>NC_047515.1:37427875-37777310 GCF_902827115.2 Pseudochaenichthys georgianus
CCTGTTTATCTCACATTAGATAAAAATCACTCAAAGCCCTTCAGGAAGGAGGAAGTCTTTCTTCTTTCTGTCTTAAAACAACTCTCCTCTTGTTTCTCCCTCTCGTCCCCTCTGTTATCGTGTGAGCACATGCTGCACACACAATTGTATTTTCCTAAAATGCAGAGTGGGTTTTTTTACCCTCTCATGTGGCTGTTTGGCATTTTGGTGACTTGCCATACACAACAATGGGAGGAGAGGCTCAGCAGGGTGTTTCTAGTAATTTGGGTGTCGCAGAAACATCATGTTGTTCACCGTGTGCTCAATCTGGATCGGCAAACCATGCTTTAATTTAAAAAGACACACATTTATGATACATTTTTTGACCCACCACGGCCACATCTATATTACCAGGGTTGTGACGGTTACTTTAAAAATGTAATCCGTTACCATTAAAAAATGTTTATCTAATCTAAGTTTCACATTATTAACAGTAATTTAATTACTTTCAGATTACTTCAATATCAAATGCAAAGCAATAAATGAAGATGTTTTTTCCTTAAAGGCGGGGTAGGTAATTCACTTCAGAAACACTTTTTGTTATATTCCATGGAATGCTCTTAACATCCCGATAGCAATGAATATATTAAATGCTTTGACAATAAATACATAAAACAAGTTCATCTGTGGAAGCCGTGGCGCTGTAAAAAGCACGACCAATCATCTGAGCCGGCCCGGCTAAAGTAACTGGATGGCCTACCTGCCTGTCAGCTTTCCATCTGTGCACAAGCTTATCTCGTGCCCTCATTGGTCATGTGCGCGTTCGTGTGTGTTGGAGGAGGGGCTCTGTGAGGAAGTCTAAGGAAGGGGCAGATTTTTTCCGGTTCTGTATTTTCAAATTCTAGCGCACTCGAGCTGGTTTCTCCTTTCTTACCTACCCCACCTTTAAGTGTATTATTTAAGACAACAGAACAACGCAACCTTAGAAAAGAAGAAACAAAGATATTTAGGATCTAAAATGTGTCCTCTGCTCAGAGATTTTATTTATAGGAAAACCTGCCTTTCATGAATCACATTCAGGCAGTAGCCTAAACACCAACACTGAAACACATGAGCACACACTACAGTTCAAAGAAGCAAAATCTAATTTACAGAAAATGCTCCGTTTTAGTTTAATACACGCAGTTAACCTCACACGCACTATTTTATGAACATATAGGTTCACCTGCTGAATTAAAAACAGAACAAAGGAACCAAAGAAAGTGAAAACCATAAAGCAGATTCAGGCAGTATAGTTTCACACTTATGCTGTTTTACATTTTTTACTAACATTGTAATCCTGCTAGTAATCTGATTACATTTTTACAGTTCCTTTTTGTATCCTGATTAGGTAATCCCATTACATGTAATCCAGTACTCCCCAAGCCTGTTAATTACACACAAATGTATAGTGAAGATACATGGTTGATTCTTATCATCATGTATCATTCCGACAGCTGATAACTCTCACTCGTAAAACACGTTGCTCTGATTGGTTAAAAGTCATTCATCTACTTTGCAAGTGGAGGCAGTGACGTCTTGAGGTCACACCTCCATGAATACTGCAGAGAATTTTAATATAATAATCCCTCAAGAACCTGTTATTAACGTGCCCGTAACACGCCCACTGACACACTGACAATGTATGATACTAGATTCTTCTCAATCTCACCTTGTTTGCATGTGCACCTCGTGCCTGCAGCCACACAATACCCAAAGTGCTCCGCCACTCCTTCGGTGCACTTGACTGCACTTTGAACCCGGCGCCTTATAGTTTAATCCAAAACACCCCGCCTGTTTCACATTTATCTTCCTCTAACTCCCTCTTCACCGGAAAAAAAAAAAAAAAAAAGGGAGAACAGATGATACATCTTAGTGGGAATAGCAGCTGGGAGTCAGATATCATGTCATCGTTGACCTTGAGGACAGAAAGAGGGGAGACAGGGAAAGACGAGTGGCAGTAGTGAGTAAAGTACGAACCATGTGCTTCAGCTCCACAAGCAGATCTGCAGAATATATGATTAGTTTTCCTAATAACATATTTTTGGGATGTCGCTGCGATGTTTGGAGCTGTGAAAAGCTGTTGGCTGTATGAGAGTACCCGGTCCGCTTCAAGAAAACACGTATTTTAAAATAACTCTCCCGGGACAACGGGATCCACACTTCAACTTTATAGTGCGTTGAATAATAATTTAATGTAGTGTATGAAATGTAGTTTCAATTTTATTTTTGTGGTCACAAGGTACTAGATATTTGTAGTTTGCATTTTCACTTTTGATCTGTAAATATATTGTTATCAACGTATTTTAAATACTTCCAAATATCATTATACGTGGACTCCAGCACCAGGATGTTTAGTAACGCACCATGAATGCATAGAAAGCCGGCCAGACTTACAATCTGTTCAGATACAAATATAATACATTATTTATAGACTGTTTTACTGAATCTAATTTGGTAAAAATGCACAAATACTCCCAAACAACAGTCTGTTTTCGATTGGCAGTGAAAACAGACTGTCTGTCTGCGAGCTCAGCGCTCTCACTCTGTATCCTCATTGCGTGTGGCTGCAAGGTCACAGAGCTAGACAGCCAGCTACACACACACATACACACACACAAACACACACACACAAACACATTAACTGATCATGCCGCCACAGAGGGGATTAGGCTGGGAAGCCGACAGAGTTAGGAGGGTTAGGGTAAAGTCTGTTGGTGTGTGTATCTGTGTGTGCTTCATGCTGTCCTGGCACGCAGAAATTAGAATCAAAACTGATTTCCAATTTGCTTTCAGAAGAGCGAGGCAGCAGCTGCGCATGAAGGAAGTGGTGATTTCAAAGACAAGCACGCATCTTTAAAACAAAACAAAAAAAAACCTCAATGACTTACGGAAATCTGTGTTGTTGTAAAATGAATAATGGCGATTTATAAGCCAAATGATTTGTGAGATAGCATTCTTGAACTTCTGCTAATCCCAGAGGAGGACTTCATTGTTAGGCTTCCTCCTCATGGAAATGCATGCGTAGGAGTGGAGAAAAGCTGTTGTATGGATTTGGAATCTTCCTCAAGTACTTTTCCGATGACACTTGAAATTGTTAAAGCATACTCTGGGTGTTAAAGAGGCCCTATTATGCCTGTGTTCCTCAGGGAGTTTCTCTCCCACACTCTCCCCCCTGCCGGAAACGCCTCCATTGGACTCCTTTGTTAACTTCCGTAACATAGTGATATTACATTACATTACACGTCACTTGTTAGCGACTTACATACTCAATACTGTGGACAATCCCCACAGGAGCACTTTGGGGTGAAGTGTCTTCAGGGACACAACGACATGCTGACTGCTGTGGGGTTTGAACCTGTGACCCCCTGACCCCAACACCAACGCACAACCCACTGCACCACAGGCCTCCCGTGATAACACTTTGTAACACTCACGCTCCTTTAGCTAGCACTCTGTATGTGATATAGGCTTAGGGGCGGGACATTTCTAAGCAGTAGACACATCACAATAGAGCCTACTGTACCAGCCAACCAATCAGAGCAGACTGGGCTCTGGTTTCAGACAGAGGGTGAAAAGAGGTGCTGCAGTACAGGCAGTATGAGAAAAATTAAGAGCTTTTTAAACAATGAAGCATGGAGACACGTCGCAGTAGAGTAATAAAATACTGACATGAACCTGAGCATGAGCATTATATGTCCTCTTTAATATGATACTTCTACCTGCCTGAATGTGAAAATGGCGGTACAAGGAAAGGACTATTGTATTTTCAGCTGTCTCACCCATCTGAACTAACTTGAAGAGTGATCATGCCGTGCACTTTGTGTCTCCAGGGAGCAGAGGAGACAGAGTGAGGAGCAGCTGTCCCGTGAGAAGCTCTCTGAGAGCCTGCACCGGGACAAACTACTCAGGTATCTCGTGAGAAATTCCCATCCCTTCCCTTATCCAACTTTCCCACAATCTCTGTTCTCATCCCACTCATTGTCCTCCACGTCGTCGACTTCCTCTGCCCCACTTCTCCTTCCTCCCAGAGAGAGGCGGGGTATTAGTGTCAGCTGAGATCTGCTCTTGGAGCATTCGAGGAGATCTTAGGCTCCGCAAAGTGCCAGTGACACAGCAGAGAGTCTCGTGTGAGGCCGGCGCAACAGATGGAAGCACTCCTTAGCTGGCGTGGACTCGTGTTTCTCACACACACACACACACATCTGTGCACATACTGTAGATATACAGAGGCACCTCTATTGGAGAGCACCAGACCAACACACACCCACAGACGGACATCTAGACACACACCGCCTCTCATCTTTCCGTGCAGCCGTTAGAGGTTTATTGGGTGTGTGTTTTTGTTACATGGTATCTGCTGGTTTTCTTTTTCTTAGCCACTGGCAGCCCGATGTGTTCAATTACACTGTGGATTTGTTTCCTTTCCCACACAGCAGTCTCTGATCTCACCCTGTTGGCTGCTATACATTGCAACATATGATAGCACTCCGATGGGGGGGTGGAGGCTATTTCAGTAGGGATGGGGGAGATTGGGAGAAGAGAGCTCAAAGAAAATGTAATGGGAGACAAAAAATGCACCAAATTGTCCAAAGATTGGAGACTATGAGATGCTAAGACAAAGTTCGTCTGCTCAACACGGTTCGGTTTCTGCAGAGAAATCAATAAGTACCTGCCATCTTTGTAGAAGCTGCTTTTATGTCGAAAGGTTTGTGAATCTCTCCATGTTTTGAAATGGCTTTTTGTGAATGTCTCTGTAGCTTTTCCTCATTTTCCAGCGTAACAAACAACACAATGCCATTTTTTGTATTTGTTCAAACTTCATGGCAATTTAACGGCCAACTTTTCCTTGGAGCAGAGGTGGAGAGCAACTAAGGCCTGTGTCCTTATAGCGCCTGTTTCTGTTAAAACAAGCGATATGCAAACAACATATCACCGCTGTTAAACACAGAATAGTCTGGAATGTATCATCCGTTTGTGCTACTATATATTATTTGACATATGTTTCACTATGATCATCAACCAGAAGATTCTTGCTCTCACACTTTGTCTGAATGCGCTTCACCGCTCTGTCTGTAAGTCGTAGAGCAAGGAGGACAAAAGTCACACACTCTCTTCAAGCTTTTCTTCCCATTTCTACAGTGACGTCACCGGCGTTTTTCTGAGAAGTTGAAATACTTCAACTCGGAACGGCATGCACGGTTTTCTCATTGGCATCAATTGAAAAAGGCACTATGTAGCTATTCAATTAGTTTGGAATGGGGCCGGTTGATGACAATGATCCAAAGCAAGGGGCCGGGGAAAAGATGGCTTGAAATATGAGCAAACATTTTAAGAGCTTCAGATACAGTTAATACTACAACAGCATAGTGGAGTGCATATATTGTGTTTAATTAAATCACACAACATGTCCCCATGGCCTTTATGGATCTAAATGGCAAGTTCAGAACATGTGAAGCTAATTTAACCATCAACATTATTTGATTTAATTTAGGTGAAATGATCTAATCATTCACGCAGAGATGTCTCTACAGTAGCTAGCAGGTGGGTTCGAAACCCGAGCCCGCCAAAGTGTGCAGGCAATGTCTTCCCCTCTATCTCTCAATGTAACACCCTCTCTGGAATAAAGGCACTCTGGCTCAATTACTTTTTAACATTATACTCAAAGGGCCAGTAAATATCACCCGGGGCCGGATTTGCCCCGCGGGCCGCCAATTGAATAGCCCTTATGTAGACTAAGGGAGGTTAGTCAGAGGTTAGACTGTTTTACTTTTACTCCACTACATACACCTTTGGTTAGAAAATTCAGATTCAGAATAAAACATGCAATTAACAAAAAATGTATTGTGTCTTTTTATTGGTTAAGATAGCAGAGCTTATTTTCTGCAATACACTCAAGTCCAATGGGGATTTCCAGGAAGCCTTTACAATGTTTACTTCCCGGTCCGCCTTAAAAAATAGGTCCTCACTACACCACTCTGTTCTCTCTTATGAAACAAACTATGATGCACACTCCCCTTGTTGTTAGTATGTGTACTTGCAGGTGTTGTGTTGTTGTCAAAACATGCACACACTGTATACAGATACAAATTGGAAACTTTTCCTTATGGGATATCACCGTATGGACTGTGGCAGAGTGTTTGAGCTCATATCCTGCATCTTTTCTAACAGGTTAAAAGAGGAGTTGGAGGACAAACACGAGATGTGGTTGTCGTGCCAACAAAGGTATGACACCATGCAGGAGCAGCTGTCGTCATGGCAGCAGAGAGAGGCACAGATGAGCAGGAAGTGCCGCGCAGCTGAAGAGGAAGTGACGCGACAGAGGGAAACCCTGGAGAAGACCCAGGAGGAAACGAGGGAGCTGAGGAGAGACAGGTTAGGAATGTTTACATCTAAATTCTTCCCCAAATCACGCTACCTATTTTGTTAAGACTTGTTTTATTTATCTTAATAGGATTCTTTACCTATAACTCTAAACTAAAATGGCACTCCAACCTCCACTCAGGCTAATGGTGCATTCACATGCTCCGTCGATGGTCCAACTTCTCGTGTTCTGAAGTTTTTCAGACTTCAATGTGTTAATGAGAGTGAATCCCTAATGTGGACATATCATACCTTCTACAAAGATAGGATGCTGTATTTTTGTTCCAACTCTAAAACTGGGAGGCAGCCTTAGTGATTTGTTTTCCTAACAGTGACAGCACCAGCACAGACTAGTGGCTGTGCTGAGTCTCTGGTCAGGAAATAGACTGTTTAGTTCTGTTAATGTTAAATATGTACAAGTATGTTGTGCCTGAGAGACACGGGGTGAGTGCAGGCAGGAGTTCTGTGAATGTGTTCTCGACAGTGCTGAAGCAGAGAGCCTGTGTCTCTCTGAGAGCAGAGGGGGTGGATCTAATGCTGCTGGGAGCCGTGCCCAGGCTTTATGTGAGTGTCTCCCCGTGTGGCCGGATCACACTGCTCAACCCTTAGATGCATGAGTGGGTCTTTCTGGACCCGCTGAGGTGGTTTTCTTAGAGTATCTTTGTAATTACTTTTGTTATCATTTCATATTCCAGCTATTCCTCAAAAAACATGTTTTGGATATCATGCCGTTCAAATTTTCAATTTATATTTTAAGAAATTGTAGTTTTTGTGTTTCTACCAAGCTTCCATACGTGGGTCAAAAATGACCCGCATGCATTTCCTATGGGAACCTTTGATTCTTATCACCTGTTGCTGTCAGGAATACATTCACTGCAGACCACACAGACTACATCACAAGTGACACCTCTCAGGAAGACTATTTTACACAGCAAGATCTGAAACCTGTCAGTATAATAATAATGATAATAATAATAATAATAATACATTATATTTGTATAGGGCTTTTCAAGGACTCAAAATTGCTTTACAATATAAGGGAAGAATCCAATCTTTATTTCAGACTCAAGGTCCATATCACAAAAAGACAAAACACTCATCAATAAATAAGATAAAAAGCTAAACACAAAACAGATAAAAACAAACAGATAAAAACATAAAATCAGTCCAATCACAGCGAGCCACACATGCTCACCGTCTGTAGAGGCTGTTGCGCCAATGTCTCCAAATCATGGAAGAGAACCGGGTAGAACTCTTCAGAGGGTTAATTAAAATCGAGATAACATGATTGTCTGAGTCTTCCAGGCGACACATGAATCTGTACATTAACTTTCTTAAAAGTGCTTGACAAGTAGGTACCCCCAAGTTAACAAACAGCTGGCTGGCACTGTGCCATCTCGGTACCATCAGCAGCAACCGTAAAGCATCGTTGTATGCAACTTTTAGTTTTTGCATGCTTCTAGCCGTGTAGTTACTCCACAGGTGAGCCTTGTACCATGGTGTACAGAAAGCTTTAAAAAGTGACACCTTGACATCTACAGAGCACTTGTGAAACTTCCGCATTAATATGTTTGCCTGGGCATACAGTTTGCAGCGTTGTCTATGGATGTCTTTGTCATCTGTGAGATCATCAGAAATATAATGACCAAGGTACTTCATCTCACTGCACACAAGAAGAATGTTGCTACTGAGAATAAAAAGCCTTTTTATCCTCTTTACTTCTCACAATCATGATGCTACTCTTCTTGGCGTTATACTTAATATTAAAATCAATGCTATACTGGGAACAAGTCCTCAGAAGCTGTTGTAAGCCAGCACTGCATGGGGAGAAGATGATTAAATCATCTGCGTACATAAGGTGGTTGACAACAGTAGCTCCGATGACACAGCCATAGGAAGGTTAGGGTGGGGGTATAGGACTATCAAACTTGATCAACCGGCATGGATTGATGGGGGGGGGCTATGAGTAGACAAGAGGAGAAGAGATGAGTTTTGAAAAGGGACTGGAATACTGTGAGGGTCTCAGAATAGTGGAGATCTTTGCATCAATATGTTCAAAACGGGTTTTTTTAAATGTAATTTTTTTCTTCTAAAATTATAAAAATAGAGAAACATTTTATATCAAATATTTCTAGTGAGAACCAAAATATAATACTAAATATTATACAAGTGATCTTTCTTAACCAAAATGACAAAAATGGCATAAAAACACATTATTCTAATACGGGTCCTTTTTGGCCCACTTATGGACCAGTGTAGGGTCCAGCCACTCTAAGGGCATCTAAGGGTTAAAAACCTCACATTTACGGGTGTTTATCCATGTTATTACGTTATTCTGTTTTAATGAAAAGTACTAATACACTGTAGCAATCTTACTTAGGAAAAAATATCCTAAAGTCCAGGCAAGAACGTTGTTGTGTGCAGTTGTATTCAGATGATTCAATATCAAACAGTACAATGGCACGGTTGTTGCCCCGATGCCTTTCCTGTGGCCTCCTTGTGTTAAAAAACATGTGCCCGTTCTGGTGCTCCAATCCCACCTCCACCTGTCTCCAATACATAGCTTAATCACCCAGTTCCCACAACTGCCTTCGGAATGAAAGCATTAAGAATTACTTTAATTAACTCAAATAAATTACACTAAACAATGATTAATTAAATGTTAAATTATCAAAATATATAAATCAAGGTATAGCTCCAAGTATTATTAGGAAATGTTTTTTACCATCTGTTGTAATTACTTCCCTGTTGGCGAGGACAAAAAAAAGCAATGAAATAGAAGTCGGATTATTATGTCGAAATATATTTTACATATACTGTAAAAAAAAAAGATATATATATATATGAGCCATTTGACTCCCAACAAATTGCAGAAGTATAAGGTAATCCTCAAATATTTAAATGCGAAGACTTCACTGAAAATGAAAGCTTGTCCCTCGAGGCTGAAATACTTTTTCCAGTTGAATTCATTTTGTGAATAAATGTCAAAAGCTCGGTTGAACACAAAGAGACACAGAGGCATGTTTCTATGTGCTGTCCTCAGATGAACTGGGCTCATAGTGGCTGGAGGGCTAACGGTCACTGTGTGTTTGTGTTTCTTTAGTAAGGAGACCTGATTCTCCTGTCAGTGTTCTTTTTCAATAATGGCCACCTCGCTGCACATTATCCCTCTTATCACACGGCGACATGCTAACTTGTACCAACAAGTGGACTCACAATATTGATTTGATAGTGTGTATTTATTGTCTGTCTTCTTCTGATGTTCCTGTTAGTGTTTACTTCCTGTCTGTCTTCTTCTCTTAATTTATCTCTATGAGAGGCGTGAGGCGCAGTGGGTAGTGCATTTGTGTTTGGTTCAGGGGGTCACAGGTTCGAACCCCACTGCAGTCAGCATGTCGTTGTGTCCCTGGGCAACACACTTCACCCCAAGTTGCTCCTGTGGGGATTGCCCACAGTATTGAGTATGTAAGTCGCTTGTAAGTGACTTGTAATGTAAAAAAAAAATCTGACTTCCAGCTCTCTGTCTTTTAACCTCTAGCCTTTTTTACTTTACTGGGGACAGTTTAGACATCATGAGTCCAACGTTTCCTGCTCTCCACAAATATAAAAATAAATATTGAAAAAGTATTCCACTGTATTATTTGTTGTCATATTTGTAATATTTGTTGTCAACAGACGACATTAAATTGTCCGGACTTCATTCTGTGGATTGATACGACTGCACATAGATCAGAGCGTCCTCCTTAGCAACAGTCTGCTAGCGAAAAATGTGCAGACCACAGAATGTCCAAATTGACCAATCAGAATCGAGTATTCAACTAAACTGTGTAATAAAGACAAGGAGTATAAATAGAAGCATGAAATGAAGGAGAAAAGAAGGGAGGAGGCTGAGGGAGAGGGTGGGGGGGGAGGATGGAGATCGTGACTGTGGTCGCCGCGGTTACTTCACACACTGTCTGTCTCTTGCGTGCAGCCCGAGTTGAAGGGGCGCACACGATCCACACACACACACACACACACACACACACACACACACACACACACACATGAAAGATGACAGCTTGCACTCAGCTGTGGAAAGTGACTATAGGTACAAATACTCAAGTATTGTACTTAAGTACTTTTTGGACATATTTGTACTTTACTTAAGTTCTTCCTTTTAAAGCTACTTCTTACTTCTACTTCTGATCTTGTAATGGAGTATTTAAAGTTGAAATAGTATCTGTTGTACTTACTCTAACACGGCTTCACTGGTTTCAGTTTAACTGACACAAAGTCAAAGACGGTCGGCAGACAGCAGAGAGAGTGGAGAGAGTAAAAGATTTAAAAGTCAAGAGAGGTCAGGAGTATCTGAGCGGTTTCTCATCCATCTGATATACGAGAGGACTTGTTTCAAGTGGTCTTCAGGCAGCAGAGGAATGTGACAGGAATTATGATCTCTCTTCTGTCCCGATGCAGAGAAGTGGTTTAACGCTGAGGCTTAGCCAGGGTTAGATACATCTAACTGTATTATCAGGGTACAAAAATATCCCCTTACAATTAATTAAAATGTGAATGTATTCGCCCACTGCCTGAATCTGCTTCATGACTTTCACTTTCTTTGGTTCATTTATTCTGTTTTTAATTCAGTAGGTGAACCGATATGTTCATAAAATAGTGTGTGTGAGTTTAACTGTGTGTATGAAACTAAAACGGAGCATTTTCTGTCAGCTCAGATTTTATTTCTGCTTTTTTGAACTGTAGTGTGTAGTGTGTCGTGCTCATGTGTTGAAAGGCAGGTTTTCCTATGAAGGAAATCTTTGAGCAGAGGACATGTTTTTGGATCCTAAATATCTTGTTTTTTTCTTTTCCACGGTCACATTGTTTCGTTGTGTCATTATACACTTCAGTAAAAACCATTAATATTTATTTTCTCTCGGATTTATTTGAATTGCATTTCCTATCGAGGTAATCCAAAAGTAACTCGGTACTCAGATTACGTTACATTCTTTTACAGGTAACTAGTCATTGTAACAGATTATATTTTAAAGTATGACTCCCAACCCTTGGCTTTACACAATAAAGCCAATAAAAGCCTTTAAGAAAGAATATTGTAAGATCTCTCAGATACTTCCTTCAGCTATGTTCTCTCGTCTCTTTGCCTGGAGTGGAACATATTATTTCATCCTTGTCCGGGTCTCTTTTATTTGTATTGTGTCCGTTTGTATTCACTTGTCATAAATGTCCATTTGCTGTAAATTCACATTTTAACAAGGCAGTCAGTTCCTGTTTTGAAAGCGTGGGTGAAAATGCATGACTTTGAAATATAAATCCTCTTTCCAGAGTTATATTATTATTATCTGTGTTATATTAGATGACGACAGCTGATCTTGATTAACACAGAATAACTATTTGAAATGAGGTTTCGCTGTATTATTTGGAGTAAAGTCAGCCTTCTTTGAGGAGATAGTATCAGCATAAAGTCAAACGATTGAATGTGCCTTATGATGAGGAAGCAGCCTCACACACACACACACACGCACGCACACACACACACACACACACACACACACACACACACACACACACACACTAGCCTGTCTTTAAAAGCAGCCTGGCGTGTGAGTGAATGAGAGAGTTCCTCCCTGTAATCCCCCCAGACCTCCTTCTGAGGGCTGAATTTGCACGCTCGTGCTCCCCGGGGGATCACACACTCGCACAAAGTCAACACACACACTCACAGACACACAAAAAAGTTAAATGAAAAATTCTACTTTTGCAGAGTTCTACTTTTTTGTAATAATCGCCGAGACAGAATTATTTCTGACAAGCACTCAGCAGTTTATATATTCAGCTTTAGAAAAACATCAAATCCTCACTTTATTTGATTTCTTACCACCTAACTGCAAAACCCATAAAGTGCTTGAGCTTTAGAAATAAAAACAAAAACATAGTAATGTCCTGATCTGACCGAGACACACACACTGTATAAAAATCACTCTTATACACACAGTGTGCTATAAGGCAGGGTTTGGGGGGAGGCTGGTTTCTATACACATATCAACATTTAAAAGTAATGTAACCTGTTTACTTCCCGTTACTTTACTTTATTACCTCAATATCAAATGCAATGCAGATGAACACAAGAGAAAATAAATATCTATAAGATGTTTTTTAATGAAGTGTATAATGTACGACAGCAGAGCAATGTGAGCGAAAAGAAGAAACCGAGATATTTAGGATAGAAAATGTCCATATTATATTAGGCTAGGTCCACAGGGGTGTCAAACTAAATTTCATCGCGGGCCACATTAGCATTATGGTTGCACTCAAAGGGCCGGTGGTAACTATATAAATATACATATATAAATATATAATATATATAAAATAATGTATTATATGACATTATTACCTCTGAATTGGATTATTATCGGATAGGGTAATAACTTAGTAATTAACTACATCTGAAAGCAGAAGTCCAGGCCAAATAATTGCAAGTTTCTTCTGTGCGCATGTCACAAAACGAGATGCATTGTGGGACATGTAGTTTATGGGCAACCTGCTTCTGTAAAGTGGCATGTAACCGTATATTAAACGTATTATATTCTGTGCAAGCTCTTGCGGGGCCACATACCATGAAGTCGCGGGCCGGATTTGGCCCCCGGGCCTTGAGTTTGACACCCCTGGGCTAGGGCTATGTAGGTTCGTATTTATATGTTGTGCCTCTCCTGTGACTGTGCCTTCACATGCTTTTATGTTCAAAAAGGTATTTATTTTTCTCATCGAGAAATGTTGCTCGTATTGAAATGTTGTGTGCATGCATGCGCCTGCATACATTCATTGAGATCTCCTTCAAAAGAGTGTATTTGTCACCAACTCTTACTGTATAAATATAAATAGTAAACGTAGTTCCTTAACTTGTCTCTAGCAGGATTAGGCTGCTTCAAATCTTATCAGCTGGACCAGCTGCTGATATCAGACAAAGATAGACAAATCAATGAAATTCACCCTTTCTCCGAATCTCAACTCCATCTTTCTTTTTCCTGAGGATGTTTTTTCGCTTCCTCTTTCCCCAGAGACTGTAGTAGTTTAAAAAAAAAATGATGTATGCAACCTGACATGCTGAGAGGATCTTCAAATAGAAAAAAGCATGTGTAAATATTATCAGAGCTTCTCGCATCGTGACAGATTAAGATGTGATGTTGGCTTACTTACTTATTCAACTGCAGAAAGTGCTGCTTGGTAAAAGGCTTAATGTAATCTTGTTGTCACTGCATGTTATCTTTTTTTTAAAGACGTGTTCAAGCCTTTTTAGCACATGTGGATTTGTTGTGGCGTTTTTTGTGCATTTCCTCCAGAAGCTAAAGCGGCCCGTGTGTGTGAACATGTGATCTGATCTCATATGGGCATCTTAAGGCATTCACACTGAGCAGTAATGGTTTTAGGAACAGATGGAAGGAAGACTGTTGACAGCTGCTGAATCACGTCGGAGAATGAGTTTTTTGGTCCTTGGGCAGTTACTATGAAAACATGGTTTCACATCTTGCTCTTTACTTGTGTGTGCGTGTGTGTGTGTGTGTGTGTGTGTGTGTGTGTGTGTGTGTGTGTGTGTGTGTGTGTGTGTGTGTGTGTGTGTGTGTGTGTGTGTGTGTGTGTGTGTGTGTGTGTGTGTGTGTGTGTGTGTGTGTGTGTGTGTGTGTGTGTGTGTGTGTGTGTGTGTGTGTGTGTGTGTGTGTGTGTGTGTGTGTGTGTGTGTGTGTGTGTGTGTGTGTGTGTGTGTGTGTGTGTGTGTGTGTGTGTGTGTGTGTTTTAACAGGGAGATGTTGATAAAGTCCCATAGCACAGCCCTGTCCAAGATGGAGGAGGACTGCAGACAGCCAGGGGTAAATCATCACCAACACTTGTAATGTAATGTGAATCAACATGGATGCCTAAAAGAGTGTCTGATCATGTATATATAGTAATTGGTTCATACATGTATTTAGTTCCTCTACTGTGACTTGTCTCCATGCTCTAATGTTCAAAAAGCTCTTTATTTTTCTCATACTGCCTGTGCTGCAGCACCTCTTTTCACCCTCTGTCTGAAACCAGAGCCCAGTCTGCTCTCATTGGTTAGCTGGCCAGCTCTGTTGTGATTGGTCCACCGCTTAGAACCTCCAAGCGGTGTCTCACCCCTTAGCCGTTGATGTCCCTGTTTTTTTTTTACATGCACAAAAACCTATACAACACACTACAGGACAGGGAAACACCACAAAAAGCAGAATAGGGCCTCTTTAAAAAGTGAATTTCGTACGCCTTCAGGTGAAATTCCTAGTTGGGAACTCTTTTTATGATTGCGAGCCTCTTTTTTTATCTAACTGTAAGGGAATACAGTTGCTTTTTTCTCTAAATCCTGATAACGTTATACGTAATCCTGTCTCATGTAATCTGTCATTCCCCAAGCCTGAATGAAACACTGGAAACACACACTCAAGTTAGCAACCAGACTTATCTCCACACTTTGTTGCAGTCTGGCCGATGGCAGGCTTATACACGCAGTTTACATCCTGGGAGTCAGATTAGTATCTGCCCAAAAAAGAAATTGCCTGCTAATTTAAATGTTGTCCAACATTACAGGAATGGTACTCAGTGCAGCTGAATCATCTAAAAGATAATACGACGCAGACATCCTTATAATTAACTAAAGCTTTCACCAGAGTTACTAGATGTTGCTTTAAATGGTCTATAGATGTGATGTTCTTTTAATTATGTTTGATGAGCTAAAACAAATCAAAACATTGCTCATAGCCACTTTGGGTGTGTTAGCGTGTGACTGTCAGACATTTAGTTCCAGTCTGGTGGAGTAAATAGGACGGCGTCCAAGTCATTGTCACAGTTCAGAGGAGTTTAACAGGGAGGATCTCAACACACACACACACACACACACACAATGTGGAGAAGATTATGAGGCTCCACCAGTCTGTTTGACAGCAGATAGAGTAAACACACAAACACACTAAACCAATTTGTGTTTTATTAGGCAAACAGGGTTAAATGTCTCGTGTCTGCCTGTCTGGCTTCATAGTGACTTAGTTAAGTGTCACAACAAAAAGACAAAAAACGAACAATAAAGCAAATGATGAAACTTTCGGTTTTAACTAAAAAGTGTTAGTTGTTCCAGTTTAGCACTAGCTGATTGTAACACTGAATATTATTTGGGATCATTCACAGCTACACTGTGCCAATGGATTGGCATTACAGTAACACATCCATCCTTTGTTAGTGGCTGGAAGGATGACATTTGAAGTTTGCCCAAGATCTCATAGGAGGACCTTTTTTATAACTCTGCAGTCTCTGCTATGACAAAACTATAAAAGTACACACTAACTATAACAAGCTTGCTAGTGAATGTCAGTTAAGCTGGCTAGCGAACATTAACTAGCTATCAAACTAGCTAGCTATCGTTAGCTATTTACTTAACCAGCTAGCTAGCTAACGTTAGCTTTCTACTTTAAAAGCTAGCTAACGTTCGCCAAATATCTGATTACTTAGCAACCTATCCAACAAGCAAACAGAATGAGTTGAATACAACATCTTTGAACATAGTTAAGAAGAATATTTTTATCTTTTGGAATTGAAACAGTCCAATCATAAAAAATATTACAAAATAACTTCTACAGGTGCAACTAACCACTGTCAAGACTTTTCCAATATTTATTATCTTACTGAAGTAAAAGTACCAAAGTATTGGGGTCAAAATATACATTAAGTACCAAAAGTAAAAGTAAGTGTTATGCTTAATGTCCCATTTGAGAATAATATATAAGATTATTGGATTATGATTATTGATGCATTCATTTTTTTTTTTTGTGATACTATTACGGCTAAATTATCACTTCATTATATGGTACTCTTAAACTCGGGCCTAAAAGTCTGTTTGTATTTCAGTTGACATACACTTCGTCTTAACCACTGACTAAATGATGCTGCAAAAACACATTTAAACCCAGAAATTCATCACAGAATCCCACTTTGTCATTTTGCATTTATGGTCACAGTGAAAGAGAAAATGTAACATAACATTACAGAGAATTATGTTCAGCTTTTTATTGTTATCCTCTACCAAATGTACTTTAAATGCCACATGCCAGATGAACCGGCTTGGGAAGTAGTGGATTACATGTAACGGGATTACGTAATACAATAAAAGGTATTCCCTTAAAGTTACATAAAAAAAATCAGATTACTGTTACGTCTCTTGAAATTGGGAATTACTTGCAGGACCCCCAACCCTGCAGATGAGCACACACACACTAACATACACTCCACATTGAAAACTGATGTATGCACATTGTTCCCACACACGTCCATATGGGTTATTGTTCGTTATGGGCTTCCTGGCTTATATACCCATGGGCAGGAAGTGGTGACTTTTTAAATACAAATGGCAGCTGTGTACATACTTACGCACACTCTCACACACTAACGGATACACACAGACAAACCATCCAAGCTTCTCACACGTAAACTCAACCCAGCAAAGAGGAAGTGGTGTTTTCTCATTTCATCCAACACACGCACTTCTCTCAAACTGTAACCATCACTCACACACGCACAGGCTGAAATATGCACTTTTTCACATGCCAATCCTCTGACACCCACAACCACTGTCTTGTCACACATAATTGCACGCACAGATAAACACACACACCCTCAATGATCCTATGGCACTGAGGCTCAGTCTGATGTTCCAAAAACAAAGGTAGCCTTGGCCAAGCTGGACAAAAAAGATGTCACATGCAACATCAGCCCCATTCTTTCAACAGCCAAATCTGGAGTTTTATGTCCCTGACAATTCAATTGCTGACTGCTGGAGTGCGATGACAAGGCCAATCACACACAGCTGTCCTTTTCACACTCTGTGAGAAAGCTTTGCACAACCACAGTCCTCTCTTATATAGTATCAAAGGGTGAATACATTCTTTCTCTATAGAGCTCGAACCAGCAATATTAAAGCAACATGGAACAATAACTTAGCACAGGTGTCAAACTCAAGGCCCGGGGGCCAAATCAGGCGCTTGGTGGATTTAATTTTGGCCTGCAGGATCATTTCTAATTACTATTTGATCTGGCCCGCCGGTATATTGCACGCACACCTTCACTCCATCCTGAGGATTTCCTCCGCTCAGAGCCTGAGCCCAAACATTGATGACCTTGCACCCGAGATGAGAGGCCAAGTATCTGGCTTAGTGTGCATCACAGAGCAGCACACTGACTTCAATGGATGCTTCCTTCTGCACTTTCTCTCTCACGACAACAGGGCATGTTTGTTTTTTCTTTGAGGGAAATAGTTTTGTTGAAGCTGCTGTTGGCCTGTGGAAAAATGTAATCATAAGAAATGACTGAGGAAAAGCTGCAGATAGAGCCATAAGAAATGAATGCAACTGATTATTTAATGTTTAATGTTGTTTTAAATTTATAGGCAATAATTTAAGCTTTGTTAGTTCCAGGTTTAATATGTGCAATAAGTTCATTTCAATACGTTCTGCTATAAACATTGAACCAGTCCGGCCCTCGACTAGTACCCATTTTTTTATTTTGGCCCACTGTGTATTAGAGTTTGACACCCCTGGGCTAGAGCCTGAAATGTAAGATATTTAAAGAAGCGTACATTTTTTTTAAAGAGTAAGATTACAATGCCAAATATGTAAAACGTTTTCTTGAGACACATTTCAAGTATTTTTGTACTAAGCAGTTTTAAGGGGTTTGTGGGAAGGAAAACTCCCTCTAGAGTGAACTTTAGGATATTGGCCTTGCAGACCATTTACATGAACCTATATAACACACTACAGGAAAGGGAAAACCCCAAAAAGCATGTCATAGTAGAAGCACAAAATGCAAATGTGAACCTGAAAATGAGCATTAGATGTCCTTTTTTAATGATGGACTGAGAGATTAGCTATAGCTTCATTAGAGACTCGTGTTACTCAGTGTTGTGAGACTCGTGAAGTGTTGTAATGCACATGCTTCATGTTATATCGTTTTTAATAAGTGTATTGTAACAATCCTGCTAATAAGGGATTACAGTTAAAACATTTTGTCTCCTGAGTATGTAATCCATTCCTCCCCTAAATGGGGCAAAGCCTGCGAGCTAGTTCAGACAGTCAACTCGAGCACCAATGATACATTAACACGTGACGCACCTCGTCCCTCTGACAACCAACCAAACACATTCTCCTAAACATGCCGCTCTATTGAAGCTGCCAGGTCTTCCTGCCTCTGCCTCGCTCATGCTGCTGCTGCTACTGCTGCGTTCATGTTCCTGCTGCTGTGTTTCATGTTGCTGCTGCTCGCCTGCCCCCCACCACCCCAGCTTCCACCTGTAGGCTCGGGGGATAGTTATCTAACCATCACTCAATGTTCTTTGTAAATCTGTGGAGTGATGAGGCCCAAGCCGAGACGCCAAACTCAAACTACATGCTGCTTCTAATAAACATATTAAGGAACACGTGAGTTGTCTGACTGAAATGTATTTGATGTGGTCAATAGCCTTGTCATTACATAGTCTTTGATATGTCCTTTGTCTTTGTAGCTGGCTGCAGCCCTAGAAGACCAGAAGACCCAGCATGCATTGCACCTGAAGGAGCAGATGAAGGAGATTCTGAGGGACGCGCAGTTGGAGCTGACCATTGAGAGGGAGAAGAACCAACTGCTGCTCCTACAGCACCAGCGGGAAAACACACAGCTGCATCAAAAGGTGCCCGTTCATTATTACTGAAAATACAAATGACAACTGAACACAACACAATGAGTTATATATTATTATTTATTTATATATGTTTTTCCATGCCCTCCTCACCAGATTTCCTGTCATACCCCCCTTTCTATTTTAAATCTTCATGACCGTTTTTTAAAAAGTAATCAGACGAGATGACATGAAGATAAATGTGGTTGCAGAGATTTGGACAGACCATGTGCGTCACTCAGTTTATTGATTCTTGTTGTGCTTTTCACTTTATTGTCCTCCCTTCTGCTTTTGTAGCTTCACTTCCCTCTGTGTGAAGTCTCTCTGCTTTCCAGGAGTTTATGCCGCCGACTTTCCACTTTATTTCTGCATGCGATGCTACTGTCTTTTTTATCTAATTATGCATACATGCCATTTATTCCCTTAAATGCATCATTGGAAACACTATGATAAATCACTACTGCTACTACTGCTGCCTCTGTGTGTTCTGAGGGGATAGAGAAGGAGAGGAAGGACAGAGGGACAGCCATTAAATCCAGACAGTGGGGGGTGAGACAACAGAAACAATGACACATCAGGTGAATTGGCTTCCTGCTGTTTCACACACACACGCAGAAATACAGTATAACAAACCAAAGGAAGATTTGAAACACTTCAATAACATAAAGTGGACCTATCATGCTATTTTTAGGCAATAGTCTCAGATATATAAAAATATATAAAAAACATGTCTCTGAAGTGTTTTGCTCAAATTACCAAACAGATCACCCATGCTAGCCATGCCTCACATCCCTCTATTTCACTTCCTGTTTCAAAAGTGCTGATTTGGGGTAGAAAGCATGAAAAAAAAAAAAAAGAGATTTTAGAGATTTGGGTACGGAGGAAAAGAGAGAGGGTTTTAGTTGATGACGCTGCGTGAGTTCCCCGACACACCGGGGACACATAGTTATGTATAAAAGACATCAAAAAGTGCATTTTGCATGATAGGTCACCTTTATATAACAACATCACTTTCTTCCGTAGTGTTGTCAAATTGGGACCTACCCCTTTAGCTTCTACTAAGTCTCGCACTGCATGTTTTATTCTTACACACTTCCTGTGCGAAATCCAGACAAGGTAACATAAAACAATTTGCTCCCAAAACACAAAACTCCTAGAAGTCTAGTAACATTTATGCCATCTTGATTTGTAATCTCAGCTGCAGATATGACTGAGTCAGAGAAAAACAGATTACTGAAAAGTATCAATATTGTGGTATTTGTGATATGACGATGAATAGAATCAATGAATGAATGAAGAAAGAACAGATTCAAAGCCTTACTATTGTTTCTTTTTGACAAAAAAAAACCCATTAACAGTTAAATTAAGTAAGTAAGTTTTCTGATTTTAAAATGTCCCTACAGTTGGAGGAGAGAGAGCAGGAGCTACAAGAACTGCAGGACGAGCTGAAGGAGGAGAGGAAGAGCCGAGAGGAGGAGAAACTCCAGGAAATGCAGCACTCCCAACAGCAGGAGGCGCTACAGCTGAGCCGAGCTGAAGCTGAACTACAGCTGCTAACGGAGAGGAACGCTGAACTTCAAGAAGAGGTGTGTGTGAGGCCCAATTCCATCCCTAATAACCAGGACGTTATTAAACCCTCAAACAGGACGTTATCAAACCCTCCAAAATAAGTTATTAAACCCTCCAACAGGAAGTTATTAAACCCTCCAAAATAAGTTATTAAACCCTCCAAAATAAGTTATTAAACCCTCCAACAGGACGTTATTAAACCCTCCAAAATAAATTATTAAACCCTCCAACAGGACGTTATTAAACCCTCCAAAATAAGTTATTAAACCCTCCAACAGGAAGTTAATGAATCCCTCCCCAGGAAGTTATAAAACCCCCCAACAGGAAGTTATTAAACCCTAAAACAGGAAGCTATAAAAAAACCCCAACAGGAAGTTATTCAACCCTAAAACAGTAAGTTATTAAACCCTTCAACAGGAAGTGAATTAATCCTCTAATTTGAAGTCCTTCAGCAGGAAGTTACTAAACCAGCGAGTTATCAACAGCATCAGCGCTTATTAACCAGCTTCTCTACCTGAAGTGCAACGCTGTTTGTGGCACTCATGAAACACGATGTCTCCAAATAATTCCTTACAAACATTCACGAGTGAACTTCGCAAAATAAGACAAACATTTAATAATGTCCTACTGATGTTTACAGCTTAAAGGTTACATTGTGTTTTATTTGAATTACGATCATATAACTGCATCTAGTCGAGAGAACTGTAAAGATGTGCATTCGATCGTAGAGTTTTGTATATTTACAGAAACAAAAACCAAGCAGCTCATAAATGTCAGATCTGAAAACGAAAAGGGGTGACGTTAAACTGACCTTAGCAACGGTCTGTTCTCCTTAGCAACGGTCTGTTAGCAAAGATGATCAGCCTCTGGAATGTCCGAATTGACCAATCAGAATCGAGTATTCAACTGAACCGTTGCCTGAGTGATCCTTATTCTCCCCGGTTATGAAAAGTTACAATACTTCCTGTTTCCGACAGAGAGGGGGGAGTTCGTCCCAAAGCTTGCTACTGTATTTACACCCTCCACCTCAAAGATAGCAACCTCCTTCAGCTGTTAGTGTCAGTTTATAACATGGAGTTCACTCTATCACTGAGTGGGTATGGGTGGGTTTGGATTGGGCCTAAATCAGTGTCTCTGTACATGTGAGAACAAAGACAGATTTGTGTTGAAATGTATTCTATTGGTGTGTTGCTGTGCCAACGCGTCTCAAACAGAGCTTGATTAAATGTAGTGAGAGTGTGTGTGGTTGTGAGAGTGTGGTCGCAGCGAGAGGGATTGAGTGATAGAGTTGAAATGGGGGAGAGATAGAGACAGACAGAGTTAATATTTGCTTTGGCAGCTGAGTGTGCAGTGATGGATGTCTGTGCCAGCAGCATCCAAATGGAGCTGAAATAAATTGTGAAACAAAAAAGTGAAAAGAGCGAGGCAGCAAATAGGAGGAAGACGGGTGAGACGGCTGAAGGAAGGATGGAAAAGAGAGTGTGTGGGTGAATGAAAGAGAGTGGAAAAAGCTCATTATGAACAAAGAGGGGACAGGAAGGAGAGCATCCTAAAATGACTTTTTCTGTGTGTTTGTACCCCAGTCTTTGTGTGCCTGTCTCAGCTGTTTGACCACTAACACACAGATACACACACAGAAACACACACTATCTGAAAGCAAATCCTAATTAACTGTATCCTGCCGATCCTGCCTCTTTACTTCATAATAAGGGAACATGTTGACACCCAAACCCTCTCACACTACACATAGAAATGTAATCCGTTGTTGTTTAATAAGCTTGAAAAGGGATGAATTAGTATTTTTCTCCTTTAAGTTTTTGTTAGTTTTCGATGTGAAGATAAAGTACTTATCACTATCCTCAACTTCTAAAGAAAACGAAAAAGGTTGTGCTGTACCATGCAGTAGAAAAACCACATCCTGTTCTCCCATTGTCTCTTTAACTTCTCCCTCTGCCTGTCCACATACTGTAGAGTTCAGCAGGTTCAAGGTGACCTGGTGCCAACTTCACAACTGACATGTTCTTTCATGTCATTCGTAGACCTTCAGTACAGCAGCCCCCCCCCCCCCCACCCCTCCTCTCTGTTCCTTCACATCTCATTTAAAAGAGACATTTTTACTGTGCTGTGTCTTCACAGAGCAGATCAATCAGTGTTATCTCTTAAGATGACCTTTGATTTCTCCTTCTGTCTTTCTTTCCGTCTTGCCTTTAGAACGCTGTCTTTCAGTTCTGTCTTTAATGATCTCTCTCAGTTTTTATCTAATGGAAACTCAAGCTTCTATCACCCTGTTCTCCAGAAAAGATGTATTGATCTTTTGATGTGTGTGCGTTTGTGTGTTGGTTCGAGATAATCAGGTTTTGATCATGACCTTGTGATATCGCTCGGTTGCCAGGATACTGCAGCAATGTCAAGGCATTTTTATCATTAAGTGTTAAAGCGTATCAGCCAAATCAATTTTTCAAGATCAAATCATCGAAAGACTCATTTTTCATGTGACCGACAAAAATCTCCTCAAAAGACATTTTAATGAGGACATATTAAGCTTATGGGGCAGACTGGGCTCTGGTTTACGACAGATGGTGAAAAAAGGAGGCTCACACAGGCAGTATGAGAAAAATAAAGAGCTTTTTGAACATCAAAGCATGAAAATATGTCACAGTAGATGCACATAATATGAATATGAACCTGAAAATAAGCAGAACATGAAATGCAGACTTTTATATTTTATTATCAGTGCTACAGTGATTTGTTTTAATCAGTGGCGAATCGTCAGGGCCTTCAGGTACTCAGATAAAACAAACAAAAAATCGATTTAATTATATAAATAAAATGTAATAAAATGAATAAATGAGAATGGTATCTGTGTTGTTGATCTGTAATATCACAGTGTTACGTTGATGTGTTTGTCCTTCTCGGACCATGCACTACGCATGTCAGTGGTTTTGTGTTAGAAAAGAAAGCAACCAATCGGATCTTGTTCTGGGTCTCTGGGTAGAATATCCTTCAACAAGGTATTCTACATCCTTGATCGAATGCCCTGGCCGTTGCACTGAATGAGAGCGTACGTTTGGACTGACAGTTTGATCAACCAATCAGATATTGATTTGTAGCCAATGGGCGTGTTCTTTCAGAGTTCCCCTCGGTTCCAGGGTGTTCTAGAAGGCCCGCTAGTTAACTGGCTCGAGACAGAGGACCTAGATGAACGCGACAAATTAATTCATGCCGTTTTATTGTTTTTAAAGTTGAAATGACAAGTGAATGACAAGGTGAAGATGAAGTTGTTGCGGAATCGTTTTCAAGACGACAATTCAGTGAAAAGACGGACATTATAATGCCCTGGAGGGGGGGGGGCAGCGGCAGCGGAGGGTGTGTGTGTCTTCAGAAGGTCCAGTTGTGATAGACACGGTTCGCCACTGGTTTTACAGTGTCTTTAGTACCTACATCTAGTCATTCAATGGCTGACACAACGCAGAGATTAGGTTTGAAATTTAAAAAAAAGTGTAATCGTACACACACTGATGATTCTCCATTCAGTCTGATCCCTCTCCTCCGTCACTGCTTTCCTTTTTAATTTCTCTCCGCCCCACCCTTACTCTTTCTCTCTTTTAGTTTCTTTATGTTGTTTCTCTGTGTCTGTCTCCTCTCTCTCTGTCTGGTCCTGTCTCCCCCTCCTCCCCTCCCTCTCTCTCTGCCTTTGTTGCAGTTGAACCAGGACAAGAGGAAAGGTCAGTGTGTCTGGGGGAAAAGACGCCTGACCTCTAACCTCCCATTAAAAGCACTGCGGTCATATGACACATGCAAGGTCACAAAGTACTGTGTGTGGCCCTCTTATTGCAAGCCGAGTAGCATCTACCGTACAATTTAGTTAGTTAATGAGTGTGTGTGTGTGTGTGTGTGTGTGTGTGTGTGTGTGTGTGTGTGTGTGTGTGTGTGTGTGTGTGTGTGTGTGTGTGTGTGTGTGTGTGTGTGTGTGTGTGTGTGTGTGTGTGTGTGTGTGTGTGTGTGTGTGTGTGTGTGTGTGTGTGTGTGTGTGTGTGTGTGTGTGTGTTTCCACTGGAATGTGGTTTACAGTGTTAGATTAAAAGCGGGGGCTCTGTGGGTCTGCTGCGTGTGACTTCTATCTAATAGCCCTGTAATCCTGCTCTCACTGGGAGCCCCTAATGATGGCTGTCTTTCTCGAGACTGGCATGCAACACACACACTCACACACACACACATACACGCAGGATCAAACACATGCCTGCATATAAACAGGGAGGAAGGAGCCTTGCACACAGAAAAGGAAGTCTGCAAACACGTGTGTGCAAACGGTCACACACACACTCTCACTGTAATTGCATACAGCGGTATAAGGCGTGACACGCTGCGCATGGAACATATGATGTAGTGGGCACCCATTAACATGTACACATATGTCGACAATTACACACACATAAAAGAAAACCATACGCCAAATATGAGCGGGAGTAAACACACATTTACTGTATGTTTTTCAGCACGCGCACATGATAGAGCTATATTTACACAGTCAGGTTCCCAGTGTTCCTCCAACACTCAGTGTTTAGCACCTGGCAGAAGAGAGATCCATATTTTTGAAACCCGCAGAAACACACACACAACGCCCATTAAAGCAACATGTGTTATGGATCATCCCTGAGCCTGTAATCATCCGGCATGACAGCTACACACAGGGAGCTGTTCTCACTGTCACATCTCAGATAAACGCCAAATTACTGGTGAAAACCGATGCACTGCTGAACGCTGAATGCCTGTCCAGAATAGTAAAGCTCACAAATGATAAGGGCCCATGCTGTGCTTAAGAACACTTTATTTTAGTTTCATCTTTACTGACCTAGCTTTAGAGTGGTGGAGGGAAGACATATTTTTGTAGGCCGACCTGGAAGTTAGCAACACAAGGGCTATGATTTTACTGATCATACATATGGCGCATTTCCTCTGCAGGGCCTCGTACGGTATAGTTAGGCCTTGGTAGGCCAGGCTCACTTTATGCAGTGTAGGCGGAGCCGTGACGTCATCTTCAATGCGAAACACAAAACCTACATCAGCCGTTAGCTGTTAGCACTCAGAGCTCACAGCTCCTCATATCTGTTCAGATATTTATTTTTGTCTTGTGTGTCAGTCATCCACACCAATCAGAAGTGCTGTGCTCCTGTACCAGCCATTGTTAACCAATCAGAAGCGGCCCATGATAGAAGGTGATAGACAGATTGATCCAATCACTTGCCAAGTGCTTTTGAAAGTGCCTTCCCTTTCCAAACGGCTTCCAATGGAGCTTTAGATGGTTTGGTGAAACAAACCATCTGGGTCAGGTTAGTAATGCTCCATCACATGTTTCTATGACAGGGTGAGTCTTTAACTGAAGCTTGACTTTAAAGCAACCCAACGGAAGTTTCATGTAACTTTACATTACATTGCATTTAGCTGACGCTTTTATCCAAAGCGACTTACAATAAGTACATTCGACCAGGAAGACACAACCTTGAAGAAAACAGAATCATTAAGTACATCAGGTTTCATAGAGCCAAGTATTTCAAGTGCTACTCAACTGGCTTTAGATAAGCCAGTCCTTTATTAGTATATAAGTGCTCTGTTAGCAGTGCTCAGTTTAGTTCAGTTTAGTTCTTTCACTCGTAGCTCGGGCTGCGGGGGTGCTAGAGACGGGAGTACGTTGATACGACCTTCCTAGCCGGAGTTATGGCCGCATTTTACAATAAACTTCCGTTGGGTCACTTAAAAACAAATATCGCAATTCGAATCGCAATCGCAATATTTGTCAGAAAAATCGCAATTACATTTTTTCCCAAAATCGTGCAGCCCTATGCGCTGAACGAGTGAGAAGTTTTATGATACAGTATGCCCCCTTTAAAATAATATTATGTGCCAAATGCTTGAGCTAATGACTTGATTTGCAGAGTGTCAGATACTGTATATTTGGTTGCCCATTCAGACTGCCAACCTGAATCTGCCTGAAACTATCGATACGTTCCTGTTCAATTCTAGTATTTTAAAGTCTCACTAGACCATGTTGGGTTGCATGCAGCACAAGTCTGTTATCAAACAGCAGATGGTCCAAATGATTTAAAGTATTCAAATGGCACGTGTTTATAATTAACTGAGCCAGTGAGCAGTGTTTATGGCCGTGCGCCATCTTGGTAGGACATGCATGTAAAGTGATGAGAGAGATACGAAAGGCCACTTTATCTCAATACTTGAAGTGAGCCGCTTTCCTTTTCTCTGTCTGACTGTCACATAAGAGGAGCTGCAGTTGGTTTAAACTCGATTTCATTCAGTGAGCAAGGCTTTAATTGTCAGTACACCTGGAGATTGAAGCAATATAATGCATCACGTGTTTACCTCGCAGCTCCAGCTATTTTAGAAAGGAAAGCACATGTTCTACGACGTTGAATACTTTAGTAAATACCCCACGGGTGAATGTCTGAAACTTCTCTGTGTCATAAAAACGGGGGTTTCTAAATGAGACGACTAAACGTCCTCACGCCAAACATTAGCCGCCTTTAGATTAGCGGTGGTGACGTGAAGTCATGTGAACGTGATGTAGTTCCTTTATAGCCTATCATTAGCTTTATCTGTCGATTGCATTTACGCTTCAAAAATCACAGAGTGGTGTTAATATGTGGAGATTATCCTGATGAGCAAAACGTGTAAGTATCATAAACATGTGTGCCAAGAGCTTACTTTTTGTGGAAGGAGCCTTTTATAATACTAACTTCAGAAGTACATCATCCCTTCACCACTCTATGTGCTTATTTCCCAAACCAATTACCCATTTCTTTAGACTGACAATAGCAGAAGTTGCCTGCTTTCACCTTAAAGGAATTGTATTATTGTTTTAGTAAGGTTTAATACACTAGATGACTTGCTGAAATACTACTCTCTAATGGCCCTCCAGGTGGCGTTACTCCAGGAGACGGTGAGCAGGGAGTGTGAGGAGAGGGGGGGGCTGACGGCTGCTCTGTCTGAAGCTCAGGAGGAGCTCCTGGGGCTGCGATCCCCAGCGTCTCATCAGCACTCCCCCAGATCTCACCTCACAGGGAGACTGTCTCCCCCGGGGTGCAGGCAGAGTCAGACCCGGGTGGCTCCTAATCGCTCTTTGAACTCCCCAAACACACTGCGACCCCCCCCTGCCGTCACAGACAAAGAGACAGGCCGGGGCACGGATAGAGGAGGGGCGGAGAGGAGCTTTCCGTGTTTGAAAAGTGGTGGGGAAAAAAGACGGGAGGGGACGCTGCCCAGACTGAAGCCAGCAGCACAGTGAAGTCAGAATATAGGACATTAGAACATAAGGTCAGTTTAGAGAGGGAGAGGAAGGGGGAATAAATGAAGGACTGTATGTGATTTAAATAGCTTTTCAAATAAAACACAATTGTAATGCTGTTTTGAAGTTTTATTTTGAAAGTATTTTCATATTATTGCTGTATTTTAACTGTGTTTTTATTCTTCCCTTAGAATTTAATAAAGCATGTAATTTAGGCAAATATCTACAGTTGCTGACAGGTGACAACGCGCTACAACGGCCCAAAACACTTCCAATAGCAGAAACACACTGCAGCTTCAGAAACGATGCAAATATAAAAACAGAAATGTGCCAGAACACATGCAAATGAAAACATCTTCACAAACCGTAAATATCCCTCTGAACACCTACTCTGAAAGTCACACACACACGCCAATCATATCTACACATAAACACACACTTTAACCCACTACTGGTAAACTCCTCGGACACACACACTCTCTGACAGACATGCACTTGTTTTCTCACAACCTCCTCTCACGCAGTCTCAGTGGCACGCACAGGATCCCACATGTACACACACATGTACACACACACACAGCTATGTCACAAGGGCAGGGCAGAAGGAGCATGACAGTACGTCCCCTGCTGCCACCCGTGGACACAAACAAAAGACAGGCAAACACAAAAGAAACTGTAAGGCAAGCACCCCCAGACACACACACACACACCCACACACACCCCTCAGGCATTGTGTGTTATTGACATCATTCACTCCGTGCAAGTTCTTTCCATTCCTCTCTTCCTCTCCCTCTACATTTGGGATGAATTGGCATGATGGGAGAAATGCATTAAGTGTGTGTTCAGCATGGAACTCATTTCCCCGCTCCCTGGCACACATGGAAAGCTTTTACTTTGACTTCCTCGTGTCCCCCTGCTTCCAACCCATCTGTGGGACAATGAGCGCAGAAAGGTGGGGCGATAATGATTTTATCCTGCCAACGTTTCCTGTTTTGCCAAAACACACACATATGGTTTACCTGCTTAAAAACCTGGAGAGGAATATCAAACAATCAACATGCGGCGCCATTAAAATCCAATGTTCTACTTGGAACATTTGGAAACATGTCAGTTTTTTCCTCACTGTCAGTTATTTGCTGATAAATGTGCTTTTTTATTAGTTGCATTCCTAATAAATCTCTCAATTAACAACCCCTAGCCACGCATTTCTGGAGAAAAACATTACAACACAGGTGGCATTTAAGTGTGCTTTGCAGCTGACATCTTGTTGCCTTCCTGTGTTTCACTGTGTGATTGTGTGTGGCCTTGTGTGTGTTTACTCATTGCACGAGACGTTGCCATGTGTGTGTCTCCAATGAGTGATTATATCCATCCTCACAGCACCACATCGCTCACTTTTAACAATCAAGTCACGTCACTGAAGGACATCGATTATGTGGGCATCACAATGTAGTGTGTGTTCTGTGTGTGTGAAGGAAGACATTGGATGAAGGTGAATGTTTGAATTTCCTAGTATAAGGGAGGTTAGTTTTCAATTTCATTTACCACAGCATATTACTAGACCGACTAGAAAACTGGGTGGGACTTTCGGAAACAGTTCTAAATTGGTTTGAATCCTACTTAAAGGACAGACACAACTTTGTTTCTATAGGTAAATACACATCTGAGTTGACAAATATGACATGTGGGGTACCTCAAGGCTCCATCTTGGGGCCTCTTCTCTTTAACGTTTACATGCTACCACTGGCTCAGATAATGAAAAACAACAAAATGAGTTACCATAGCTATGTGGATGACACACAAATGTACGTAACAAACTGAGCTGGAGAATTTATTCTTGACCTTACTATCTTGTTCTAAAGCTTTTGACCACATCACATGCTCTTCATCAGCAGATGAAGTACGCTCAGTTGTCGTTTAGCTGTTAGTGGATGGTGTTTTTTAAACCTTATTGAAAGTATTTTTCGTCCATTCTTGTCTTAGGAAAGCGGAAAAAAATTATTAAAGCTAGGGTCGGATGTAACTATATATATTTTACAAAGATTTTTGGTATTTGGTCAAATACAATACATCCTTACGGCAGCAAATAAATCCAATGATCTGACAAAAAAGGTGGTGAATGGTCTGCAAAGGCTCAAATCCTTGTGTTCCCATACAGTCTATGGTTCCCACCAGGAGTTACTCTCCCATACGGAGGGTGAAAAGAGGTGCTGCAGCACAGGCAGTATGAGAAATATAAAGAGCTTTTTGAACATTAAAGCATGGAGACATGTCACAGTTGAGGCACAAAATGTAAATATGAACCTGAACATCAGCATAATGGGGCCCTTAAAATAGAATAGACCTATCATTGATGTTGCCAACATCTGTTTCAGACACATGCTGACCTTCTGACAGCTCCTCACATTCTCCCAGCACATGACCCTCTGACCGATGATCTTTCCTTTTATACTTCCTCTCACCGTGACCTGCATTTCTGCTGTGGGTTTGAAGAGATAACCTCTTCCTATAGGCCTACCGTTGAGAGGCATTAACACACTCTGCCTGCTCATACTCTGCACATCAGTGTGTATGCTCTGACCACACACTCCTTCTGTCGCAAACCCCCTTCTCTCTCCATACATCTGCCTCTTTGTCAATATTATTTTAATCTCATTGGCCTTCTTTTATTATTCCACCTCTCTGACCCTGTAGCTGGAAAGGAATTCCCCCACAGCCTCTCCTCCTCAGCTTGATGCTCCTTCACTTTTGATTTAGTCATCTCTCTCTGTTCTCCCCCCTTCTGCTCTTTTTTCTGGGGCTTTTTCCTTTGCTCGTGCCCTTGCTTTGTAGCCCTTGACCTGGGGCCTATACTGCGAACCTGGTTCAACCTAACCTGGATATGTTTGAGTTAGCCGGTTGGCCTAATCCAAAACATACGCGCTCTCGCTAAACTGTACTACGACGCTGGTTATCAAGTGGATCGCTCAAGCCAGCCGTGTCCTATCTAGTTAGGTGCGCATTCACATGAAAGGGGTGGTATTTTGAGCATTCGACCAATCACAATCATGGAGAAGCGCACTGACAACGCAGCGTCATACTTCCTGAATGAAAAGTGAACTTTAATACTAGTCAAAAATGAAGAAGTTAAACTTTAAACATCCATGACTTAAACACTTTATCCAGGATAAAAGCCACATAGCTGCACCTGCAAGGTGAACACAGCTGGGAACAGAACAAGTGTTTGAATGCGTACATTAACAGGTTTATGATATCACTGCCCCGTCTAAAACACGATCTGACTTCAATTACATTTGTCTCGAGTGTTTCGTCAACTTATGTGTTGCTTAAAATAATACTTCTGCATACAGTATGTGACACTGTGAGTGTTGCACGGCCAGATACGGCTCAGTGATATGCCGCGGACTGTACTTAATGTACTCTGATCCGGTTACTTATGTTGTGGCCGATATTTAATTAAGCTTTCTTAATGCTAATGTTATAATAGTCAGATTGCTCTGAAGATGGGAGGTGATATTCTATTAATGTTCACGTTCACACAGTCGGTGATTTTTGCCGGCCGTCTTTCCTGCGACGGCAGTTTTTCTGTATTTCCTTTCTCCTGTAATATGACTTGATCGCTTTAAACTCCGCACACTGAGCTCTGATTGGTCAGCAGGCGGTGCTTTCACTGAGTTGAGCTCTTAGCCTGCAACCTAACCTGGTCCCGACCAGGTTAGCTGCTTAGCATATATTACCATGGAGATCTAGCTTGCTAAAAAGAGAACCAGCTTCGGATGACCGGAAAGCCGGAGTTTTCCCTGAATTTAGCCGGCTAAGCGAAAATCCTGCTTCGCAGTATACCCCCCTGGTGTCCTTCCTGGTGTGTGTGTGTCAGTGTTTTTTGAGGAAAAAGTGAAAATACTCATCCAATAATACTAAATATCATCAGGACAGTAACAACTCATCTGTGTACTACCAATGCCAAGAGATTTTGGTTTATATCTTCCACAGTATTGCTGTGTTTAACAAATATAGGTTATAGAGTGGTGCAGCAATGAGTCCTAAATCCCTGAAACGACTTAAATGCTGCGTTCAGACCGGATCGCTCTAGTCGCTCGAGTTTCACCGCGGCTGCCAGCTGTGTTTACTCGCATCATTCAAACAAGACGTGCTGGCTCGGGAGCTACAACTACAACAAAATGAACATATTTTACCGTGATTAAATTGTAATACACGTTTCTAAATTATGCCGAATTAACAACATACTGATACCGGTTAGTAAAAACCATGAACTAATGCTTTGACAAGTCTGCAGACAGACGGCAGGCGAAAAACCTTTTAAAATGCTTGTTTTCTGAATGGAGATTGGGTCGACCAGGCTAAGCTAACGTTGTATATGCTCACTCCACACTCACAACAACGGCCTACAGACATAAATAAACCAGCGACTGTATTCGCCATGACACAGACAGTCTGTGGTTTGTTCTTAATTAACTTTTGTACAGTTTCTGAACAGATATGAGGCAGTAGCGTAGGCAGAAATGTACTTTAGGTTGGGCCTGTAAAAAATAGGGTGGGCCAGATTTTTCTTCTGCGCATCAGAAGCTAACAACGATCCCTGCCGGTACCGGTGGCAGATTACTTTTAGAATACTTTCTTTTTCCATAACAGATGGGTATGTTTTCAAATCACAATGGAGACTCATCACGGAGGTGATGAGTCCGCCCACCGTGCACTTTGGGTCGGCCTTGGTCAAGCCCTTTTGACCCCCCCAGCCTGGTTCTCGTAAAAAACATTTGCTCAAATGACACCATGGAGGAATGTAACGGGAGTTGACAGGGGACTCTGCCTGCCTCACGAGTGCCTATTTTCGGACACTTTTTTTCACATTTCCCCGTTTTGTTTTTTGTTTTTTTTGGCTATTTCACCCGGTTTCTACCGGGGACTTTGCCCGGTCTCGGGTGTCCCCCCCACGGCCTGTGTCCGGTGCTCAGGCGGTCGGTTCCTCCGAACTGCGGGTTCGACTCTGATGACCGGGAGGGTGTGCTGCGTTGGGGTGGGGGACTTCCCCCACTCTGCGTGTCTCTTCCTTCCCGGGCCGGCCGATATGAAGCGTGACCAAGACGCACCGTCCAGGGGTCCCACGGGTCCCGCAGCGGGGTGGAGGTTCCCAGCTGAAACCTCCCCACCTCCGCCGCGGTGCACCTGGCAAACACGGTTGTTTCTCGAACCTTCCACTGTTGTCTAGCGGGTGTAACTAAAATACAAGATGTCGTATTTATATATATATAAATATATAGATAATAAGTGTCACTGCGATTTTATGTTGTATTAGCGTGCATTTCCTGTTTAGAAAGTGGCACTGTACTGATAGTGGTGATTTTATTTTGGAATTCTTAGCGTGCTGAGAGTGGAGGTGTCCTGAGACTGCTGCAGGCTCCCATGCTCTAGCTGCGGCCGCGGACAGTACACGACACGCCCACCTGACACGACACTACGGTGGCTGAGAAGGGTCTAGCTGCGGCCGTGAAAGTTGTACTTCCAAATATGGTCAGAAGAGAGCACGCCCAACACGTGAGATGCTGACGCAAGGATATTTAAGGAAACATGCCGTGTCTCAATTCAGGGGTTGCATCCTTCGAAGGGTGCATTCGTAGACCGCTTACATCACTTCCGCCGAAAGAAAGCTGTCCCAATTTTTTAAAAAGACGAGACCCCTCCGAATGCGGCCCACGAATGCAGCCTACTTTTCCCCAATTTGAAGGATACATCACCTTGGGTAACTTGGGTATCACCTGTCAGTTGGAAACGTGCAACAAGGCATATGACTATGCACGGAGAAGTGGGCTAGTCGGGTTTGACTGCGTCCAGTCCTTGACGTACAGCCCTCTGGCCACCAATTCACCTATTGTTCACGATGAAGGGATTCTCACAGACATGGTAGTGGGTTACTACTCTTAAAACACATACTACATAGAACTTATGGTACATGCAACATTTGTTTTGTGTGGTACTGTGTCATTCTGAATCGAGCCTGGATCATTTTTGGAGGAGTTAAACCGTGCATGTCAAAATAATGGTTGACTGTCTGATTCCCCTGGACACTGACGAGGACCACTCCTATAACAGGAGGCCTTACAGCTTCCTTCCTAAAGAGTCGGTTAGTGAATGGACACATTAAAGTGTACAACCCCTGATGCATATGATTTTATAATATTTGTTACGTTCCCTCCAAATCTAGGGGTACGAAGGGGAGTAACAAAATACAAAGATGACCAGGCACGAGAAAAGAGAGGAAACTGGTCTCTGAAGCCACGAGCAGGTCTTTTAATAGACAAAAAGAACACAGGCTCACCAGCCAATTTGCAAAAACAAACTTAAAGTAACTAGTCAGAACAACTTTCTTCTTAAAGAAAGTGACTAAATTAAACAATACACAACAAGGTCAACTGGAGCACATCTCCTAACAATTCACTACAACACAGGCCTCACACAGAAACAGAGACATGCAGCCAGAGGAGGAGAAGAGAGGCAACTGCAGCCTTCCTCAGGTCCTTTATGAAGGCCCTGATTGAGGATTGGGAGCACCTGGGGGAAAGGCTGCACCTGGAGACAATCAGGGAGAAAGAGAGAAACACACACAAAAGCACACACACACAAGCACCAACTGCGGCACGTAACAATATTACATATATGACTTCTTTATACCATCTTGTCTTGTCAGTGAGATGGAACTTTGTTCTCATGACCTCACCAAGAACATGAGTGAGGAAGCGCACCAAAGGCTGAAGGACTTGTGAAAGATTCCGAGGAGTTTTTAAATAGGCTTTAAACTCCTGCAGGTCAATATTTTTTTAAGTTGACCAGCTCTGATTTTCCACATGATGTTCTGTTCAATAAATGTTCATTGAGGAAAACGGTATCAGTGTCTTATTTTATATACATTACAGTGAATGCTGAACTTGCCGGACCATATACTAGTTGAAAGTACACAATGAAACACTGGCTTGCTTGTATAAAATCAATACAACTCCCACATGCCCTACCCCGGAATCTGCAGTCTTCAGACTCTGGCCCCCCGCACCAACCTGCGATCCTTCGGGGACAGAGCCTTCAGTATGGCAGCCCCCACTCTCTGGAACGCTCTCCCTGCGGAGATCTGCAACATCCCCACGCTTGACGCCTTCAAAAGGGCCCTCAAGTCCCATCTGTCTGCCAAGGCCTTTCGCCCCAAATCTATTTGTTGTTTTGTCTGACTGCCTTTTGTTATGTTTGTTTCTACTCCTGTTCTTCTTTTTAAAGGGACCTTGGGTCTCATGAAAGGCGCTATATAAATCCAAGTATCCAATTATTATTAATACATCCCATACATCATTGGAACGGTAAGAATCTCAGCTACAACACTGACTAAAGCCTTTCCATCTCCAGTATGCCTACATGACAAGCATCTTTATAATATACAGTAAACATATCTTTGACTTATTGCAAAATTATAAAATAAAATTCACCCCTGCTGTCATTCTGGCTTTCACTGTTCAAATGAGATGTCAACCATCAAAATTGGATAAGGGGTTCTCAAACTGATAGGTTATTAATTTATTTGCCTAATAGTTGCTTAAAATGCTACAATAACATTTGCAGTTCGTTTTTAATCTGCCATGTACGGTCTCTCAGCCACCGTAGTGTCGTATCAGGTGGGCGTGTCGTGTAGGGGGCGTGTCGTGTAGTGTCGTCAATTCGCTTTTAATCTGCTATGTATGGTAGTGCCTCTCAGCCACCATAGTGTCGTGTCAGGTGGGCGTGTCGTGTAGTGTCGTGTAGTGTCCTGTACTGTCCGCGGCCGCAGCTAGACCCTTGGACACCTCCACTCTGAGGACGGCCGCTGACGTCACTTCTTCTTCTGCTTTGGGTTTACTGGCAGGCTGCAAACAACTTCACGGCGTATACTGCCACCCAAAGTCCCCCGGAGTTGGGGACTGGCTTCAGTAGAAGCTGCTAGCGTCTTCCGAGTAAATTGCCAGAAGCGCCGACACCTCCTCATCACTCCGACGCTCCCATGTTTTATTTTGTGTTGCCATAAGTTAGTCTCTCTCCGTTGGTGCGCTGGGCTAATGCTGATGCTAATAATGATGCTAATAATGCTAATGCAAGCAAATAAAATGGCGGCTTCACACAACTTTTCGGAGTTTGACGGGGCGTGGTTTGCAAATCGCCCAGCCAATTACAAATTGTTAGTGTGGCCGACACACCCACAAACGTTTTTCTCCCCAGGAATGTCCCTGCTCTCTAGCAGGAACTATCTGTGGGTGAAAAGGTTCACGCAAACTAGGTTCTAGTTCCAGATCTTTTTGGTGTGAAAGCAAAATTCCAAGAACTATCGGAACTATTCCTGGGAAAAGTACTCCGGTGTGAAAGCGCCTATTGCTATTGGTCGAGGGAGCCCTTGTGATGCTAACATCCTCATTGGCCTACAAAAATATATCATCACTGCACCACTTTTTAGGAGCTTTGTGATATTGCACTTTGAGGAACATTCTTGACTGTTAGCAGAGTTGGGTGTAAAGCGTTACTATAATAATATTACTTTTGTCGGTAACGGAGTAGTGTAACGCGTTTTATAATTCAGTAATCACACTACAGTTACTAACATTGCCCCGACACGCGTTACTTCGTTACTTTTATAAAATCAGTCATAATCACACTGACAGACAAGAGGGGTTTCCGCCGCAGGTTTATATGTAGGCTCAGTGCTTGAATTGGGTCGGTACTCACCGGTACGCAGTACTGGCACTTCTGATTTTTACCCATGTGGTACCGGCACGTCATGCCGGCGGCACGTCATGACGCGTGACAACAAATATGCCCAGCGTACCTAGATGTGACGCGCCACAGCGATAGACTAAAGCAAAAAACACATCACATAACGTTAGCATTTCGAAAATGTTAGCGTGGCTTAATAATAGTGCGAAAAGACAGCGGTTGTCGCCGGACAAGGATTCCCTCTCTCCTTTCCTGCTGAAAGATGGTGAGTGTACTCAGGGACGAGGAGTCATTTAACCAGCCGCCAGTAGGAGTCAGGCTTTACTTTCTTTTATATCCATAAAGAAAAAGTAAATCTGTTTACAGTTGTTTCATATGGATGTTGAGAGGTATCCATAGATCTCTTCATTTTGCTCTCAAAGTGCACCAGATTGATGCATCTAACTTCAATATTTAAAAAAAAATCTTCCCGGGGGAGAATGCCCCCGGACCCCCCTAGGGTAGGGTGTCAGGTCCACTCCCCACTTATAAAAATAGCACTTTACCCCTGCACCCCTTCTAATCTCAGATGCACCCTGAGTCATTTTGTTTAAGTACAGTGAGCCTTTCTAAAATATACAGTAAAGAGACAAACCCACAGCATTATAGGATATACTATGACTTTGAGCCAAATACTTGTTTTTGGGCTGGATAAATAAATTGACTTGAAACAGTTGCTGATTTAGAGTACTGGCACCCTTTTTATTCCAATTCAAGCATGTTTATGTTTATTAAGGATCCCCATTAGCTTTTGCTCTTGACAAAAGCTACTCTTCCTGGGGTCCGACACTGGCATCAAGCACTGTGTAAGCATACGTAATCTGCGTGATTTGCGCATCCACATCTCCACGTGCAGTGCTGCATCAACATGGCTGAGTCAGCGATAACTTTCGAGGGGTGGAGGTATGCCCATTATTTTGAGTTTGTCCGAAGAATACAGGAATGTGACGGTGAGGTGCAAACTGTGTCCAGGCCAGAAGCTGTTATCCACTGCTGCAGGGACGTGCAGGTACGGGCTAATGTTGCACTGGCAACAGCCTGTTTGGCCTTTTTGGCTGACCTGCCCCTCTGGAGAGAGCGAGAGTTTGTTTTTCTTTTTTCTGTTGTGGCCGAATCAACATGATAAACCCACAATTAGTATTGTAGCGTCTCGCTGCGGGAAACACACTTTGTCAGCGCTGTCATCTGCCGGTGCGTTAAAACCACCTCAGTGTCGGATTTTGGAAACTTGATTTTGAGTTGTCTCATGGCAGTTAGGGTATAAGGGACAAACCAGGGGACTTTACTTCCTTTGTCGGAGGACTGCAGGTGACGAGAGGGGGTGTAGGGCTGAAGGAGGTCAGAGATGTATGGAGGGTGGAGAGATTTGTAACTTTGTACTGGATGCGTGACTTGACCGGGAGCCAGTGAAGGTGGATGAGGGTAGGGGTGATGTGTTGCCAGGGCTTAGTGTGGGTGAGGAGCCTGGTTGCAGAGTTCTGGACGTACTGGAGCCTGTCCAGGGCTTTGCTGGTGACCCCGAACAGAACTCCATTGCAGTAGTCCAGACGAGAGGAGATGAAGCTATGAATTAATATTTCTGCAACGGGGTCGGGGAGAGAGGGCCGGCGGAGTCTGGAGATGTTTCGTTGGTGAAAAAATGCAGTTTTGACAGTTGACCTGATGTGGGAGTTAAAGGTGAGGCTCGAGTCCAGAGTGAACCATGAGCTCTGTTTTGTTATTGTTGAGTTTAAGTAGATTTTTTGACATCCAGGCTTGGATGTCGCGGAGGCAGTTGACAAGTGACAGTGGGGGTAGCTGGGATGATGGATTGGTACTGATGTAGAGTTGGGTGTCGTCGGCATAGGAGTGGAAGTTGAGACCATGCTGGCGGATGATTTCACCGAGGGGGAGCATGTAGATGTTAAATAGAAGGGGGCCGAGCACCGAACCTTGCGGCACACCTTGGTTGACAGGGGCTGGGGGAGAGCTGGATTTTCCGATGGTCACAAACTGTTGCCTGTTGGAGAGGTAGGAATGGAACCAGGAGACGGCTGTACCAGAGAGGCCAAAGTAGAGGGATAGACGGTTGAGTAGGATAGTGTGGGAGACTGTGTCGAATGCGGCGGAGATGTCCAGGAGGATAAGGATGCTGACGAGGCCTGAATCGGCGGCTATGAAGAGGTCATTGGTTATTTTAATAAGGGCCGTCTCTGTGCTGTGGTTGGACCATCTCTGTTAGTAAGTTATGGAATACTAAATAAATAAGTAATTAGATACCTTACCGTTACTGCGCTCATAAAGAATGATAAGAATAAGAATAATGCGTCTTGAACTGGTTTCATTAATTAGTGTCTTTACATTTCACAGACTGTTAGCTTGTTGTGGTAGGCTGGTAGCCTATTTTATTAAAGAGCATATAAAAAGAAAGACTTGTGTTATGTCTTCCTTAATGCAATAGTAATTGGGGGTGCAAGTGGAGTCTCGCAGAGGCAAAACGGTGGCGTGCTTACACTGTAGGTGCGCCGCAGTCTGCGTGATCTGCCTGTAGGGAGGGGCGGGCCGGCCCTGCGAGTAAAGTAACGAGTTTTATGTAGAGAGCAACGGAGTAGTATAATATATTACTAATATGTAATATATATTACTTTTTTTTAGTAACGACCCCATCTCTGACTGTTAGTTGCTAAATGTCTGTCTAATTGTAAAAAAAAGCTGACAGTTGACAATAACAGGAAGAAAGAGTTTAAAAGAATAAATAAACAAATTAACTAAATAATGACCAACATAGAGTCCTCTTACAACATTAACCAAACAAACCAAACAAACCCACGCACAAACATTCATCTTTACACACACGTAAAGACACATTTTGGAGTGTGATTTCCTCGCAGTAATTATCATAGCAGGGCAGGAATACACACCTGTCCTTGGGGAATCTATGCAACTTGCTCGTAAACACACACACACACACACACACACACACACACACACACACACACACACACACACACACACGTGTGTACACACAACTAAGCCCTTGTTCGTCACAGGGCGTCCCTGAACGCCTCTCTTCTGCGTCGCTGTAGACGTTCCGGAATCCTGCCGTCCCGTGAGCCCTCCCACACCCCATAATTAGTGTCACCCCGGCAACGAGAGAAAGAATGCTCAGTATTCTTGTCGTCCTGGTAACTGCGTAAGTGTGGAGGCCGGAGGTGCCGGCTGTACTGTAGGTGTTTAATGACGGAGACAATGAGACCTCAGTGTGTGTGTGTGTGTGTGTGTGTGTGTGTGTGTGTGTGTGTGTGTGTGTGTGTGTGTGTGTGTGTGTGTGTGTGTGTGTGTGTGTGTGTGTGTGTGTGTGTGTGTGTGTGTGCGCGTGTGCGCGTGCGTGCGTGCGTGCGTGTGTGTGTGTGTGTGAGTGAGAGAGATAGTGTGTGTGTGAGAGAGAGTGTGTGAGTGAGAGAGAGTGTGTGTGAGGGGGGGTTTCTGTCTGTGCCACAGAGCCTCAATCAGGGTATGAAAGTGGACCCTTATGCCATGTTTGCATGATTACAGCTATTGCTTACAACAGCTTTAGACACATGACCTCAGGAACCATGGAGGGATTAAACTGTTAGGGGGACCCGGGGCAATAATTTGCTCCTAATGACCCCCCCATTTCCACTATGTGAGTTGTGTCTGTTTTATAATGTCGTCCCCTCTGAACACAGCAGAATACAACTCCACCTTATTTCCCTGTTGATCCAGTAAAAAGTATTTTTGTTGGAAAACTGGGGCAAGGGCTCAGGATTGCTGTGTGTGGGTTAGTTTGTTATGATTTAATAAAAAACCTTATGCAATGATGCAGTGTTGTGGTCAAATTATAAATCTCAAGCTGGGTCAATGTTTTGTTACACACAGTTTAATTAATCTTTTGGATTTTTCAGTTTTTTTGTTGTAAAGATGATTTAGTTGAAGTTTTTACCTCGAGCACATATTGTAAATAAACAATCTGAAAGGTTGAAATCAATGTGATGAAACTGCTCGTTGACACCACTAGGATTACATTAGATTCAACTTTATTTTCATTCAACAAGTACAACGAAATGCAGTTTGCATCCGACCAGAGTCTAAAGAGTAGGCAGTATCAGGTATACAGTATATTTCACATATTGATAGCAAACGTGAGGCAAGGTACAGACAATTGTATATCAATATGAAGAATATATTTACAGATAAGGTGCAGGGTTTAGGCAGAAACTGGAAGGACGTGGAGCTTCACGTATCACTTTTAATTTTAGGAGCTGAAGGCCAAAATGTTAACTACTAAATATTCAAATCGGCCGATAATAATTAATCTAGAGCCTTTACGCTCCTAAGGGACAGGGCCTAGGTAATAATGCATGATCCGGGACAGTTTGTATTTTCCTGTAAAGGTGCAAATTACCAAACAAATGTGCAATTAGTCAAATTACCTTGCTCTCTTTACCTATAAAGTCTAACAAGTCTAACAAGCAAAAAAGGAGTTTTTGAATGTAAATATTTAAATACACACATATCCCTTAGGCGTACAACACATACAGAAATACATGCATTAGTATAGGCCCATAAGTCACTTTGAGGCAGTTAAACTGGGTCAAACACTGCAGAGACTCCTGCTGTATCAACACGGTCAGTGAACGTCTCAGGATAAACTAGACAGCCAGGTGCTTCAATTTGGGGATCCTGATTATCGGAAACCTCAACTGGTGTGTCTCTGGTTCTCTCTGCTGTTCGGTTTAGAGTACTGCAAGGCTTCAGGCTATAAAATCCTGTGGGCTGACAGAACAGAAACTGAACACAATGTTCTAACTGTTACTATGAACCTGCACCTTCTTGGACATGTCGAAAAAACGACAACATCTTAAAATTAGGCCCATAATTTGTCTTAAAACAGGTAACCATTTCCTACCTTCCTTGTAATCTGTATCTTTAAACGGTTGAACCGTAAAATTACAAAGTAGATATAATTTATTTCCTGTGAGTTGTGTGTGAATGACGCATGCTAATACTGATTTCATAATGATTAATTGTACAAATCTGCCAAGCTGCTGCTCTCTGACTTTATTTCAAATGGCGGAAGGATATGTTCTATAAGAGAACAGTCAGGACTTTCCCGTAAAGTACGTCATCCATCGTCATCGTTGGTGGTGAGCTTTATATAGTCTATGGTGGTGAGTCGCCTCCTTCTGGTGCCTTCGTGTAACGTCGGAAATCTTACTAACAATAATACATATGTCCAACTAGATATTTGTTTTGCCTACATTTTTCGTTAACGTTAACTGGAAGTGTATATGGCAATATTGCTATAAAATAACTAAATACAACTGAGCCTCCATTTAACAACAACCAACCACTTGTGTCCTAACATTTGAAACAAAGATTGAAACATCATAGTTATTTTTATATTTTGTATGGCTGCATGATCAGACGGTCTGTGATGTCTTATTATAGTCGTGAAACAGTTTTGGCCTGCAACTTATTTTTTTATTTAAGTGTTTATTACTTATTCCTTGTCATCTAACATCTACTTCAGATGTGGGGAAACTGAGCTTTCGTTGAGCAATTGAAGGAAGCATTAGATCAGAAAAATAAACAGCAAATATAAACATATCTACAGTTTAAAAAAAAACATATATCCTAAAGAATGCACAATATAAAACATTCTGGATACATGAATGTTTTGTTAAACACTACAGCAACAGAAAAATAGACATATACTACAGAAGCAGAAACATTTCAACCATCTTTGATGCAAATATTGCTGCATTTTTTTTGTTGTGATTATAGTTTTCTTAAAAGACAAATGCCTCGTAAGGTAACCTATTTGGTAATAAACCAGTTTCTGATTCTGATCCTGACACATATACATAGTATATAAATCACAGATGTGCACATACAGTATAATACACTGTAGTTTGTCATATACATTTGGTGTAAATACATGGTAAATACTTGTCTTTATTATTTGTCAATGCTAAATAGTTTCTTAAAAATACTAATAATGTTTTTAGTCAATAATTTCTGTAACATGATTTTGTTTTATAATAACTGTAGATATATTTTTATTTTTCCGTTTTATTTTATTATGTTTACTTTATTCCACCTTTTAAATATGTTATGCCTGAACAGTGAACAGGCTTATAATATATATAATAATTTCCCAATTTGGGATCCATAAAGTATATTTCTATTTCTATCTATCAAATGCATTTTGTAAACTATCTTTAATATTTGTATGCATATATAAGATAAGATAGAGCTTTATTGTCTCCCTTAGGAGAAATTTGTCTTGGGCATCGAGATAATACACATAAAACATTCAGGTCAATCATTCATAGATACAGAACAGAGATCACATATAACATGGCAAAGAAACAAACAAGAAACATACAGGTACAGCACTTTCCCTATTGCACATATCTCTATTGCACATACATAATCAAATTGCACTTTCCCTAATCTATTCATACATAATCAAATATTGCACTTTTCCCTATTGCATTTATACATATAGGCCTGTCTGACCAAGCTGTTGATTGGTTTGCAAACTATCTTTCAAAACGCAAGCAATGTGTAAAATTCAGCAGTCTCTCCTCAAGCTTTCTTAATGTGCCCAGAGGCGTTCCTCAAGGTTCGGTCTTGGGACCGACCCTTTTTACTATTTATATAAATGATGTGGGTCAAAGTATTGACGCCTCTGTACATCTATATGCAAATGATACTGTTGTGTACTGTTGTGCTAGCACTGCTGCCCTTGCATTTGAACGTCTGCAGTCTGCTTTTGACACTTTTCAGTCACATCTGTCCCACCTTAGGTTGGTGTTAAATTCAGATAAAAAGACAAAAGTCATGTTGTTTTCCAATAAGAAAAAGTTACCAACTGTTATTCCCTGCATCATGTCTGCACAGCATAACCCCATTGAAGCTGTTCACACCTACAGATACTTAGGCATCACCATAGATGAACATCTCTGCTTCAAACCACATATTGACAATCTCTTAAGGAAATTGAAATTAAAACTGGGATTCTTTTTTAGAAATAAGGCCTGCTTCTCCACAAGTGCGAGGAAACGGCTTGTAGCTGCTACATTTGTGCCGCTCTTGGACTACGGGGATGTTGTATCAGCTCACTCCCTTCATCTGCTGGACGCTGTTTCCCATGGGGCTCTGAGGTTCATAACCAACTGTAAACCCCTCACACACCATTGCACGCTGTACGCTTTAGTCAACTGGACATCATTATCAATGCGCAGATCAATGCACTGGTACAAACTCATCTATACCGCTATGCTTGGACTGCTGCCCCTCTACATATCCACTTACATATCACACAAACAGTACAGCTATAGACTACGATCTCAAAATGACATCACTCTGTCCGTCCCCTCAGTACGCACGGTGCTTGGGGAAAAAGCCATATCATACTCTGCCCCCTCGACCTGGAACACACTTCAGCAGGAACTTAAGCTGACCACTTTGATACCCATCACGGATTTTATACTCATTTTAAAAAAGCTGGTGAAATCATCTGTGGGTGTTTGCACCTGCTATATCTGACTGTATATGGATTTTAATGACTACTTTTTTTTTTACGATGTTGTATTTGAGTGTTGCCTCTGTGTTTAGTGTCCTGTCTGTCTGTGACTTTGTGTGGCAGTGTTACCACTGACAGGTCTCTCTTGAAAATGAGACCTTGTGTCTCAATGAGATCTACACCTGTATAAAAAAAGGCTAAATTAAAAAATATAAATGAAATATTGCACCTTCCCTACTGTATTCATACACAAATCAATATTACACTTTCCCTATTGCACCTATGCATAGTGTCCGTCAAATTGCACATATCCCTATTGTGTCCATAACTATTTACACATAATGCACTTCCCCTATTTAACCTTCTCGATTGCACAAACTACACTGTAAACATTGCACCTCCCAACAACTCCTAACACAGCATAATCACGATTGTTTCTGACTGTTCAGCAGCTTGATTGACAGCAGTTTGGTAATCTATACCTTCTGCAGCAACTCAAACTCTCTATACAGGATGTGTTTTGGGTCGCATGTGATTTTACGGCCTTGCATCATAATTAATTGTAAACTATCTGTGGGACTTTACTTGCTGTAACAATGTCCATTTCTACTCTATGGGCCGAATAAAGGAATTCTGATTCTGAACTCTCTGCTCTATAGCTGCTTACAATCACACTGTACATTTTACATTTATATATTCAGTTTAATATTTAATATTCCATCCCTCACACACTTAAGTATATATAATAAGTTACTTTATATTTTGTTATTGTTAATTTGTAACTTCAATATGTATATTTTCTACTTTCTTGTTTATTTCTAGTCTTTTTAATTTGTATTGTAAAATGCCATGTCTTTTATGCTGCTGCAACACAACACATACTGTACATTTCCCAAATTTGGATCAATAAAGTACTATCTTGTCTTATTAAGGAACTATTTTATCACCGCGGATGCACAAACACACACGTTGCCTCTTCACGTGACATTGACGTCACGGCGCTTTCTCAGTCACCCTGCTCCGCCATCGCTCCGCTCGTCGAGGCCGGAGGATTTTGTGTTATCCGCTGTGTGTTTTTTCTCGGGTGAACATGGCCGCGGGCCCCCTCTCTGTGTCCTCCAATGCGTCCACGAACAACGATGGCATCCTCATCGGTGACAAAGTCTACTCGGAGGTGTACCTGACCATCGACAACTCTCTGATCCCGGAGGAGAGTCTCTCCCCGACGCCCTCGATGCTGGACGGCCTCGACCTGAACACCGAGACCGACCTCCGTATCCTGGGCTGTGAACTCATCCAGTCTGCGGGCATCCTGCTCAGACTACCACAGGTAAACATATTAAATAACATGATTTAACCTCTTGTTATTATCACATGCGGTGTTACACTTGTTTTATTTACTAAACACGGCCCGGCCTGACTGTTAGCTGTTAGCTTACTAACGTTAGCGTGGTGTAGTCAAAATGGCGGCGGTCCATTGTGCAAGGTTAAGATAAAATAAGAAATACTGTTTTGGTCCTATTTTTTTTTTTTTTTCCCCGTTAAAGCAACATGTTAAAACAAAGGCCTTGCACACAATCAGCAAACAAATTAAGGGTTGAAAATAAACAAATGTAAGCATCTCAAAATAGATAATAAAACCAAATAAAAATATATATACAATAATTTGACTCTTAAGATAGAATCTGTACTGACAAATAACCACTATGATGGGCCACATTACAGTAACACCATTTTAAAACTAGGATATAAGGTTAGGCCTCTGGTTTATTAGGCCAGGTTACACAAGAGGACTCAGTTAAGAAGTCATATTGTGTGTATTTCTCTCTCTTCAGGTGGCAATGGCAACCGGACAGGTTCTGTTTCATCGTTTTTTCTACTCCAAGTCCTTCGTCAAACACAGTTTTGAGGTAAGATTGGTTTAAATAGCTCAACATCCGGCCGGTGTTAGCTAGCTACTGTTAGCTTAGCGTAACGTTATGGAAACGTTCGTGGCAGCCATGTTGTCGAAAGCGGTTTTTGAACTGTAAGACAAAGAGGTGACGAGGGCTGAACTGTGTATCAATAATATACAATGCAAACGCTGCAGTAGTGACACTGACTGAATAATACGAGAGTAATGGGACGTTTTTACAAGTATTACAACGGTGTTGTAGATTCAAACGGTCGTTGGCTTCCTAAAAGGCTGTATTGCTATATGTACGGTATGCCATTTTAAAAATAGTGGTTTAATAAGAATTAGAATTGTCAAATTGAATAAAATAAACATTTAAAGCAAAAATATACATATTCACAGTATTAAAGACATACCCAGGAGAGTATCTTAGAAAACTCTCTAATACCAATCCAGTAGAGGCATAAACATATAAACACAGTGTACTATATACTTTAAAAAACATTGTGCCCCATAGAATACACAAACCTAAAGAACTGATCCCAATGCATAAATCTTCCATTACATGTAATTTGTTAGACGCTTTTATCCAGTATTCAAAGCGACTTACATACATTCAGTACTGTGGGCAATCCCCACAGGAGCAATTTGGGGTGAAGTATCTCGCCCAGGGACACAACGACATGCTGACTGCAGTGGGACTCGAGCTTGCTATCCCCTGATTCGAAGTCCAGCACACTACCCACTGAGCCACAGCCTCCCATCATATCAGCCCGAAATATTATGGCAAAAGGGTCTCGTATTTTATGGTATTTTCCAGATAAATGAAACGAGGAAACAAATAAACGTTAAAATCCAGTATTGTATAGTGTTTACAGTTCGATACACGAGCCTTCACCCCAGAGAAAAATGTCAGTACAGGGCCATGTATACAACTAGACTTATCTTGATTTAAGCTCACCGTGCGCTACTGCTACAAAGACAATATTTACCCATAGACAATAAAACAGTAGTTTAAGATGGGATGGAACTTAAATTATCCCCGTGGGGAAATTCAGGAGTTTAATCGGAACAAACGAGTCAAATGCTATACTGTTTGTTAAAGGCCCTTACCTACGTTTTTTCACATCTATTGGCCGTGTGAGGGCACCCCATCACTGAATGCAGGTCTTCAGTTATTGAACCCTTTCTTCCAATTTTTTTTTTGCTTCACTCATCTTCTTTCCAGATTGTTGCTATGGCTTGTATCAACTTGGCCTCCAAGATTGAGGAAGCACCCAGGCGAATACGAGACGTCATCAATGTTTTCCACCATTTGAGACAGAGCAGAGGCAAAAAGTAAGTATCGACAATGACAAATAAAAACAGTTATTGTTACATTGAACACGTTGCATTTCTTTAATCTAATAATATGATGTTGATCTGTTTTTACTGTGAAAGTGCTCTTCTGTTATCTATGTGCTCTAAACCATTTTAAAACTTTTCAGTTTCCACTTCACTGGTAGTTACAGAAGTGTAATAACTCGACATATAACAGCTGCGATTGACAATACACTGAAACTGATACCTCGACAAATTCACATAAACAATTGGCGTGCATTTTAAACACTAGAAGACAAGGCACCGCTGCTTTATGCGTGCGGTCCTTCGTCTTCGTAGAAATCTGTTCATGTCAAAACTCTAGACGTTGGCATTAACTTGGCTTCTTTTTTCCCTTGCAACCAACTAACAGCGACCAGCTACATTTACCAAAGCCTGGGTGATGTGGAATGGTACGTAAGATGAAGCAGTCGGCATGACAACCATGATGCAAGGGGGTCTCCTTCCCCCAAGGGCCAGCCCCACCCCCTCCTGTGGGAGACAGCACTGTGATCGGGGAAGACAGGTTGGCCGAAGGTCCTTGGCCCCCGGGGCGCCTTGAGGACTCCTGTGGTTCACTCTAAAGCTTTGGGTATCAGTCCGTCAATCTGCGGACCCCTGGGTAACGTAGTCTTCTTCCCTGACTGCTCCTCACTGTGCATTTTGTTTGTGCTTCAAGAGTAAAATCCCATTCACCAACTGTTACCCATGGCTTTAATAGAAATATCACCTTGTTTGATGAAGTAAATATCTGGATACTTGTAGTCCATGTGATCCGGTTTAGCACTGTAGCTTTAAGAGTAAGACATTATATAAATAGTGGCTTTGTATTGGCATTAAAGTAAGGGTACCAGTGTGGTGCAATTGTAGTGAGTTTGTTGATTGGATGTGTCATGTTGAGTAACTGGCATCACACAGATTGTTGTTACCATGCATGGTGGTTTGTAGCATGACGTTAAGTTTTAGCTATTTCAGACCTCAACATATTAACCTTTTGGCTCTGATAAGTGGATAAATGACTTCCCACAAGTGTTGGAAGTGTTACATCAATGCCACCCACGTTTTAAAGTTAAGGTTTTCTGTCGTTGTGCTTGAGATCGTACATCATAAATATGACATGATGTAGGATTCTGATAGTTCATTTTAAGAAGGCAGACACGCAGCATGTGAGCAGACGTACGATCAGAATACATCTTACGTTTGCTTTATTTATTTCTTGATCCGTTTGTCTGCGTCAGTAGTTTGAAATGATCTGTGTTTAACCAGCAGATGTTTTGTAGGTTAGCTTAATATCGCTTGCAGTGAAGAGGAAATGTAGTCATACAACTAACAAAGCTGTACTTTAGATAGTTACTTCTTAACATCTGGAGATCTTGCTTTACTATTAACAAAAGTCAAGTAGGAAGTGTCTTTGATGAAACGTTAGAATAGGTAATACGTTTTCTAAATCTCATTATAATAGTTGTGTCTTTATTAGAATTCAGGTTTTGAAGATTGTGAATTGTTTTGCACGCTGCCGAGGTGGTGATGTTGTCGTTGGCGTGAGTTGATATTTCTATTGAAGCTGTGACACGGGGTGAATGAGGTCGAGGACTGTCAACAAATCCCATAATGCTTTCAGTGGAACCACAGGAGTCCGCAAACCCCAGCAGACTGTCAGGCACGCATACAGTTAGACCTGTTGCTTTAAGTAGGTTGAAACGGGAAAAAAAGAGAGAGAAAAGAGTACAAGAAATCAAAAGGGCACTTTCCTTTCTTTTATTTTTATTTCCAAAGGGGGAAACATTATTTTATTTTGATTCCTTTTATAAACCAGGGCTCCAAGTTCTTTGATACTTGATCAGAACTACATAAATACCAAAAACCAAGTCATCAAAGGGGAGCGGCGGATCCTGAAGGAGCTGGGCTTCTGTGTGCATGTCAAGCATCCTCACAAGGTGAGTTTAACACACTTATATTAGGGCTGTGCCATTAATCGTATTTTAATCTCGATTTTGGCTTCCAACGATTACGAAAACAACATAATCGAAATAAAACGATGGATAATCGATTTTAATAATCGTGATATCAATTATTGACCAAAAATAATCGTGATTTTTGCCATAATCGCACAGCCCACACTTATACATTTAAATTGTGCAGTTTCGCTAGAGCAGCTTTCCCTGCTGATGCAACCACACAGGAAGCAGCTTTAGCAGACTTGCCTCACTTCTCAAAGCAGGCACATGTGGTGGTTTCTTACGTGTGATTTATTTTTTTGATTCCAGATTATCGTCATGTACCTTCAAGTCCTGGACTGTGAGAAGAACCAGACTCTGGTCCAGACCGCCTGGTAAGTTCCTCCCCTGTTCTGCACTGACCTTCCCCCACAGCAGCAACCTGTGTCATGTCTGCAAGAAGTGCCACCAGACCTGGGCTTAAAATTAAAGTTGAACATGTAACAAATGGTTGACTCGCTTGAAGAGCACTTGATTAATGCTGGGATCCTGGGAGACTCCCTTAAGTGGAACCAACACCTGTCAGATAAGTGATTCTCACGGGCCGTTGTGTGTTTTTAAGCACACATTTGAAAAGCCTTCAACAACCATTTTGCCCAGGTCTGACTGCGACGTTACCTCACTCCATTTTAACCCGTCCACCTATTTTTTTTCTTATGAAGCAATGTGTTTAAACCTGCTGCGTGTCTCTGTCTGCCTTTACATGGCTTTGCTGTAAAGTCTGTTTTTGATTTGCGCTGCCCGCCGGGGAACTTGGTTTAACTTTGTCCTTTCTCTCTACTCTTTGATTAAAGGGTAGACCATGCTGGTAAGTCACATAAAGAACCTCTGAACTCTGCCTCCTCCAACCACATGACCTCAGGAAGCTCCCCCCATTGGCTGGCTGCCTCTCTCCTGACAGCCAATCCCAATGCCGAGATTCACTGAAGGGGGCTGGCGAACCTTTCCCAACCGCCAACATCGTCTTGTTTTCTCTTGGGTGTCCAAAAGGATTTGTATTTTTGTTGGTCTTGCTAAAACAAGGTTTTAACTGTAATACCTGCTATTGCCAAGTAGCTACATATTTATCTATATTCTGACTTTTTTATAGTTTACTTGCATCTAGCAATGAAGTAAACGTCAGCAGAATATCTTTTTTTGAGTAGTTAACCTGCCTGTTTTATTTTTTTAATATTAACAGTAGTTTACTGTGCTCTGTCCCCAACTGACGTGGTGTTCAGACATGTCTGTCTTGCAGGTTTTGCCTCCAAGGACCTGTCTCACCCACGCGGGCGTGAGACTCCAGCGGCCGGGTTATCTTTAGTGATGTTGACATGGCAGTTTCTCAGTGAGCTGCCACAGTGCAGGTCAGGTGACTTAATGCAGGCAGGTTAGACAGGAAGTAATCCCTGAGTGGCAGGTTTTCCTTAAGTAGTCGAGGCAAGCATCCAGCGGAGAGATCACATTTACTTTGCCTGTGTGTATATTGACTCACACAGATGCTTCACTGCTTTCTGATCAGTTGGATTTCCCCTGGTTGTGGGTCCTTTGGATAATTAAGTGGGATCAGTGTTAGGTTTTCGGGGTTCTACCATCATGTTTCTGTATCTTTGTTTTTTGGACTTCTATGTTTCCTGAGGACATAGATGCTCACACCACCCTGTTCTGTCCTAATTCACATCCTGGCCATTTTGTCTTTCCTAATGCTCTCCCCATGGCTAATCTAATTTACCCATTGACACGTAATCTGTTCTCCAGCACAGACTCCACTCAGCCTCAGGACTGGGCATGGATTGCCATTCCTAATTTATTTTAAAATCAGTCACAGAGGAGCTGCAGTGAAATACGATCAGTGGATGGATATCATTTAAGCTAAAGGAAGTTTCAGGTTAACCTTATCACTGTGTAAGAGGCACTCAGACATCACACCAGTGTTGCGTCATGTGACTACATCACAGGCCACTGACTCATGTCCCCACACATGCCGTCTCACTGTTCCTCACATAGAACAATGTGAACGTGCATTCTCCATGAATGTGTTGCATCCGTTTGCCTGCATGTCCACAACCCATCCCTCCCTGTCCCTTTGCAAGGCATGTGTCATCGTCTCAGTCATCATTAGTCTAACTCTAGCTGCTCTAAAGGTCATTGTGTGGTTGTACAAAAAAAGGGTCTTGGCGGGTCTTCTGTAGATTCCTCCCCATTTGTGTCTTCATGCTTTTCCTGTGACATACAGCACTCCCATGGGGATGCCCCAGAGAGAGAAATGGACAAAGTTAAATAAAAAGTTCAGAATGCATATCGCAATTTCCGCAATCCTGATGAATTTGCTGCTGCTAGTGCATGCACTTGTCAAATCTACCGAATCGAAATCAGAAAACACAAAGAAAATGAAGGATTTGGCACTATTGACAAGACACGTAGCCGATCTGTTGACCTTAAGTAACAGCTGAACATGTGATGCGTATGGAGCGCCACAGTGAGGCGTCCTAAAACCCGGACGTGAGTTAGCATTTTATCACTTCTGGTTCCTTCGACAAAAAGCAACGGGATCTCTCCAAAGGGTTTAGGGAAATATCTGGAAATAAGGTCTGTGGTTGAAACACGTTTAAGAGACGGATCACGTTTTGTTCTACGACGTTAAATCCATCAGCAGTGACCCCACTGATTTCTGAAGAGTTTACGTGTCTGAAAAACGATGGTTGTTACCAAGTGGCTGAATAGGACTACAGAAGTCGTCGAGGTCGTTGTACGTCATTACGCCGAACACGTAAAACACACGTTGTTTGCCCTGTTCTGCTTGAAAACAAGTCCCTGCCTCCTGCAGACTGTTAGAACTAACGCTTCAACTTGTACCATTTAGAATCTGTAGTTTTGATATGCATCTTAAGTTCGCGTGACGCTGAAGCTGCGACCCTGCTGTAGTTCCTTTATAGCATAACGTTAGCATTTTGCTTCTAGATTTATGATTCGAAAATGATAAAAGTAGGGTAGACATGTGGATATTATCCGGCTGAACAAAACGTGATCCGTCTCTTGAATGCGTTTCAACCACAGACCTTATTTCCAGCTATTTTCCAAAACCCTTTGGAGAGATTGAATTGCGTTTTGTCGAGGGAACCGGGAGGAGTTTGCTTCCGGGTTTTATGACGCGTCCCTGCGGTCCTCTATGGAAACATGTGGGTGAGCGGTGGCTCTGTGTGGAGAAGATGCTATGTGTTTGTTTCTATGTGTTGTTTTTGCCTCCATAGGAACTACATGAACGACACCCTGAGGACTAATGTGTTTGTGAGATTCCAAGCCGAGACCATCGCCTGTGCCTGCATATTCCTCGCTGCTCGAGCCCTGCAGGTACGCACACACACACACACACACACACACACACACACACGTCTTCCTGAAACCTTGCCATCAATGCTTCTTTCATAATCACATCGAGTGTCGTGTTTACCTGATAAACCTGTTGTTCATGTTTCTCTCAGATACCTCTGCCGACCAGACCCAGCTGGTACCTGCTGTTTGGAGCCAGCGAGGACGATGTCAAAGAAGTCTGTCTCACCACCCTCAGACTCTACACCAGGAAGAAGGTATGACATCACTATGTAATAGGGGTTTAACGGTTCACAAACATTTCGGTTCGGTACGTACCTCGGTTTTTAGGTCGCGGTTCGGTACGTTTTCGGTACAGCAGAAAATATGATCACAAAACATAAATTATTTTTTGGGGGAGTTTTCATTTTTATTAAAAGTGGGGTCGGTAATTTTGGAGAAAAATCTTAAGCACTTCAGATATTCATTGCTATCGGGATGTTAAGAGCATTCCATGGAATATAACAAAGTGTATCTCGAGCCGGTTTCTCAAACTTACCGACCCCACCTTTAAGCTGTGAATAATGTATAAATAAATAAATACAAAATAAACATTAAGGTGCAGCATTTCGATGAACTGAAATAATCTGTCCTGTACTAGTACCTAAGCAGCCAGTTTGGTTGTTTCTTTAAAGAAAGATGAACTTGTCCACATTGCTTGCCGAAAGGGCAGATCTGCTGGCACTAGCAATGTCTCCTGCTGTGGAGAACACACTCTCTCGCTAGGGACAGAGGTAGCAGATACAGCCAGGTAGCGCTTTGCTAACATGGCAGCATAAGGATATTTGGCGTTTGTAACAGCTTTGGCTCGGTCTGAACTTGTTCGAGTGGTGGAGGCTGTCACTACCCGATCCGTCCCCCTGCCCGATCGGTACTGCGCATGTGCGAGATGGTCCGCCATATTGGACAAGTCCGGACGGCAACCCAAGATGGACACTTGACACAGTGGCTTTTAGCAAAGCTCAAAAAGAAAAACCGAGAGAGATGAGTTATTGTTAATACAACGTGACTTCACTATTATTTAACAACTCATTTTATTGGGTTCTTTTATTTGGGGTTAAGTACATTGTCAGAATAAGTGAGAAATGAATTTAACTTCTGTTAGACAGCCATATGCCATACATTTTTGCATACATTCACAGTAAATATTTATTCAGTATGATAGCTGTCTAACAGAAGTGAAATCCATTTCTCACTTATTCTGACAAATGCTAAAATGCTAAATGCTAGCGGGGGTTGGGTTTGCACTTCAGTCTTTTTTCTTTTGGTACCGGTGATATTCACGTTCGGGTGATGCCTTTTCAAATGAGTGTGCAAGTTTGTGGTATTGCCAGCCGCGTCACCAATGTTAGTTGAACAATGCCGACAAACAGCTTTGGTTCGGTCCACCTGTCTTTGTCCGTCATCCTTGTACGTAACTGCGAAACCAAAATGTTCCCAAACCGGAGACTTCAATGATGCTGGGGGATTTTAGAGCTCAACTTTATCTGCGTTCGCCATTTCGACAGTTCCTCAAATTACTGACTACATTTGAACGCATCCCTGTGACCAGCTCTCATGCCTCTCGTCCAATGAAATGACTTAATCGCTCTGACGCGTTGAACCCAATGTGAGCAAATTACTCTGAATGCTGCGACGCAGCACCTGAGATTACTTCCAACAAGTTGTTCACGTTCTCAATTTTATGTTTGTTATATTTGTTCGGTACACTGCGGTACACACGTGTACCGAACTGAAGGGCCCGTACCGAATATTTTTGGTACGAATACCGTTGCACCCTTACAATGTAACACTTATTTTGGCTAGTCCTCCAACACATGTGTGTGTGATGGGTGAAGGAAGGGACAGGTCTAGCTTAGATGTCCCAATGGGGACGGTCAAATCCTGTTCTGTTGACACGTACACGAGACTACTTCACTGTGTGCCTAGGCGAGACCTGTTGGCATCAGAGTGCTAACCCTGCTGTCTCAGTGTTGTCTGTGTAAACTGACGCTGTGATTTCTCCCCAGCCTAACCTGGACCAGCTGGAGAAGGAGGTGGACCGGAGGAAGGTGTATCTGGCCGAGGCTAAGCTGAAGCTTAAAGGTCTGAACCCTGACGGGACCCCCGCCCTGTCCACGATGGGCGGCTTCTCTCCCGCCTCCAAGCCCTGCTCCCCCGCAGTGAAGCTGGAGGAGAAGTCCCCGAACCCCCAGACGCTCAAAACAGTGAAGAAGGACCCCGACGGCCGGAGTCAGGCCAACAAGAGTCCACACAACGGGTGAGGAAATAACACAACATTTCCGCATTAGTCCATTTTTTGTTCCAGCCCAAGAGCTGTTCCTTAAAGCCACTTATCTAACAGTTTATTTTTCTCTTTTCTTTTAATTACATAAGCCTTATCTTTTATTTTCCAGCTTAAGGAAAGATGTGAAGATCGGGAGGAACAGCAGGAGCGGAAGTCGATCTCGTTCAAGAACACGATCCAGATCCAGATCCCGCTCTCCACGCAGACAGTAAGATCACGTTATATGTAAAAGACCTTCGGTGTACTGGTCCTTTGTGAACGTTTGCAACATAGTGACATCACTACGCAACACTTTGAACTCTAACTGTCTTCTTCTCTCCTCCACAGCTACAACAGCAGACGCAGTCGCTCAGGTACCTACAGCTCTCGCTCACGTTCCCGCTCTCACAGTCGCAGTCCATCGCCTCGGCGACACCCGCCCTCTCCCCTCCTCCCCCACCTCAAGTCCAAGTCCGGCCACCATGGCAACAGCGACTCCTCCAAGCCTAGTGGTCGCCACAGCAACAGTGGTGGCGGCGGCAGCGGGGGGTCGGCTCACAAGAAGAAGCGCACGCATTCCCGCTCGAGATCCCGCTCGCCCGCAGCCAAAGTGGAGCGGGAGAGAGAAAGGGAGAGGGAGCGCGAGAGAGAGAGGGAGCGCGGCACGTTCGACCTTTCCTCGAAGAAACACAAACACGAGCGGGGAGGAGGCGGTCACCGTGGCGACAGGAGGGAGAGGTCCCGGTCGTACGACAGGGAGAGGGAGCGCGGCCACAAGAGCAAACACCACAGCAGCAGCAGCAGCCACTCAGGACACAGCCGCCATCGCCGCTGACAACACACACACGGGCTAGCTCTAGGACTGATGGTCACTTACATATTTGCAGTTATACTCCAAGTGAATCAGATCCGGCGTGCTCCCTGAGGAATGTTCAATACAGTTGATTGTCTCAAATATCAGTGTGACTCCTGCAGGCGTTGTGCAAGTTGTTCCAAAGGTGTCTCTGGGCGTGAACCAATCAGGAGTTCTTTAGCGTTGGTCATCAAGAACTTGCACACACTGCAGCGGTCAAAGCCAAATGCAGTTGAGAGAACATGCCTAGCGTGGTTTTATTTGAGTATATCACCAGCTTAATGCCATCATGTTGGTCGTCTGGGTTTCTCATACGCATCCTGGAAATTACCGTAAAATGTAAACTACATGATTTACAGAAAATCTTGATTTATTTTTGGCCTTAGCATTTAAGATTCAGTTTCATGTAAATGTTATCATTAAATTGTAAAGCCGGAGTTATCTAAATTCAAGTGAACGCAGATTCTGCATGTACAAATGTCTGTCTGTTCATTTGTCGTCTACACAGCCGCACACCTGTAGCTGATATTTAGCAGAAGGGTGTGTGTGCTATCGAGTGTGTGTGAGAGAGGAACCCACCCAGCGTTAAGTCGACTGTTTCAAGCCTTGTATTCACCGCGCAGTGACATCAGTCCCAGGCCTGTCGCCGGCGTCCACTCCACATTTTAGGCTTTTCTTAATTTTCCCCTTCATACCTCCACACCACTACCATCTCTAGCCTACCCTTACGTTCTTAGTTTTACATGTAAAGTTATGGACTTTGGGGTTAACGAAACTTATTTACAGTGTAAAGAAGGATCGATATCTGCTGACGAAATGCTTTGATTTATAAAAGCGAGCTGCTCAGTGGAACCGTTGAATGAACAAATGTAAAAAATAAAGCCGCTCATTCAGGAAAGATCAATATGTTTGCACATTAAGGGGCTGGTGGGTGAGTGGTTGTTTTTTTCTTTTTTGGACAGATGTGTTACAAAAGCTGTGTTTTGTAAAGTTAAAATAAATCTTTTTTCTTCTTTTTTTTTACAGCAGGGGATGCAGACTTAATTCAAATTTTAGGGTTGTCAATTTGTTACACTGGTTTTAGTCTGCACGTGTTCATGTCCAATTTTTATTCAATAATAAATGAGGTATGCCACTGAATTGTACGGTCTTTATTTGTAGCGAAATGAATGGTATCGACTAAACTTATTTAGTGAGACGATCACAGACTTCAGAACCAGAATACCTTTTATTCCCACAGAGGCGACATTTACATTGTTACAGCAGAAAAGAGCCAAAGACAGCTTGAAGGTAAGAATGGAGAAAGCAGCTCGAGTGCGCTAGAAATTGAAAGTACGCAGCCGAAAAAAATCTGCCCCTTCCTTAGACTTCCTCACAGAGCCCCTCCTCCAACACACACGAACGCGCACATGACCAATGAGGGCACGAGATAAGTTTGCCCAGGTGATATTTTTGTATGTATTTATTGTCAAAGCATTTCAGATATTCATTGCTATCGGGATGTTAAGAGCATTCCATGGAATATAACTAAAAGTGTGTCTGAAGTGAATTACCTAACCCACCTTTAATGTTACCTAAGAAGCATGCATAAACAAAAATAATGTTTGTGTTCAATCTCTCTATTGGCTCTGGAGTATTCTCACCAAATGGAGCTACATGCCTTAAAACCACTTCTTAGTATCCTGGTTCATTCGGATCACATCTACCCCGATAGTAAAGCAGGGAGTTATTCAACATGTGTTTTCACAGCTAGAGGGTGCTGTTAGCTTGACTAATACACGTTCTCCTGTCTTCAAGCATACTTGCAGTACTTAGGGATGGACTCATGGTATGAAGCAATGGTTTACGGAAAACACCCTCTGTTGTCACACATGTAAGTGCTGCTGTGTCTTCAATTCTGAGATATTACTTCTGTAATTCCCACACATTAAGGATAACACCTGCCTGATAGCCCCATGAAATACACATACACGCTGACTTTGAGGTCTGATGCTCTTCAAAGTGTGCAAGAGATCCCTCTGCCCAAGCATTGGGTAACCCCTGCCTGTATGTTTAAAGCTCCAACACGTATTGTTTTAAAAAAAAAAAAAATAGGTAGTATGTAGAAAGATATGAAAAGAAAGTCACATAGAATGTCGCAAAAAATATGAAGATCTATCAAAGCATGTGCAGAAATAGTCATAGTATAGCAGGTCTAAAAATCCTTAGACAATTATAAAGATTTATAGAAGTATAAATAAAAGGTCATAAAGAAATAATATTATAAAAAATAAAATAGTTATTGTAAAGGTTTGACGGTTTCTTTCTCCTGTTAAAAAATACAGAAAGGTTGAGTCGAATATCACACACTCATACAATCTATACTTTTTGCCAACAGATCCATAAAACAGTCATCCTTCTCAGCTTGTGGGGTCTGACTGTTTTCATTCCTGCAACACACAAAGTGCTTTTAAAAGCTTGAAATGGGAAAATAATGGCAGTTTGGGAATAAAATGTGTAAAACTGGTTTTCCTGAATCTCAAAAGATCACAACCATCTGCAGGGCTTCTCAGAGGAAAAGCTCTTATTGCAGAAATATCACCAAGATACTCATGGAGGAAGGAGGTGGGCATGTGGAATACGTTTTGTATGCTACTGCCAGTGTGTGTGTGTGTGTGTGTGTGTGTGTGTGTGTGTGTTCTAGCATTACTATATTTGTGGGGACCTACATCTGTTTAATCACGTGTGGGGACTCGCCTCCCTTATGGGGACAAAATGGAGGTCCCCATAAGGGGGATCATTAATTTTAGGGTGAAGACTTGATTAGGGTTAGGGTACGGGTTAGGGTTAGGCATGTGTTGGTTATGGTTAAGGTTAGGATAAGTCTCCAGGAAATGCATGTAAGTCAATGTAATGTCCCCTGAAGTGATGTATACATGGTGTGTGTGTGTGTGTGTGTGTGTGTGTGTGTGTGTGTGTGTGTGTGTGTGTGTGTGTGTTCACCCGGAAAAACAATAGCAAAGAATGGTCTAGCTGAGAAACTCTGTTCAAATCAATTTGTTTTTATTGTGAAGCTCCAGGAAACCTCTCTCCTAAACGTATTTAATCATCTCATTTTACTTCAAGTAACCAAAAAGAAGTGTTGAAAGACAGAGAAATAACTTGATATTTCACTGTAATGTTTTGTATACAGCAAAAAAGGCAGTGTGAGGCATGCAAAAGATGCAACAAGCAAATATACAATCCATAACAACTGTCAATAAAACACAGTATTAATTCATAGTTAATATAAAAACGATGGAAGAGGAAAGGGAAAACACAGGAGAGACATTCATTGTTTCAGTAATCTTTTCCAGACATGATTGAAATGTTACAATAGTAACAAATAAATATTGACCGTATATCAAAAATCAGATGTCATTTAACAAAATACTAAAAAACAAACAATCCTATGATTCTTTACACAAGGCTGAAATACATTCAGAAACTTCACATACAGTGTGATTGTGGAAATCATTGAAACCTACGGCATTTTCTACATTTTAAATCTCATTGTGCCTTAAAATAGCTCAATATACACTTCAGTGCAAGACAACAGATAGGTAGATAGATAGATCTATAGATAGACAGATAGATATATAGATAGATAGACAGACAGATAGATGGATAGATAGATAGATAGATAGATGGATAGATGGATAGATATATAGATAGATAGATAGACAGATCGATGGATAGATAGATAGATCTATAGATAGATGGATAGATAGATCTATAGATAGATGGATAGATAGATGGATAGATCTATAGATAGATGGATAGATCTATAGATAGATGGATAGACAGATGGATAGATAGATAGATAGATCTATAGATCTATAGATAGATGGATAGACAGATGGATAGACAGATAGATAGATAGATAGATAGATAGATAGATAGATAGATAGACTATTTACACAGATTCCTACGCATGTATTTAGGAGGAAAGTATAAACACTTTTACATTTTGGCAGTTTCACTTTGTTATTTCAATATTTTGACATTCATCAGACATCAGTAAATCAACACTAAGCATCTGAAAAGTGAGCTTTATGGTACGAAGGACTTTCTGCATTTCACTTGAAGTTGGATTTAACGCTTGCTTGCGATCAATGCTAAAGTGACGTGTGTGTGTGTGTGTGTGTGTGTGTGTAGTATAGCTCGGTACATGTACTTTTGTTTGTCTCAGCTGGGCGGGGTGTGCCACAAGACAAATCCAAGACAGTGTTTCTAATAAGTGTTTGAAACTGCATTTGTACTCACCTGCGAGTTGTCCTGAGGCGCTAATCTGATAAATACGTTTGCTTGCTTTCGGACAGTGGATAGTGGATTAGTGTTAAACAGGGACATTAGCTCTAATACGTTCATTATATAAAACTATAGAAGTCCCATTGACTTACACCGGGAAATAAACATATTTAAATAGATACATCTCCTACCGAGAAGGAACACTTAAGTAGCACTCATTTAAATGTGCGTCCTAAAAGTTGTTAAACACTCTAAAAGCCGAATCCAGATACAGATTATCATGGTACTTTTAGTATCTCCATTCACTTCATTTTTGGCTTCATGAGACACAGAGCGACTCTCACAGGAATGAACAGTGCCCCGCCTCCAACGCTGTATCCAGCTGTCTTTATACATGCTGAAATGTTAGATTTAGACGTAAATACAAAGGAATGCTGAGGCTAACGGGAAGCTAATGGTCATATAACTAGTGGTGGACAAAAAAATAACGCTAAATGAAAAGTCGGAGGGATTGTCCTATTGGGACTATGACTGTCTGTTCTATGTCTTAATGTTTTTGTAAAGCACTTTTAACTGCATTGTTGAAATATGTGATATAAATAGATTTCCCTTGCCGCACAAAATTAAATGTTAATGCTACAGATGTTGAGCTACTTCAGTCAGGACCAAAAGTGGTAGATTAACCAACATGTCATCCCTATAGTCACAATACTAGACAAAGCTAACATTATTATTAATTATTAGTTAATATTTGTTAAAATGATGTTACATTTATTCACTCTTACATTGTGCTGCATAGCCAGCTGTGTAGTGGGTCTCAGCGCTGAGACCATGAGGGCAGGAATCAAAATGTAATCAAAGGAGAGGCGTAGTGTAAATACTATTATAAGAGCAGATGCATGTAGCTCCGGTGTGATGAGGGAAAGCACAAACAGAGGTAACCTGACCTGCTGGGAAAGGCAGCGTTATGACTACACATACACAACTACACAACGACACAGTAAGTGCTTATCTGCTACACAAGTCAAGATTAAGACCAGCTTTTATATATATTTAGAACATTTAATTTGACTATAATTATTGTGGATCCAGATCGCGAATTAAATCTGCCGTACAGTATAATTGATTTGCAGCCACTGTCTGACTGTGATTGCTTTCCATCTGCATCCTGGTAGTAACACAGTAATGCTCAGCAGTATGTACTGCTACAGGATGTCATCTTTCAGGTGGAAAAGATGTTAAAACTGAGACTGTGTTAGTCCACTTAGATCAGAGGAAAAGAGTTAAAGCGGTAAAACTCTAACATTTGCAAAGAACTCGTTTTAAAAAAGATGGGGAAACAGATTGCTACACATCCACTTCAGTCAATTACTGTTTAAACCTGCATTGAAATTAAATCAATGTGACTGAACTAGAACAGCTTCTAAATCCACAAGGAAACCACTAATTTACTTCAATGTTTTCTTTGAAATCTGTGGTCGAAACTCCGCGATGACGCAACAGTTGCTGCTCCTCGTAAACACGGAGTGAAGAGTTGCAGATGTTCCTGATTCAGAAGGCCAGAAATAACTCGGTCCATACAGTGTTGAAGTTGCGAAAGAATATAAATATGACCATATGACCATAACATGACTGAGGGGGCTTTGTTTGAGTAGAAGAGGGGGCGTGTGGTGCAGTGGGTTGTCTGTGCGTGTTGGGATCAGGTGGTCACAGGTTCAAACCCCACTGCAGTCAGCATGTCGTTGTGTCCTTGAGACACTTCCCCCCAAATTGCTCCTGTGGGGATTTCCCACAGTACTGAGTATGTAAGTCGCTTTGGATAAAAGCGTCTAACATGTAATATGTAATAATAGAAGAAAAAGAAAACAGGGTCTAAATGTTAATCTCATATGATAAAGGAAACATTTCAGACATTTGAATAACTCAAAAAATAGCTCTCACCTACTGACTTTAGGGTGTTGTTAGTGATGAAATACAGAAAAATACATCATAAAAACTAGTTCAAAACACTGGTTTGAATATGTACATCCATATCTCACTAAAAAAGGTATTTATAGTAAAGGAATAGTTCAACATTTCAGGTTTTTTTTTGGTTCAATATCACTATCACGTCTGTGTGCTAAATGTATAGCTAGCAAGCCTGTTAGCATAACTTAGCGTGAAGGCTCGAAACCGCTAGCTTGACTATTTAATGCTCAAGAACTTCAAATTCGACTGTAGGTTATTTGTGCGGCCATTTTTCTGTTGTCACAATTAGTCACTGCCAAGAAATAGTCCCGCTCACGGCCGCGCATAAAACCATAATAAATAGTTTAACTTGGTGAAACAGGGAGGCTGTGGCGCAGTGGCCTAGTGTGTTGGTGTTCAGGGGAACACAGGTTCAAACCCGGTTCAAACCCCACTGCAGACACACACACGCACGCTCCGTCCTGCATCAAGAGAGACTGATCGGTCACATTATTGCTTCAACTCTTTAAGAGGTCTGTGCTTCTATCGAGTGTGTGTTTTGTGTGCTAAATACCACTGGCCTCAAATACATCTCGATCATCATGCATCATTAACCCCGAAATCCACAGTTCGCTTAGTCATTGAAGCTCTTAGCAGTGTCTCGAGCGAGGACATGTCCATGTATGGTCGAGTCAGGTGAGGTAACTTGAGTCTTTAAAACATTCGATGGTCCACAGATCCCCCGATGAGTCCATGATGTAACAGTAAGTAATGGTAACATCCCTCATACGCACCAAGTCTCTTATTGCTGGTTTATTTAGATTACTGCGTACAAATATTATTAGATTTCACCAAAGTAATGCTACTGGCAGTGGACGATTATTATTTTTTGTGCACAGATGAAGAAAGACGTTATCTTTGTTTGCAGAAGTATGTCATGTTACCACCAGCGTGCACAGACACACTCCTCCTCTGTGTTTCTGAGGCCCTCACAGGTAGGTGGTGGCCTCTCTGTTCTCCCTCACAGGTAGGTGGTGGCCTCTCTGTTCTCCCTCTCTCGGGCCTGAGCCACGGCCACGTTGATGCACTGCAGCCACTCCTCGGCGTGCTTCTCATCGTGAGCTTTCAGCACGTACGTCTTACTGTCCGTGAAGATCTCGAAGGCGCGCGGCAGACCTCGATCACGTCGCTTCTTGGCTACGACCTGTGGAGAAAGAGATGACAAACGTCCGTGGAGAGATACCGCTGTCATCATCAGCCCTCCTTCTTTCTGACTCTGCAGTGATTCATGAATTAATTGTACAGTTGATATACTGTAGTATCTAGGGGTGATATCTGCCTCCTTAAATCACATCAACTCTGATTTAGGATCATTTACACAGAGCACACTCTAACATGATCAGATGAAGAGAAATAAAAACAAAATACCCTTTATTAATCCCCAAAGGGTCATTCCGTTTTTAACTCTTATGATACACAGCACAAATACACACATGCGCATGACCCATACACAACAGGTCTGAATACACACATGCCGTTTTGTTATGGTTAACTTTATCGGGAGAGATTTAGATTACTGGGAACTGTCCCTGGTAAATAAATAAATACTAATAGATAACAATTGCTCAACAAAGTTTCCTTTTCAAAAATATCATGAGTTTAAACCACATAAACCCCGAATATGCAAGAACGTGTTCTTTGGAGAAGATACAAATATTTTAGGAGCAGTGTTTTGAATGATGATACGACGTCACTCCTCACCTTGACACTTTGCACCTTGCTCAGCTCAATGGGCATGTCGTCCAGCTCGTCTTTCTGCGGGGAAGACAGAACATGAGATAAGTTAACAAATATATCATATACGTTTTAATTTTTCTTTTGCACCTGGAGCTGTACAACCTGTGAGATAACGCAGGCGTGACAAAAGAGATATTAGTAATAAAGAAAATAGTTCATACAGAAAAACTACTGTGTGTTGATTAAGGAAAAATCAGTGTATAGTTTTATATAATGTGTGCATCATTTGAATCTTTTAGGTGGAAGAATATCATGTAAATACTGTAGGTTTCTAAAACTGTTCAATAACTAGAAACTATAGCTTTAATATAAATATATTAAAGTCAAAAAGTACAATATTTTGCCCTTAAATGTAGTGGATAAAGTAGGGAAAATAGTACCATAAAATAGAGCTGAAAACAGTCCGTAATTTGGTTGATTTTAGCAGCGTGATGTTAATTTAGCGATAAAGTGCTTTAAGAAGCGTATTTTCAGCCACATATAAAAGGTCTTTGTTTATTTTAAGTGAATCAATACTTCATGTTGCCATAACGTCCTGACACTGTGTCTCAGTATTGTTTCCAGTGAGCACTAACTCAAACCATTCACAGGATGAACAATTGCACTTTATTGTTCTGTTGCTTCGGCAGGAAATGAAATCCTCCCATGTTTCTATTTCTAAACATCTTTGTTTGTTTTTTCAGAGTTACACAGTGTAGTTGTGTGCCATGTCTCCTTTACTATCCTTTCTGATGTTGTTACAACCATTGCTGTCTGTAAGGCAACTACACACAGCCTTTCTTTGTTAACCCTTAGATGCAAAAGTGGGTCTTTCTGGACCCGCTGAGGTGGTTTTCTTGAAGTATCTTTGTAATTACATTTTGTTATCATTTCATATTCCAGCTATTCCTCAAAAAACATGTTTTGGATATCATGCCATTCAAATTTTAAATTGACATTTTAAGAAATTGTAGTTTTTGTATTTCCACCCCAAGCTTCCATAAGTGGGTCAAAAATGACCCGCATGCATTTCCTAGGACCTACGGGAACCTTTGATTCTTATCACCTGTTGCTGTCGGGAATACATTCACTGCAGACCACACAGACCACATAACAAGTGACACCTCTCAGGAAGATTATTTTACACAGCAAGATCTGATACCTGGCAGTATTATAATAATAATAATAATAAATTATATTTGTATAGGGCTTTTCAAGGACTCAAAATTGCTTTTAAATATAAGGGAAGGTTAGGGTGAGGGGTATAGGACTATCAAACTTGATCAACCGGCATGGATTGATGGGGGGTGGGCTATGAGTAGACAAGAGGAGAAGAGATGAGTTTTGAAAGGGGACTGGAATACTGTGAGGGTCTCAGAATAGGGGAGATCTTTGCATCAATATGTTCAAAACGAAAACAAATTCAAAATAGTGAAACATTAAATATAAAATATTTCTAGTGTGAACCAAAATATAATACTAAATATTATACAAGTGATTTTTCTTAACCCAAATGACAAACATGGCTTAAAAACACATATTATTCTAATACGGGTCCTTTTTGGCCCACTTATGGAAGAGTGTAGGGTCCAGTCACTCTAAGGGCATCTAAGGGTTAAGCAACTAAGCAACAAGCATTAAATGATCCCGCTGCCCAATGATAAGTTTCACTAACGAATGTAAAATAATAAGACATATTCACTATAATGGATTAGTGGGTCTTGACACTGAATTAAATGGAAACCACAGACTGTGTATGTAAATGTAGGAAATGCTTGAAGCGTAGGAAGATTAAGTTCAGCAGAGTTCCGCAAGAAAATCAATAAAAGTCTTAAAATAAAAGTGCTAAATTCTACCACAGAAAACATCAAAAAGTAATCCGTAGGTGTTTCACTCATATTTTATATTCTTGTTTAATTAAAAAATCACAGTTTGTGCATTACTTGGTATTTATTACCTGGGAAGGAGGAGTTGTATTATTTAGTTTTGGATTGTGAAGCAAGCACTTCGTTGACTTTTTGTGTATGAAAAATGCTGTATAAATAAAGTTTGATTTGATATGATGATTCCTATTTTCCCTCTCTTTTACTGTATTCACACCCAAGGAAGAAATACAGTTTTCAATGGATCATACAAGGCAGTGAGCTGTGAGGTAAAAATAATGAGTTAAATTTGTTTTAATAATATTTGCTGCACTTGGTAAATGCCCAAGTAAAATAAATGCACTAACTTAGTACCCAGAGTGAGATACAAGACTTAGTTTGTGTGGTTTTGGGGGAATTGTTTCAAACCTCTTCGTGTGTCAAAGCTCCTCCATCGTTCAATTTGGAGGAAACAAACAAATGTTTTGTTTTTAATCTCACTCCACATTTGGGAAAAGGTATTTCACAACGTACCAACCACCTCCAGAACATGCTGGCAGAGACGCACCGAGAACAAAGACACACACACACTTTCCAATTTGCGGCCACTGCAGAAAGAGAGGAACTATTACCATCTGGATAGGAGCACAAAGACTATTGTTAGGGGAGGAAAAAATAAAAAGAGAGCTTACTCCATTTCAGCCACTAGAGAATATCCCACTGTTTCCAGATATTCCTCTTTGAAGTCGAGCCTAGCGCTTGTTTTTGGAAGCTGATTGTATAAACACCCACAGCCAAGCTCCTGTTATCTGTGCACATTATTGTCATGATAATTAAGAGTTTTCATCCTGTAGATTCAGAAGACTGACAATAGCCAGAGTATAAACACACTGTCAAATGTAATTTGATTTGTAATATAGTTCAGATTTCCCCACAAACAGAACTGACTTAAAGAGGACACATTCTGCTCATCTTCAGGTTCATATTTGTATTCTGTTCCTCTACTGTGACATGTATCCTTGCTTTCATGTTCAAAAAGCTCTTTCTTTTTCTCATACTGCCTGTGCTGCAGCTCCTCTTTTCACCCTCGAAAAAATATTTATCATATCACTGGATTATAATTAGTAATTCATTCATCAACATAATTTTACATTTGCAGCTAGTATAGGTGAATCAAGCTTTTAATGACTTTTTATAGTGCCAAGTTTCTTATCCATTAGCAACATGTCAAACTCAAGGCCCGGGGGCCAAATCAGACCTATTTCTAATCTTCCGTTCCTCTCAAAAATTCTTGAGAAAGCGGTCGCAAAACAGTTGTGTGATTACTTAAAAAACAATGATTTATTTGAAGATTTTCAGTCTGGCTTTAGAACACATCATAGCACAGAGACAGCTCTGGTTAAAGTCACAAATGATATTCTAATAGCCTCAGACAAGGGACTTGTCTCTATTCTTGTTTTGCTCGATCTTAGTGCTGCATTTGATACTATCGACCATGATATCCTATTGCAAAGACTAGAGCACTTAGTTGGCATACAGGGAACTGCTTTAGGCTGGTTTAGGTCCTATCTATCTGAACGCTCTCAGTTTGTACGTGTTAACGATGAATCTTCCACGCAAACCAAAGTTAGCCATGGAGTGCCACAGGGCTCAGTGCTCGGACCTATTTTGTTCACATTATATATGCTTCCATTAGGCAATATTATAAGGAATCATTCTGTAAACTTTCATTGTTATGCGGATGATACTCAACTATATTTATCAATCAAGCCTGATGAAATTAATCATCTAAATAAAATTCAAGACTGCCTTAAGGACTTAAAAACGTGGATGACCTTAAACTTTTTGATGTTAAACACGACCAAAACTGAAGTTATTGTACTTGGCCCGAAGAATCTACGAAACAAATTATCTAAAGACATACTAACTATGGATGGCATTAATTTGGCCTCCAGTGAGACTGTAAGGAATCTTGGTGTTATATTTGATCAGGATTTATCCTTTAACGCCCACATAAAATCAATTTCAAGGACCGCCTACTTCCATCTACGTAACATTGCAAAAATCAGGCATATCTTGCCTCAAAACGATGCAGAGAAACTAGTCCATGCATTTGTTACTTCTAGGCTGGATTATTGTAACTCTTTATTATCAGGGAGTACTAAGAAGTCAATCAAGTCGCTTCAGCTGATTCAAAATGCTGCGGCTCGTGTACTAACCAGAGTTAGGAAAAGGGACCACATTACTCCTGTTCTGGCTGCCTTACACTGGCTCCCTATAGAACACAGGATAGAATTTAAAATTCTTCTTCTCGCCTACAAAGCCCTTAATGGGCAGGCGCCATCTTACCTTAAAGAACTCATTATACCCTACTGTCCTACTAGGGCATTGCGTTCCAAGAATGCAGGGTTGTTGGTTGTTCCTAGAATCTTTAAAAGTACAATGGGAGCCAGAGCCTTTTCTTATCAAGCTCCACATTTGTGGAATCAGCTTCCAGTTTGTGTTCGGGCGGCAGACACCCTATCCGTTTTTAAGAGTGCGCTTAAGACCTTCCTTTTTGATAAAGCTTATAGTTAGGGCTGATTAGATTCAGCCCCTAGTTTTGCTGATATAGGCTTAGTTTGTCGGGGGACATCTTACTTCTTCCTTCTCTCTGTCTATACCCGTGTACACTCATGTTCCGATTAACCCAGCTTCCCCAAATGTCTTTCTTTTTGGTGTCTATATACGCTGGGATCCGGAGTCATGGATGATCCTGCGGTCCTGTGTCCTGGATCGCGAGCGCTGGATCTTGAGTCGTGGCTGTGGTCCTGGATCATAGGTCCTCGATGGATATCCTCGTGGATTCATCTTCCTATTATACACACATGCATTTCCAAACATTTGGACTACCTATGTTGCAAATGTATTATCTTTTCAATTTACACACGGCATCTATTGCACGTCTGTCCGTCCTGGGAGAGGGATCCCTCCTCTGTTGCTCTCCCTGAGGTTTCTCCGTTTTTTTTTCCCTTTAAACTGGGTTTTCTTTGGAAGTTTTTCCTTGTACGATGTGAGGGTCTAAGGACAGAGGGTGTCGTATTGTCATACTGATATTCTGTACACACTGTGAAGACCACTGAGACAAATGTAACATTTGTGATATTGGGCTATATAAATAAACATTGATTGATTGATTGATCAGGCCCGTGGTGGATTTCACTTCGGCCCGCAGGATAATTTCTAATTACTATTAGATCTGGCCCGCCTGTATATTACACGCACACCTTCACTCCATCCTGAGGGTCTCCTCAGCTCAGAGCCTGACCCCAAACATTGATGACCTTGCTCCCGAGATGAGATGCCAAGTATCTGAGCTAGCATCACAGAGCAGCACACTGAGTTTAATGGATGTTTCCTTCTGCACTTTCTCTCTCACGACAACAGGGCATGTTTGGTTTTTCTTTGTGGGAAACAGTTTTGTTGAAGCTGTTGTTGGCCTGTGGGAAAATGTAATCATAAGAAATGACTCTGGAAAAGCTGCAGATAGAGCCATAAGAAATGAATGCAACGGATTATTTAATGTTTTATGTTGTTTTTATAGGCAATCATTTAAGCTTTGTTGGTTCCAGGTTTAATATGTGCGATAAGTTCATTTCAATAAGTTTTGCAATAAACATTGAACCAGTCCGGCCCTCGACTAGTACAGATTTTTAAATTATGGCCCACTGTGTATTTGAGTTTGACCCCCCTGGCACATCATTATTACATATATATGTTGTTAATAATAAGAAGCTGCAAAGTAACTACTAATGTATGTTGTCAAACAAATGAAGTGGAGTAAAAAAGTAGAATATTTTCTTCCAAATTATAGTAGAGAAGAAGTGTAACGTAGCATAATGTGGATATACTGAAGTAAAGTACAAGTGCGTCATAATTACACTTGTGTACAGTGCTTGAGTGAATTAACTTCCAAACGCTGGTCATCAGTGGCTTCAGACTTTGCGCGACCTTACAGTAAATCACCGGCCAAAAGAGGGGAAGTTGAAGGAAAAGTGCTGTTGTAACCCCCCCGAGAAATCTCCTCATCGTTACTTGGAAGTCAATTGTCTTTTTTCAATCGCACGTACTTCTCTGTGTTTGCTACTTGTGCGTAATGATATCTGCTTTGGGTCGAAGTGGGTAAGAATGACTCATATTGTTGCAGCGTCATTGCTTTTGGCCTTGGGAGTCCCCCAAGGATCCTTACTGGGGCCAATGTTTTTTACAGTCTGTTTTACCAGATGCTCTTGAGGGACAGTTGAGCCGATCACGGGATGATATTTTCACTGTTTAATACATCATGATTCAAATGGAACAGTTACATATTAAGGGGACAAATTCTGCTCATTTTCAGGTTCATATTTGTGTCTCTACTGGCAAATGTTTTCATGCTTTTCTGTTCAGAAAAGTGTTTATTGTTCTCATACTGCCTGTGCTGCAACACATCTTTTCACCCTCTGTCTGAAACTAGAGCCCAGTCTGCTCTGATTGGTTAGCTGGATGGCTCTGTTGTGATTGGTCAACCACTTAGAGATGTCCCGCCCCTTAGCCTATCACGTACAATGTGTTGGAACTCTAGCCAATAGAAACCCAGTGTTGTGTAGTGATGTCACAAAGGAGTCAACATGGAGACAATTCAGGCAGGGGTGAGTTTGTGGTAGGGAAACTCCTTCTGGAGGGAACTTTCAGATTCTAGCCTTTGCAGACCATTTACATGCACAGAAACAAATATAACACACTACAGGAAATTTAAAAAAACAAAAGCATAATAGGGCCTCTTTAACGATTGTTTTTACTGGCTACGTACGGATTTGCCTCTCCGGAAGAGCAGCTGGTTTCCTGCCAAGGTGAAGTAGCGGGTCTTCCAGCGCTTGATGAACTTCCAGCGGACCTGCTTCTCCTTCAGCTTCCCCTCGATCAGCGGCTGTCCCTCCTGGTTCACAACTAGAGGGGAAAAAAGTCCACAATGAGTAAAAATGGTAGTTGTGAAATAAATAACTATGTGGGATGTTTCGCAACAGACCAGTACATTTCTAGACTCGGCACATAGCTTTTGATTCCCCATGAGAGTCCAGATTCGTCCCACCACACAATTCACAAGACCCCACACATGGTTAGAATATGTTGTTGCATCTGGCTTTTCTATTTTCCAGTGTATGATCGTAATTATTTTATTTTCTATTTCTCCTGTATCATAGCAGCATAAATATGGGATTCATGCTATACAAAATGTCTTCTTTGGTACACAAAAGTTGTTCTGGATGACCAACATCTCAATTACGGCCCGTCTACACTACAGGCATCAAAAAATCTTGAAGCTGGGCGTGTCTGAGGCTTGGCGATTTCTCGCGCCCAAGGCGACCAACAACCAATCAGGAATCTCCCGCCCGCCCCCGGCATACAAAGCAATAGCAATGTTAAAACGAAGTAAACTGGATATAAAATCCCCAAACAGGCGAAAACCTACCAGTTCCACCCACTGTCTCTGCCACCTCCCTCCATGCCTCGCTCCTCCAGTTTGTATCCTGGTAGGTGAACAGAGACTGATCATACAGCACCGGGTGATTCACTACCGCTCCATTTTTTTTAATATGAGGAAATGACCTGCGTACTCTCTCCCAGCATACACGCGGTTTGATTGGCTAGCGCTTGTACTGTCAGATTTGCTTACGCAGGATTTGATTGGCTGATGCCAAGCATCGAGCCTCAAAAGTTGAACATTGTTCAACTTTTGATGCCGATAGATGCTCGTGATGCTTGCAAAGCCATGCCATGCTCCCCACAATGCAGTTCGGCGAAATTTAAAAATCTTCTACGTCACCCCATTCAAATGAATGGGCGAAGCATTGAAAGCATTTTTCGATGCCTGTAGTGTAGACGGGCCGTTAGAGTTGAACAACTGAACTTTTTTTGGAGTGTCTATTTGCACCTGGGTGAAAATATTGTCTTGTATTATCTCGTATCGCATAATCGTACCATATTGTTTCATCGCGTATAGTTTTGTATTGTATCGAATCGCCTCGTATTGTGTCGTATCGTACGTAGCCACTCTCCTGATCTAATACTCACATCATTAATCCTGTCCTGAATTTCCCATTACTCCTTATTTTATTTAAATGCAAGATGCTTAATAACCCCTCTGGCACCATGCATTTTATTTGCATGAAATTGTGGCATGCAAACCTGAGTTTATCCCGTTTTAGTCAACATTAATGAGCTTAAATCAACAAAAGCGTTGATGATGATTAGAGGAGAACACACTGGACTGGTCTGATTAGAAACTCACCCGCATCAAGTATTTGGACCGTGGTGTGTGTGAATGTGTGTGTGTGTGTGTGTGTGTGTGTGTGTGTGTGTGTGTGTGTGTGTGTGTGTGTGTGTGTGTGTGTGTGTGTGTGTGTGTGTGTGTGTGTGTGTGTGTGTGTGTGTGTGTGTGTGTGTGTGTGTGTGCACACACAGTAAGACTTATCTGCAGACCAGAAAACAGATGTTTGGCAGCTTCAGGTTTTGGTGCTAGTAAACCAGGACAGAGCCCCTCTTTGTATCCCACTCGATGAGTAAAGCAATCAGGAGATGACTGCAATCCGATAAGAGAGTGTGTGTGTGTGTGTGTGTGTGTGTGTGTGTGTGTGTGTGTGTGTGTGTGTGTGTGTGTGTGTGTGTGTGTGTGTGTGTGTGTGTGTGTGTGTGTGTGTGTGTGTGTGTGTGCAGGAAAGATGATTCACAGAGGTGCCTGATGCAAAACAAGACTAACCTTCAAAGGTCATCTGTTCTACATCAATGTAAATCAAATAACTTTTAATTTGACAGAATGCTAAACCGCATTAAAAAGGGCCTCGTAACTTTTCTTGGGAATTAAAATGTATGTCTGATATTTAATGGATAAAATTACACATTGATGACTCAAAAAGGCCACTGTATTCTCTCACAGTTACATCGTATAGTCTTGTATCGTCTCTTCTCCTCTCATGTTGTCGCATTGTCTCGTATTGCATTGAACCAAATTCTATCCTATCGTATCTTATCTTATCCTTTTGTATAGTTTCGTATGGTATCGAAGTATTGTCGTATCGTGTCGTATCGAATCACATCGCCTCACATTGCCTTGTATCGTACGTAACCTACTCAAAACATACATAAAAAAAGACCTATTGAGATTCCTGTTACATTTCTAAATAAAAAGGGGATTACTATGATACAATACATTTTAAAAGGCACTTTCATTGTTGTTCTAGTGCCTGAATATACTTAATGAAAAGCAGGTTTTCCCATAGTTAAAATCTCCGAGCAGAGGAGAAACTCATGTCTCTATATATCTTGGTTTCTGTAGCATGTTTGCAGAAGAAGCGGATGACAGGTTGGGATCTGATCAATGAAATGCTTAGAGAACATCCCCTGTATTTATGTGTATGTTGTGTCTTAATGTCCTTGTTTTTGACGTCAGCGTGTCTCACATACGTGTTATGAACTCTAGCACCTACCTCAGGCTGACTACAAATCCATCAAAGAGAGGCCGAATTATTTATGCAGCAGACAAGTTTATCTCTGCACCCGAAACACATTTTTGTGTCTCCGTCTAAACTGGCAGACAGTAAGTCAATGTGCAGAGGACACACACGCACGCACACACATCATTTGGAAAGAATGTGATTGTTTTAGTCAGATGAATGGCATCCCAATAAATCATCAGTCATATATGGAAAGCTTACAAATACAAAATCCCTTTTTCAATTAACCATTTAGTGTACACACATGGTCTGCTGCAATGGTCCATGTGTTCCCTCCCATAGTTGGGAGCCCTGCCTAAAACACATATGATGGGCTAAGGGGCTTGAGATCTCCAAGCGGTTGACCAATCACCACAGAGCCGGCCAGCTAACCAATCAGAGCAGACTGCGCTCTGGTTTCAGACAGAGGGTGGAAAGAGGTGCTGCAGCAGAGGAAGTATGAGAAGAATAAAGAGCTTTTTGAACATTAAAGCATGGAGACATGTAGAGACACTACATACTAATATGAACCTGAAAATGCAAAATGCAAGCATAATAGGCCCCTTTAAAAGTAAAAACTAATCTGCCAAAGACTCTCGAACTGTTTTTGGGAATAATATAAGAAACTAACAGGACAGGACTAAAGTGTCAACTCATTAGCAGAAACAACACCATCAACAACAACAACAACAACAACAACAACAACAACAACAACAGGAAGAGGTGTGAGGAGAACAGAGAGTTTAAACCACACTTGGTAACTACCAATGTTAGGAAAACATTTGGTTCTGTAAACAAGTTTCCTGAATTTGCAACATAACTCCTGGAGGGGAGAATGTCTGTCCAGCGGGTCCGCACTGATGGATGGTGAAATGATGGAGAAACGACAAGTAAAGGCACGAGGGAGGGTTAGAATGAAAATGGTGTGTTACACAAAAACAAAACATGTATTATCTTTGTATTATTTATGTGGTAAGCTTAGAAATTAAATAATGGCAGTTGTAGAATAAACATTTACCCATGTATTACTACCTAAATACAAATGTGAGTTACTTGTACTTTACTTGAGTACTTTTGTTTTATGCGACAGCTTTTACAGATTGGGATTATTAGATCATGCAAAAATATATATCAACTGATAAATAAACATTACCATATACCTATTGTGAGCTTGTTTTATGGCCTTGATTTATTTTGTTGACATATTTTTCCCATTAGAATTAGAAAATGATCGAGCGTATGTTGAACCTGCATACCTTATTCTGGCATGTTAAAACACACACTGCAATTACAGTACAGCCCCCCCTACGGGGACACGGCTACAGTCTTTTTAACCTTTTTGAATTAGGAAACAGACAAAGCTGTGACACACACGCACACACACACACACACACACACACACACACACACACACACACACACACACACACACACACACACACACACACACACACACACACACACACACACACACACACACACACACCCCTCTACTCATAACCGCTCACTTCAAAGGCATTCCAGTAGTTAAAGTAAATCATAAAGCATTATGGGAGTTGCAGTAACCTCTTGCTTCCCTTTGGCCTTTACAACACTTTAACGGTCTCTCTTTTTGATGATCCACTAATAAAAACACGAGAGCAGCTCCTTGTTTGTGTGTTTGTGGAATCCCAGCAGGCAAGTTTTTACTATGTTTGAGCATTTACAGCGTGATAAAATAATGAAAATGCAAACAGCATGCACATATGGTCAATACTGTATGTGAGTGATATGTGCTGCATCTAGGACGTCCTCCACAACACAAAGACCCTCTGAAGACACGGAAGGATGATGAAGACATGATGAAGACTCAGATTCATGATGAAGACATGATGAAGACTCAGGCTCATGATGAAGACATGATGAAGACTCAGGCTCATGATGAAGACATGATGAAGACGCAGGCTCATGATGAAGATATGATGAAGACTCACGGTGAAGACATGATGAAGACTCAGACTCATGATGAAGACATGATGAAGACTCAGACTCATGATGAAGACATGATGAAGACTCAGACTCATGATGAAGACATGATGAAGACTCAGACTCATGATGAAGACATGATGAAGACTCAGACTCATGATGAAGACATGATGAAGACTCAGACTCATGATGAAGACATGATGAAGACTCAGGCTCACGATGAAGACATGATGAAGACGCAGGCTCATGATGAAGATATGATGAAGACTCACGGTGAAGACATGATGAAGACTCAGACTCATGATGAAGACATGATGAAGACTCAGGCTCATGATGAAGACATGATGAAGACTCAGGCTCATGATGAAGACATGATGAAGACTCAGGCTCATGATGAAGACATGATGAAGACTCAGGCTCATGATGAAGACATGATGAAGACTCAGGCTCACGATGAAGACATGATGAAGACGCAGGCTCGTGATGAAGATATGATGAAGACTCACGGTGAAGACATGATGAAGATTCAGGCTCATGATGAAGACATGATGAAGACTCAGGCTCATGATGAAGACACGATGAAGACTCAGACTCATGGTGAAGACATGATGAAGACTCAGACTCATGATGAAGACATGATGAAGACTCAGACTCATGATGAAGACATGATGAAGACTCAGGCTCATGATGAAGACATGATGAAGACTCAGACTCATGATGAAGACATGATGAAGACTCAGACTCATGATGAAGACATGATGAAGACTCAGGCTCATGATGAAGACATGATGAAGACTCAGGCTCATGATGAAGACATGATGAAGACTCAGGCTCATGATGAAGACATGATGAAGACTCAGGCTCATGATGAAGACATGATGAAGACTCAGGCTCTTGATGAAGACATGATGAAGATTCAGGCTCATGATGAAGATATGATGAAGACTCAGACTCATGGTGAAGACATGATGAAGACTCAGACTCATGATGAAGACATGATGAAGATTCAGGCTCATGATGAAGATATGATGAAGACTCAGGCTCATGATGAAGACACGATGAAGCTCTCACTGCTATCCTTGTCGGTCCAAACAGTCCGGAAGCCATCGATGGGAACGTTGTAGTCAGATATCTGGTGCAAGCATGTTTCGATAAAGCTCATTAAACTACACTCAAGGTATTCCGTCTGACTCCTGGCTAACGCCGTTAGCTCGTCCATTTCATCACCTTATGATGATAGGGGGGAGGCATGGCTTATCTCTCCTTTTCCATAAATCTGGACCCAGGTCAGCTCCTTTGTCTCTTCAGTCTACCCAGCATCCTCTTTGTTCTTCTCCAGATTTCAGTGGGGATAGCTATTGCTCCTACCACCATGCTAGCTACTAGCTTGCTTTAGTGCAATCAGCTGTCCTTGGTGTAAACAAGGCTGCCATGTAGTGGACGCACAAAGACTGGTCGAAACGAACAAAAGAAAATCTCTCTACAAGAACGTTTACTGAGGGTACAGCTTAATAACTTACTAATAGAGGTTATTAACAACACAAAAGTTGAAAATAGACTAAATCTAGCGGGAGAAACTGCAACAGGCTGCATTAGTGGTCGGCACATTCACATACACGACTACATGGTCACAGTGAGATGTATCAATGTTTTTCACAAGATGAAGGTAGCCCTGTTTCCTCAGAGTTATGCAGCAGAGAGTCGACCGCTGACTGAGGATCAGCTGACTGAGGATCAGCTGACTGATGATCAGCTGACTGACAGCGTTGTTTGAGGCCACAGGGTTCATGTGACTGAGACACAACCACTCCGGTGGTTAAGGTCACAGAGGGGTCACCTGTCTCCCTCCAGGGAATACACATCTACATACACATACATCAATATAAGACCGTTACATTCACTGACTTACAAGTAACAGAAAGCGACTGCGACTCATATCACACATACTCAAGTACACGCTGTTTAATTACAGAGGAATGTGTTCATTTCCTGTTTCATTGAAAAGTCTCATCACTGCTGAGCTGAACAGTGAAGCAATGTGTGTCTCAATATGTTTTTATCAGATACAGGAGGCATGTCTGGGTCTTTGTATAAATGTGTTAGAAAATATAAGAGTGACTCGACTCTGCTCTGCTGGGTTTTAACTAGGGCCGTCAGCCGATTAAAATTGTTTATCGCGATTAATCGCACATTTTGTATCCGTTTTAAATGTACCTTAGAGGGATACGTTTTGAATACTCTTATCAACATATGAGTGGAAAAATATGCTTTATGCAAATGTTTGTTTATTATCATTTGAACAATGACAAATATTCTCATGAATATTAAACACAACAATATATTCGCCTCAATTCAACCTGGAACCTCTCTCATACAATACAATAATACAATACAAAGTGTGTGTGTGTGTGTGTGTGTGCGTGCGTGTGTGTGTGTGTGTGTGTCGGCGAAACCGCTCCTTTGTTTTCATAACTGTCAAAGCATGAGACTGAAGTTCCCACTGTGGGTCAAACTAATGCGCTGTGCCCCCGAGGGAACAGTCATTACTGAGTGAAGTCCAATCGTCTCCGGTGAGCGCGACTGTGCACACACGCACACACGATGCACGTTTACTGCCACTTATTGTTGATTTAAAGTTCTTAGGAGCCGTATCATTTAATGTTTACCTTTGATCTCCCCAGCCTGCATATTTCTTCATCCCAAAACATTTGCAACAGACTTCCCTCTTTCAAGTCCTCCTATATCACCAATAACTGCCCTGATGTGAGACTAACAGGCACACCAGAACAATGGGACCTCGGAAAAGAAGAAACCAACATATTTAGCATCAAACATGTGTCCTCTGCTCAGAGATTTTATTATAAGGAAAACCGGTCTTTCATGAATCACATTCAGGCAGTAGCCTAAACACCAACAAAGAAACACCTGAGCACACACTACAGTTTAAAGAAGCAGAAATAAAATCTGAGCTGATGGAAAATACTCCGGTTTAGTTTCATACACACAGTTAAGCTCACACACTATCTTATGAGCACATAGGTTCACCTGCTGAATTAAAAACAGAACAAATGAACCAAAGAAAGTGAAAACCACAAAGCAGATTCAGGCTGGAGGCGAATAGATTCACACTTAAAGTATTAGCCTAGTATGTATGTCTTCTTTGTACAGCTTACAAAGAAGACATACAATCTGATCCTTTTACAGCAACACTATATGCTCTTTAGGTTTTTACATACATCCACCATTTTTAGAAATGTAACAGTAATCATATTTTTGTATGTAACCGTCAGTGAATACAGTTACCTTTTTGTGTATCCTGATAACATTGTCCCGTTACTCCCTAAGCCTGAGTGCAAGTACCTCTACTTTACTTTAGAGTAAATGTATTTATTCCTCTGCTTATTCCTTTTTAGATGTTGGCATGTTGAACACTGCTTTAAGTCTCCAGCGTGAGGGAACACACACACAGTCATCTAAATGGGATTTAAGGATCCGGCCACTTTTCCAAGACTGACTTCATCAGGTCACCGACGGGGGTTAAGTGAGTACTGCGGCCCAAAGTAAACTAATCAGAAGTGAGTCATGATGCCCCTGATTGACTCATTACTGGACCTTTCAAATCAGACTGGCAGCGATTAAATAAAAGCCGCTCTCCGCTCCATTTACCTCCACTGTTCTGGGAAAAGATCATTCCCCCTGAAGGCCTTTTGAGTGAAAACACCAGGCAGCTCCGCACTGTGATGGTGACACGTTTACAAAACATGAAATCAAATCTTAACTTCACTTCCTCTGTTTAGAGAAGACAGATGAAATCTCAAAGTGAGTCATTTCATGTTAATATAGGAGAAAAAGAGAGAGTGAATTTATCAAATTCATTTGACTGTTTTTGTCTCTGCTTTTTGGGCTATGCATTTATTGATTTGATCTCATTTCATCAGCCTGTTCATCCTCATCGATTTATATGTACACACATAAAACGTGTTCTTAATAATGATTTTCATATTAATATGAAGGGCCATATTATGCACACTTTCAGGTTCATATTAGTATCTAGTGTCTCCACATGTCTCCATGCTTCAATGTTCAAAAAGCTCTTTTTCTCATACTGCCTGTGCTGCAGCACCTCCTTTCCCCCTCTGTCTGAAACCAGAGCCCAGTCTGCTCTGATTGCCTAGATGACATTTTGTTTTAATAATCTTCTCTTTTTGTTTGTATGAAACAAACTTGGTTATGCCTGCACACATATAACTAATGTGTACTCTTACTGAGTATATGCAAAGGTGGCAGAAGTACTCGGGTCTTTGACTTAAGTAAAAGTAATACAACTACAGTGTAGAAGTACTGTTACAAGAAGAAGTCTGGCAACATGTAACTTAAGTAAAAGTACAAAAGTATAAGCACATAAGTAGAGCACTTGAATAGATGTACTTATTCATTTCCACCTCTGAGAATATGTACATTTTTGCCTGTGTTTGAGCGTGTGTGTGTGTGTGTGTGTGTGTGTGTGTGTGTGTGTGTGTGTGTACCTGTGGCCTTCTCAGGGTTGTTGCACATGAAGCAGAGCCACCCCCCCTCCTCGCTGTAGCCGAACAGGTCGAAGAAGCGCACCTCGTCCAGCTGAACCTGGAGACTGTCCAGGTCCTGAGACAGAAGAGGAGGAAAAGGAATATTTATTATAGGTCCTGAAACTATATTTGAACTTTTTACTTAGAATATTGACAATAGTGATTGTTCCACAGAAGACATTTCACAGTACAGATGTAAATAATAAAATGTACGGGCGGCTGATTCAGTTTCAGGGTCCTTGTGTTGTTCATAAGGCCTATTTGCCAAAAAAAGTCCACTCTATCCAACTTTTGTTTATTTTACATCTGCACATGTTTTCCTATAAGGTGCAAGTGATTTGTATCCTGCCCCACACCTCCATTCCCACGCCTCCTAGCTTTCATATTAGAAATGTTGCTCCATCCTTAAGTTCACTTACTTCGTCGTGTATGTCACATGTGTTTATATTGTCGGTGGAGAATGATACTGGTGCATGCAGAGCATATTTTAGAGATTTCCAAAGAGACCCACGCTGCTGAGAAATCCCTTTTAAACTGTTTCATTCCATTAAAATAGCAGTCCACTTCCATGTTGGTTTTTAACACATAATGCAAACTGTACTGGACTAGAGACGACATTTTCAAGTGTTTTGACTGTTTTCTGGCCCATGTCCTTGATGTGAAAGCCTATTCATCCAACCATAGGACTTAATTCAAACAAGAAAAGGAATATAAGGTATATTATTACATGGCTTGGTTGAATACTTGACTCAATTCAGACCTTCGATAGTTCTGCTATCAGACCGTCAGTCGAGATACTGATCACCCTGTCGGTGTTTTTTCTCCATTAATAACCGCCTTGCTGCACACGATCCCTTACATATGTTGTCATACTATGTTTTAAACTATATTTGTGGAGAACCTCCCCCCAAAAAGGCTCTATTTTGTTGATAACAGGTGTGTCCAGATGAAACAGACTAAGTGTATTAGTTGTCAGGTTGATTCTGATCAAGTGCTGTCTCTATGTCTCAATTGTTCACAGCACAAACCAGTATTAAAGGACAGAAACACTGAGAAAATAACAAGTCACAGGAGACGATAAACCAGCCCAAATAAACACACACACACACACACACACACACACACACACACACACACACACACACACACACACACACACACACACACACACACACACACACACACACACACACACACACACACACACACACACACACACACACACACACACACACACACACACACATAATGATGGGTGACCTACTTCACATTCCAGTTATGGACTGTGCCGTGTGTGTGTGTGTGTGTGTGTGTGTGTGTGTGTGTGTGTGTGTGTGTGTGTGTGTGTGTGTGTGTGTGTGTGTGTGTGATGGAAACCAATAGCTATCCCTGTAGACCCCCTGTAGATGATATTAGTTATACTTTCCTTCAAAACACACAAATATACTTCAGTGACAGTTAAACCCAGGAGATAAAACACATTTATTTTACGACTGTTATGGCGGAAAACAGAAACATTTAAGAAGATGATTAATTGCTGCCAGTGTTTCCGCCAGACCAGGGCTGAGAGGGCGTCCACCCCGAGAGCGGGGGGGGGGGGGGGGGGGGTTGACTTGAGCTGTCCCTTATAGATACTGTTTTTTTACGTTAGTGAGCCGGATCATTTGGCTCCCAAACGTCTCTTCATGCCGCTGCGAGGCTCCGGCGATCGCAGTTCACGCTCGTGCTCCACTAAACCCCCCCCCGCTCATCGCGTCTAAATCGCGCACCTTCGATGTCGGGGAAACGATCTTCAGTACTCCGAAAAGAATCCCACCAGACTCCTTTGCCCCTCCAACAGAGGGATGTCCTTGTGCTTTTTCCTTTTCGTTATTTCAAGCGATAAAAACTCTCAATCTTCTCTCGAATTATTAATATTTTTGGACGCCCTCGGCTCGCGTTCAGGGCGTCCCGAGCTGAATAAGGGCGGCAAGACGCCCCCCTGGTGGAAACGCTGATTGCTGCCATTAGTCCAACTCCTTGTGATATTAAATATCCTTATTGTGAGTGTGTGTGTGTTCATATTGTATTTTATGTACAATAACTAATTGTATTGCTATGATTGCTGTGCCACGCTAATCTCTCTAGAATTACATTACAGTTTTATATCCTGACCACCAAAAGGCACAAGTCTCTGAAGTCTTTTTTCATTTTCTGATCATCTATTTAAGAGTTTTATTTCTCACCATGAGACCCCCAGAGGGAGCTGTATTTGAGGAGTGTAATAAAAACAGGTAGCTGTAACGCTAAGCTAATGGTGTGTTTTGGACCTCTCGACCTGCGCCAGCATATTTTCCCCCAAGTGTCCATCTTGTCTGTCAAAATGCATCTTACGTTTCTAACTTGCAATATCATTATTTCCGCTCTCTTCACTCCAGAAGAGCGATCTCCCTGTGTCTCTCTGTGTGCGGGGGGCGGGGCCTAACAGACATGCTGCAGCGGCCACAGAGATCTGCCGGGGACGGAGCCTTCAGAGAGTATAGAGACACATTTTGACTAAAATGTAATTTTTCATCGACTAAAAGTTGACTAAAACGTTTTGAGTTTTCGTCGACTAAAACTAGACTAACACGTTTTGAGTTTTCGTCGACTAAAACTAGACTAAAACTACGAAGGATAGGAATGACTAAAATGTGACTACAACTAATAACCATTTTCGTCTAAAGACTAAATCAAAAACAGCTGCCAAAATTAACACTGAAATATGCGAACACAAACCTACAGACTGGGGGTTGGGTGATCACAGGAGGGGGGGGAAGAGAGCTGTGGAAGACTTACTCCACACATTCCGATGGCCAATTAGTTTTAAACAAGAGTTTGCAGCATCCAGCACAGGCAACATGGGGGGTGGGGGCTTCTCAAAAGATTTTTGTTTGTTGTTGTTTTGTGTCAGTTTTACGTCGCCACTTCCATTCACATTTTCATCATTGTTCCACAATGTTTATCATGAAATTAATATCCATATATTTTATACTATACTTGCACTGCTTACCGTTTTCATACTTTATATATCTTAGCATATTCATACACACTGTTCATACTGCTCACAGGCTGCTAGTGTATTCATACCCAAGCTCACTGTTTATTCATCATTCAATTCATTCTATATTTTATTCTGTAGATTGTGTACATTACTTTTCACTTTACTGCTTGTTGCACCGTTAGAAGCTAAACTGCATTTCGTTGTCTCAGTCTGTAATATGTGCAATATCAATAAAGCAGGCATCTTTATTGTAGCCTCAACAATCAAGTTATAAGTAGTGCAATATGAAATAAAAACTAAAAAAATCTGTGCTGTTGTATTTGCTGTAAAGTGTCTCTACTGTAGGCTATTTTTATTATATGTACAGCACTTTGGCTCGACCACAAATAGTTTATAAAAGTGCTATATATATAAAACTTGATTTGATTTGAAAAACAACTACACTCTTCTGGCAGTGTTGTGGTGCCGAGAGATGGGAGTCGGAGGCGGGGTATCAAAGGTACAAGCTAGACTTTTATTTAGCATCTGAAAACCATTGTAAACAACTTCATTCCCGGGAAGCGAAGACCGGCGGAAACAGGAAGTCCGGTTCACTAAAATGTCCGTGCAGAACAATACCCCAACCCATAGATCCGTGGGTGAATAATGTCAATCACCACAGTGTACACATTAACAACAACTACACTATTTTGGCAGTGTAACAATTAAACAAGAACTACACTCTTTTGGCAGTAACAATTAGATAAATAATAAACTGTCAGACTGACACTGAAGACAAACAAACTATTTTCAGCAATCAATCTGTTTAGTTGACTCTCGTTTTTTGGCTGTTTAGATGGTGTTGCTCCATCTGGGTCACTGCCGGTGGTTGAGACGGTGGGGTCTTTGGCGACTAGTTTTATATCCTCATGTACATTAGTTAGGTGCTTCATTGCTGTTATTCGATGTGGACAATGCTTTCTGTCCTGCACACAGTTTACATTTGAACATAATATTTTGTGCGTCCTTTATCCTCACAAATTGAAAATAGTGGTTATATCTCCAAGTTGTAAATGCGCTGCTGCTCTCGCTGATACTTGCATCTGCCATAGTGTGTGTGTGTGTGTGTGTGTGCTGGTGACGAGCGTTGCCGTGTATGTGTGTGTGTTAGCAAGTGTTTGTGTGTCTGTGTATTTTCCCCATAAGGCAAGACCCGCCCAACTCTGTCTCTGATTGGCTTACCCTGAAATGTTACCCCGCTTTAACCAATCATCACTCCTCTCTGGTTACTTTCACTTTTCCATGGTGCTGTGAGAGGACATCGCTGTATTCGCCTGTAAGCTACATCCGCAGGGAGATTCGGTTCAGTTCCATCACTTAATGTAACGCAGTAACGCACCCATTTAAATCACAGTAACTATAACGGCGTTACTGAATGGGAATAGGTAACTAGTAACGTTATTAGTTAACGCAAAAGGTAGTTTCGTTACAGTAATGCATTAGTTTGTAACACGTTAGTCCCAACACTGGTAAACACACACCTGATCACCTGAGAGCTGCCGTTTCATTCAGACTGTTGGTAGTGAGAGCCGTGCTGCATTTTCCTCCGGTCGGATGTGATATAAAAACAAAGCGATTATTTTTGTTGTTGTAAACTCACGTGGATTAAACTACATGTATTAGTGCATTCATTTCAATTCGCGAACATATGATACATTAAATGATCGTGAGGATGATGATTGAAAATCGTTTGTTTGAGCCGGGCTGCATTTCCTGATGAAAAAACATAGCGATGGTTTTGTACTTACGCCAACGTGAATTAAACAACATTATTTTGTTAAATAAAAACATGGTGATGTTTAGTAAATGATTACATGTCTCTTATTCAGCACAGAATATGATCCTATCCGTGACATAAATATCCGATCAGATACCTGTAGATCTATCAGCTGTTTATTTCACATGAGTTCCAGTGTGGCAGCTTTTCACGGCTCCCCTTGGTGGATCCATGATCCATTGCAGCTGGTTTAATTAAAATTACATTTATTTATCAAGGGGGCGTATCAAGTCCTGCGGGGGGGTTTTCCTTTTCAGCAGGGGCCCACCCCGTGCAGATCACCGACCCGCACGGGTAGGCGTCTGAAATGAAGCGCTACATCTGTATAGATATGATTCAGGGAACTGAGGAGAAACATGTTACAACTGTACACAATCCTAATAATGATTAATACTGAGAGAGAATTAAAAAAAAAAGAATCCTATAGGACCTATTCTGCTTTTGGGGGTTTTCCCTCTCCTGTAGTGCGTCATATAGGTTTGTGTGCATGTAAATGGTCTGCAAAGACTACAATCCCAAAGTTCCCCCCAGACGGAGTTTCCTGCAACATGATGATATCAGTATGTAACACTCGTGCTTCTATTGGCTAGCGCTCCAACACATTGTAGGTGATATAATCCTTTTGAACTCTAATCCTCTCCCATAGAAAACCATATTCACCAGTACATTTGTGTTAACGTCACAGTAAAGCTCTGTGATGCCAAGAGGAGCTGCAGATTCAGACATATTGATTATAGCCACTTTATTTAAAGGTCCCATGTCATGCTTTTCTGGTTATTACCTGTCCCCTCGTGTGTTATGAAGGTTGTTCTGCATGTAAACGGTCTGCAGAGTCAAAAACCCTCAAAGTACACCCTGTAGCGAGTAAAACTCTAACACAGAAAATACCTGTGTATGCTGCCCCAGAACGCCTCGTTGGAGATTTCTCATTGTCCACTGTTTACTTCTTGGGTATAGTGACGTAACGGCTCCGCAAATTGGTCCATTTACTTTACGTCCGCGGAGCCGTTACGTTTGGACCAATCGGCAGACTTCCTCACACACACACTCGGCGGGACGTTGCGAGGCTCGCTGCTGCGAGGAGCGGGACACAGTGAGCTGGCTCACTGGTGTGGCGTCGGCGAGACAGCAAGACAGCGCGGAACTCAGCCTGGGCATACACACAAACTCCCAGCCAGGCTGCGGTGTGTGTGTGTTTCGGGCTGGGTTTCGCTGTGTCTCGCTGTCTCGCAGACGGCCACTGGGCTCACAGGGAGGGGGGGGGGGGGGCAGGAGCTCCAACAAGCCGTTTAGGACAGAGAGTGAATACACACACTATACAGAGATGCTGTTTGAGAAACCAATGTGAGTTTGGAAAATTGCACAATATAAATCTATTCTAGTAGACCTCAACAATGGAATTATGATCAGTAGAAATGGCCATGACATGGGACCTTTATTAATTATCAAAATACTTTGTCCAGTCAATGGCGATCAATTCTGTTGAATCCAGGATACTCATTTAAGGGAATAATGAAATAATGTGACACAGATAAAAGTTGTTGAAGTCAAATTGTGCCCGGAACAAAAACTCCTTTTGAGGATTGCAAACAGGAATAACATTTACACATTGAATAATTCTTGATTTTACTCAGAATTGTTTGTTTTTTCCACCAAATCATTCCTAAACGAATGTCAAGGGTATTACAAAGGCATTAACATTGTTAAGTGATTACAAAGCTGATGTGAATCATCTTTCTTTGAAGCAGCAACAAACAAATAAAATCAGAAGCGGAAAACCGATGTAAGACACGCTGTGAGTCAGAGATAAGAGAGGATACATCACATTAGATGAGTCATTACATTATATGAGTAAGGTAGCATTTGTCCATTAAGAGCAATTTGTGTGTCACCGCACAGCTCACAGCTGAGAGGCTATGATGCAGGGAGTAAATGATTTGTGTGTGTTTTGAATGAGCCTTCAGGAGGAAGCCGCTGTGTTTACAGTGACAAATGTGCAACTGGGCAACAGGCTGAAGAGGACATCAAAACCATATTACACTCATCAGGAGCAGAGAGGCGGATTCAATGAAGAGATGAAGGAACAATGGCTGGATTATGTGAGTCTGAATATAATCCGTCCATCCTCACGTCACTTGTTTAGCACGCAGCTGATTTATGTAAATCGTTATCATATGTGCAGCTTAAACCAGAACAACTAATTAGTAACCTTTACAAGAGGACTTTACACAGGGATGTTAGCCATTGCAGACCATGTACATGCACTGAAAGCTATTGAACACACTACAGGAAAAGGAAAACCCCAAAAAGCAGAATAGGGCAGATGTTGTTATCTTCAGACAGGGCAAGGCTAGCTGTTTCCACTTGTTTCAAGTCATGATGCTAAGCGAAGCTAACTTGCTGTTGACTGTAGATTTTGTTTTACGGCTGGTGTTGATCAAAAATAAACTAATTTATTTTTGCGTAGGGTATAGGGAGAAGAAACAGGGGAAATGGAAGCATGTTGCTCTCCTGGTGGTACTTTTTTTCTCCTATAATTTGATCAAGATGCAAGATGTTATCCAAACATGAAGGATACCAATATCAACAGGGATGGAAAACTGTACTGAATCTGCTCTAATGCTACATTCTAAAAGGCTATATATTAAACAAGAGGAATTAAATCAGTCTGTAGTAAGTGCCTGTTTTTGTTTTAACTTTAAAGTTCAAAGAAGACACACATTACAGTAAGCCAGTTATAATAGTAATCTTGTTGATGAGGTTGTACAAGTTCATTTGAACCTGGAGAGTGCAGAAGAGGAGACGAGAAGACAGAGAAGCTTTCTGTCTGTCTTCTTCTGTTGATTTCTCTGACATCCAGCTCTCTGTCTTTTAACCTCTTTCCTTCTCTTGTTCTATTTTTCTTTTCTTTATGGGGACAGTTTAGTCATCATGACTCCAAAGTATATTGATCCCCACAAATATAAAAATATTCAAAAATGATTCCCCAGTGTTTGCTGATGGTGGAAAACTAATGTTTGTTTTCAACAGCTGGTGTTAAATTGACCAGACTTATTACTTTGGTTAAATATGACTGCACAAATTCCCTTGATTCTCCTTAGCAACGGTCTGTTCTCCTTAGTCTCCTTAGCAACGGTCTGTTCTCCTTAGTCTCCTTGGCAATGGTATGTTCTCCTTAGCAACATTCTGTTCTCCTTAGCAACGTTCTGTTCTCCTTAGCAACGTTCTGTTCTCCTTAGCAACGGTCTGTTCTCCTTAGTCTCCTTAGCAACGGTCTGTTCTCCTTAGCAACGGTCTGTTCTACTTAGCAGATCTATATTCATCTATAAATAGCAGACCTCTGGAATGTTCAAATTGACCAATAATAATCAAGTATTCAACTAAGCTGTGTAATACAATCCATTTAAAGCAGGCAAAGAGAGGCAACAATTTGAAGAAAAAAAACATATATTTTTGCCCTTTCTTTTGTCTTCCCATCCTGCTTTGTTAGGTCTTTCCTTCCCCAAATATGTTCATCTAACCAGTCTCCATTCTTTCCTAAGCTTCACTCTATCTGTTGGTATTCAGCCTTCCTCCTTCATCCTCTTCCTCCACCACACTTTATCTACTCTAAACTTGTATCAACAAACACTCTCACTGTGGGCTAGAGACAGAGCAGTGGTGAAACAATAGATGCATCCTCCTGGGTTTTCTATTATGCATGTTATTCAATCTCATCAGTACGTTGTTTTTAGTATCCATCTGTCATCCAAATGCACATGAAAAACAACCAAATACTTTTAAATATTAAATATTTGTTTTTGTTATTTTTTCAAATGTATTTATTATTATTATCCATCCATCCATCCATCTTCTCCCGCTTATCCGTGGTCGGGTTGCGGGGGTAGCAGTTCCAGCAGAGAGCCCCAAACTTTCTTTTCCCTGGCGACATCAACCAGCTCTGACTGGGGGATCCCAAGGCGCTTCCAGGCCAGCGAAGAGATATAATCCCTCCACCTGGTCCTAGGTCTACCCCTTGGTCTCTTCCCAGCTGGACGTGCCTGGAACACCTCCCTAGGGAGGCGCCCAGGTGGCATCCTAACTAGGTGCCCGAACCACCTCAACTGGCTCCTTTCGACGCGAAGGAGGAGCGGCTCAACTCCGAGTCCCTCCCTGATGACCGAACTTCTCACCTTATCCCTAAGGGAGACACCAGCCACCCTGTGGAGAAAACCCATCTCGGCCACTTGTATCCGCGATCTCGTTCTTTCGGTCATGACCCATCCTTCATGACCATAGGTGAGGGTAGGAACGAAAATGGCCCGGTAGACAGAGAGCTTTGCCTTCTGGCTCAGCTCCCTTTTCGTCACAACGGTGCGGTAAAGCGACTGCAGTACCGCTCCCGCTGCTCCGATTCTCCGGCCCATCTCACGCTCCATTGTTCCCTCACTCGAGAACAAGACCCCGAGATACTTGAACTTCTTCACTTGGGGTAAGGACTCATTCCCTACTTGGAGTGGACAGTCCATCGGTTTCCTGCTGAGAACCATGGCCTCAGATTTGGAGGTGCTGATCCTCATCCCAGCCGCTTCACACTCGGTTGCGAACCGATCCAGTGAGTGCTGAAGGTCGCAGACCGATGAAGCCATTAGAACCACATCATCTGCAAAAAGCAGTGGTGCAATCCTTAGTCCACCGAACTGCAGACCCCCTCCCCCACGACTACGCCTCGAAATCCGATCCATGTATATTACAAACAGGATTGGTGACAAAGTGCAGCCCTGGCGGGGGCCAACCCTCACCGGAAATGGGTCCGACTTACTGCCGAGGACCCGGACACAGCTCTCGCTTTGGGAGTACAGAGATTGGATGGCCCTGAGTAGAGACCCCCTCACCCCATACTCCCGCAGCATCTCCCACAGTACCTCCCTGGGAACCCGGTCATACGCCTTCTCCAAGTCTACAAAACACATGTAGACCGGATAAGCGTACTCCCAGGCCCCCTCCAGGATCCTTGCGAGAGTAAAAAGCTGATCCGTCGTTCCACGACCAGGACGGAATCCGCATTGTTCCTCCTCAATCTGAGGTTCGACAATCGGCCGATTATTATTATTGTTTTTTTAAATCTTCCTTCTCTTGATCTCACTTTCTGGAATTGTGGATCTCTATCCAAACAAGGATGTATTTATGTATTATTGTATGTATACTTATGTTAGCATATATATATGTGTGAATATACTCTATGTCAGGGGTGTCAAACTCAAATACACAGTGGGCAAAAAATAAAAATATCGGTGCTAGTCGGGGCCGGACTGGTTCAATGTTTATTGCAAAACGTATTGAAATGAACTTATCGCACATATTAAACCTGAAACCAACAAAGCTTAAATGATTGCCTATAAAAACAACATTAAACATTAAATAATCAGTTGCATTCATTTCTTATGGCTCTATCTGCAGCTTTCCAGAGTCATTTCTTATGATCACATTTTTCCACAGGCCAACAACAGCTTCAACAAAACGATTTCCCTCAACAAAAAAAAAAACATGCCCTGTTGTCGTGAGAAAGAAAGTGCAGAAGGAAACATCCATTAAAGTCAGTGTGCTGCTCTGTGATGCTAGTTCAAGCAGATACTTGGCCTCTCATCTTGGGTGCAAGGTCATCAATGTTTGGGGTCAGGCTCTGAGCTGAGGAGACCCTCAGGCTGGAGTGAAGGTGTGCGTGCAATATACCGGCGGGCCAGATCTAATAGTAATTAGAAATTATCCTGCGGGCCGAAATTACATCCACCACTGATTTGGCCCCCGGGCCTTGAGTTTGACACATGTGCTCTATGTGTAAGTATATATGTATTTGTATGTCTCGTACCCATAGCCTCACTCTTCTTCATTTCTTTTTTAACACTTCTCTCTAAAGTATTATTTTATGCTTCATCTTACTCTTGCCTGCACACTTCTTCCCCATTTTTCACCATCATGTCCTTTCGTTCCTCCCCTCTCCTCCCTCTTACTGATTGATGTCTCCTGTGATGAACACGATGATGGTGCAGCACACTAATTTATTGGGGCTTATTTAAGTTAATCATTTTCTCTTTATATCTTGACCCCTGACCGACCATTGAACTATTTCCATGCTTTAAAACCAATACTTTTTTTATTGTTAATGTATCTTTCCCAATAATTTATTTCCAGGTAATCGTTGAAGCTCATACCTCCCTCTCATTTTTGCTCACAGCACTGTTTTCAATTACCTCTGTGTCATAAAACTACTTAACTGAGTTGTCAAAAGCGCTCTATTAAATCTCCGGAGCCTCATAAAGCCCTGCGGTCGCCTTTTAAATCTCCCTGTCAGTACAGATCTCATTTAGCTGTCCTCCCGTATGCATCTCTACTTCTTCTGCTCCATGTGTTTCTGATTGGCTGACGATGGTGGAGTTTTAGGTTTAATAGAGAGGAAAATAAAGCAAAGAGGAAATGCAGAACATATGGATGAAGGGAGCGGTTGTGTCCCTGGAAAATGAAACTGAACCCATTTGAAGCAAAAAGAAAATACATTAAAGGTCATTCTGCTGGTTGACATGGTATTCTTGGCAGGTCTGAGGAGTATTGGATTACATGTAACAGGATCACGTAATCAGAATACAAAACAGGTAACTGTATTCCCTCACAGGTACATAACAAACATCTGATTACTGTTATATTTCTATAAATTGGGGATTACTAGCAGGATTACAATATTAGTAAAAAACTAAAACGAGTGTATGTGTTTGTTGTAAAGGGATCAGATTTGATTTCTTCTTTGTAAGCTAGAACTCCAACACATTGTACGTTAGGCTAAGGGGCGGGACATTTGTAGAGGCTGACCAATCACAACAGAGCAGGCCAGCTAGCCAATCAGAGCAGACTGGGCTCTGGTTTCAGACAGAGGGTGAAAAGAGGTGCTGCAGCACAGGCAGTATGAGACAAATAAAGAGCTTTTTGAACATTAAAATTAACACAATAGGGCCCCTTTATAACTAACAGTAAATCCCTGCTTAGCCATCCATATATTAATGTATAATGAATAATTATTTAATGCCTACAAACTTGTTCTGAGTAACACTATCAACTCAGGACTTCAATGTGTACTGGAGATATTTTTCTCTGTGATTTATCATTATCTTATAATGAGTTTGTGTTTATGAATACCTGGGTATGTTCATTCTCAATATGTCAACCAGAGCCGCTCGATGTGAGCCACCACAAGCGTTTAGAGGAAGACAAACCACAGCTGTGTTTTCTTTGTTGGTCATTGTTGGAATTATTTCCTAGCGACCACTTAGCATGTCACATTATGAGGGGCACACACACACACACACACACACACACACACACACACACACACACACACACACACACACACACACACACACACACACACCACACACACACACACACACACACACACACACACACACACACACACACACACACACACACACACACACACACACACACACACACACACACACACACACACACACACACACACACACACAGACAGACAGACATGATTAAGATGATGGGAGAGGCCTTGTATATAGAAATGTCCACTTAGTGCATTCCATGTTTAAACAAAGTGGATGTTGAACTTTGACGCTTTCTTAGGTAAGAGATTTTCTTTTTACTGCCAATGACTTCATTCCCTCTGCCGGTGACAGAAGCTCACACACACATATTTGCAGACACACACTGTTGTTCAGTACCTTCCTGTGTGGGGTGGTTTGCTGCGTCATGGCCTTTGGGAAGCTGTGAGCTCCTTTCAGCTGCGTCTTCTCCCAAAGAGAAGCGAGTTTCTGGACACACTCATCCCTGGAGCACAGAGCGACACTGGACTTACTCTGGTCAAAAGAAAATGACATAAACACAGAGGAAAGGTAGATACAATGTTGGTAAAACAAAACTACTTTTAACACATTTTGATATTAAAAACATGTCAATTTAACGTCAGCTGTGGACAACAAACATTAGTTTTTTTTCTCCATCAGAAAACACAGTGGAATACTCTTTGAATATTTATTTTAATGTTTGTGGAGAGAACAAAACTTTAGATTCATGACGGCTAAACTATCCCCAGTACAGAAAGGATAAAGAGAACAAGAGAACGAAAGAGGTTAAAAGACAGGGGGTGTTTCTCAATGTCGAGGAAGGCTGCTCCAGAGCCACTATTTCAAGCATACTACGTCATTGAGTGCCGCCAAAGGACTGTTCCAATGTCCAGCATACTTGGAATTCTACCGAGGCCGGCGTACTTCGTAGAGAGAAATTTCGAGGCTGCACATGTGTAGACTCCGCGGTCTTAAAATCCCCACAATGCTTTGCGCACGGACCAATTTCCCCAAATCTGTGGCGGAAAATGTAAGGCGGGGCCTCTCATATGACGCACACCTGCACACTTGCTAGCCTGTTCCACTCTTTATTTTCCGAATGCCAGGAAGTATTCTTGCCTCGCTTCTGAAGCAAGTGACTCGGAAGACATGTGCTACCAAGCAAGCGTATTCGACATTGAGAAACACCCAGAGAGCTGGACATCAGAGAGATCAACAGAAGAAGACAGACAGGAAGTACACATTAAAGGGAACAGCAGAAGAAGACAGACAGGAAGTAAACACTAACAGGAACAAGGTATGGACTCTGTAGTGTTTAAAGACTGGTAAAAGAAAAAGAAAATGTGAACAGACTTGGACAGTTACAGAAAACCTCGATCAGTGCTTCTGTCATTTTACGTTGTTGTCGCTGCAGTTCCAGCCGTTGCTACGCAGTGGAACAGAAAATGTTTTGTTTGTCATTCATAAAAACCTATTTTCTCTTCACCTGCAGATGCAGCAGCATGATGTGAATCCAGAGATGAGGCTGTCTGCTGGTCATGTTGAAGCAGGACTTGGCATACAGACAGTAGTGGCCCTTGAGAGGACAGGAGAACGCCAGCTTGGCCACACATCCTCGATTTGAATCTATCACACACAAAAACATATAAAACACACTTTAATGCATCTGGCATTAAAGTAAAACCAGAGTGAGTTAGATTTTCTCTGTCTCTTGCACATATGGACTTGTGTAACATTAGGAGCATGTATTCATAGCATGCAAGGACACGGCGGCTCGTAACCATCACAAAACGTCTTCTCCACCACCACCTCCCACACACTGCCACCTCAAAACTGGTTTCTGTGCTTCACATGGAAATAATCTGGTCATTTGAATCAAAATAAAACAATAGTCTTTTTTATGTGCCTTATTTTCGTAGTTCGTATTCATTTCATGTCATGTACACAAAGTTAAGTAGTCTTTTAGCTGTATGTAAAATAGGATTATGGCCTGATTGGGTCTGATTTAACTGGTAAAACAGGTTCACGATTTATACGGTTTTAAAAGCAATAATTACACAATTTTGGGAATGCGTTAATTTGCTTGATGGTAAATAAAGCTATAGATGGATAACACTCAAAGCAAAGCATGTGATAGTTGTCCAACCCCCAAAAATACTGTGTGTAAAGGAAGAGAAGCTCTCTCCAAACAATCTGATTACTGGTACATTTCTAAAAACTTGGGAAGTACTAGCCGGATCACAATACATTTTAAAATAAAGAACCTATATGTTCATTAACATTTACAGGTCACTAGTAATTGTAACAGGACACATTTCTAAAGTAACCCTCCCAACCCTGTTGAACTACAGTGTGTGTCTGCTTGTCCTGCTTCACTCCCACGTGTGTGACATGTGTGTTTCCAAGAGTTTGTTTATGTTCTCGATTGTGGGTGACGCTGTATATTGTTTTGTGTCACTGTGTGTTTGTAGATGTGTGGATGTGCATATCCACTCTTCCGTGTAACCCTCCTCCCTTGAGAGGGGGTTCTGCAGGTCAGCAGCATGATGACATCATCCAGCTGAGACCACCTGTGACATCATATCCTCAGCGCCGAGGGGCTTGATTCTCATTAAGCACTTAGCAATAATTATGTACGGTGTAATTAATGTGTGCGTACATGTGCAACGGATGTATGTTTACATTTCTCTTCAGATGTAATCAATTAACCAGAGGCAAAGGAGCAGTTTGTTATTTTTTGTCTAGTTTATTTTTGTGCATACGTGTGTGTACGTGCGTGTGGCTGTCTAGGAGTGTGTGTGTGTGTGTGTGTGTGTGTGTGTGTGTGTGTGTGTGTGTGTGTGTGTGTGTGTGTGTGTGTGTGTGTGTGTGTGTGTGTGTGTGTGTGTGTGTGTGTGTGTGTGTGTTTGACTCCTGGCTGCCTCTTAGTTAAAATGACATTCAGGCCAAAGGGCTGAGCAAAAACATCCCCTCCAGTCAATCAAAATATCATCATCTCTTGTGGTGTGTGTGTGTGTGTGTGTGTGTGTGTGTGTGTGTGTGTGTGTGTGTGTGTGTGTGTGTGTGTGTGTGTGTGTGTGTGTGTGTGCGTGTGTGTGTGTGCGTGTGCGTGTCAGCTTTGTCTGTTTCATAATAGGTTCAAAAGACTATAGCCGTGTCCCCGGTGGGGCTGTACTGTAATTGCATTTTTGTGTAAGTTTGTGTGATTTGTGAAGTGTGAACTGATGTGTATTGCAGCATATGGGCACACATACTAGTGTGTGAGGTTCAGAGATCTTGTTGCCCAACAGAATGTGTTTCATGAGTATCAGATGTATTAAAGGGGCCTCTCATACTGCCTGTGCTGCAGCATCTCTTTTCACCCTCTGTCTGAAACCAGAGCCCAGTCTGCTCTGATTGGTTAGCTGGCCGACTCTGTTGTGATGAGTCAACCGCTTAACCTATCATGTACAATGTGTTGAAGCGCTAGCCAATAGAAGCGCGAGTGTTCCATAGTGATGTCACTATGTTCTGGAAGTAAACAAAGGAGTCCAATGGAGGCGTTTCAGGCAGGGGGGGGTGGGAGTGTGTGTGGGAGAGAAACTCCCTATTGAGGGAACACAGGGATTTTAGCCTTTACAATCCATGCATGAAAACCTCTATTATATAAAGGGAAAACTCCAAAAAGCATATTAAGGCCTCTTTAAATGTCATGCTGGAGTTGGAGTTGGTAGTCGATAATTTAGGTGTATGATTTATATCCCATTGAGCTCAGAGTAACCATTCCAGGAGGGGCCGTATCAAGTTTGAGTTAATATGGGAAATAACATGACAGTTAAGTAATAATTTAAGCAAAGCAAATTGAACATTTGTAAATAAGCAGAAATTGTACGGCATGAATGAAAAATAAAATATGTAGTCCCTGAATTTCAGAAGATTGAGAGAGGAAATGTGAAAATGAATTACAACATTTTTAGAAAGTAGATTCGATTAGTTTTGAGACGTAAGAGGTTTCTCATTTCATTGTTTTTACATGAACCGCTTGACCTGCTGTTTCTAATACAGCATTAAAGCAGGCGAGCACACGCACAAAACACCACCCATAAATAAATGTACTTCATGCATACTACACAGTGCATAACATTCAGCTGCTTATACTTAAACATGAGTGTGTTGTATAGATGAAACTGAATTCAATAACCCTGCCCACTTCAAAACAATTCTCAGCTTCTTTACCTTGATTCGTTTTACCATTAACAAATTAGCTCTGTGACGTTTGCCCAATAGAGTTTGGCTCATATTATTTATATAATAGTATGTTATTTATCTTCAGATTCAGAACAAGTACAGGTCAAAAGAGTCTTCAGATGAAGGTCTTGCAATATTCTACATTTTTCCCATTACATGAAAAGATCCCAAACCAACAATAACTTGATCCCTCTGACCCCAATAAGACTGCATTTAAAAAGATTACATTATTAGACAGCCTATCTATTTTACACTTTGCATTGACTTGTGGTGTCGGCTAGTGTGTACTATAGTTACTTAAGTGTAAGTAACAGTTTTTACTTGCATAGTAGTTCACCATTACTTGTCAAAACAAGTTTGTTATGCTTTTGAATGAACTGCTATTAAGTTTGAGATGATGGGAATTTTTGGCATTGTTTGGAGCTGTGATTAGCTTCGGGTTAAATGAGAGCGGCCGGTTAGAAGTTAGCTAAAGTTAGCCAGCTAGCTTGTTAGATTCTTTCACACACAGTGACGTCACGAGCTACCCACAATGCAACGCGCGCCATATATATATAAATACGCCATTTTCCTGGAGGTGCAAATATCCTGGAGGTGCTAATATCCTGGAGGTGCTAGTATAAACTGCTAGCTAACGTAGCCAGGCAGAGCGCACTAGGTTTTTTTTCTGAATTAACGACCGAAGAAATCGCTGCATGTCTTCGGATTACATCTCTGGACTTCAGGGGTGTGCTCTAGGTCGTGACCAGCGTAAACTAGAGCTGTGTGGGTTGTCGGATTGCAGATTACAGGATTACAGACTGCCTGCAGATGTATGGAAAAACGACTCTCGAAAGTGGCCTTCGGTCGATCAGCATCTACGTCTATCTTCTGGAAACACCAGGTGAATACCCCACTTGTCACAATAGTATTATCATGCCATTGCATATATGTGGTATTTTAGAGTTGACTAGATATTGATTAAGGCAATAGACTATGATATTCTGCTTGCACCTCGCGTGAAATGGCGGATACCGGAAGTACGGTGTCGCCCTCGGCCCAATACCCGTATGTGTGTGTGAAAGAATAGGTAGCTTACGTAAGCTAGCTTGAAAAGTAGCTAAAGTTAACTAACCAGGTAAATAGCTAATGTTCGTTTTCCAATTAGATTGATAGCTAATGTTTGCTAACAAGCTTGTTAGATAGATAGCAAATGTTGATTTGTTAGCTTGTTAGATAGTGAACGTACGCTAGTTAGCTAGATAGCTGACGTCAGCTAGCTAAAGAGCACACTCACAGGTTAATTGAGATTTGTTTTAATATATTTCATAACTGTGGAGCTCAACAGAAAAAATCCTATGATCACATCTTCTGGGCTGATAACTGGAAACAGAAAGTCGAAGATAGAAAGTTCAATTTAAAAAGGTGTCAGTCCAGAGAGGATAACTCTAAGGACTCTGACTATTATTTGGGTTAAAGGATTACAAATACACCTATCTGAACTTTGGAAGCGATTAAATTAATGATCAGCACATGCAATAGTAAAATAAAGATACTGCTCCAATAGAAATAAATCCCTGCGCGCTGCGGGCTCAACGTGCTGTATAAAGGATGAAGAGAGAGGGGAAGACGAGGCGTATTCTACCACATCATTAATTAAGCCCAGCTCTGACTGTAATCTCCTTCAGGTTCAGCAGGTTACACAAACCTTCCCCCTGCCTCTCTCTGTGGACCACACTTATCTCCACCCTCTACTGCAATAACACAGTCATTAAATCATATCTCAAAGAAATCTGCTTGTGTTACCTTCGATCACACACTGCTCAGGAATGGGGATCTGCTGCAAGATGTCTCTGCAGAACTCGCTGATCGCCTCCATATTGTCTCTTAGATGGATGAAGAGTCTGTCAGTTTCCTCCTCCTCGTTCTCCTTCTTTTTCTCATTGCTTTGACAGTTCTCCACCTCTTTGACATCAGGGATGAGCGTCGAGCTGTCCTCCCTCAGTTTGCTCTCAGCAGGCGGTGCTTCCTGGTTTTCTAAGAGTGAATCCACGTTTGTTTGTGAGAAGATGCAGTCTGCACTCGGCTCCAGGCCCTCGGCGTCCTCTCCGGTGTCGGAGGTGATGGAGCGCGAGCGCACAGCATGCAGGGCCAGGCTCTTTGACCTGAGAGGAAAAAACAGGACATTTAAACTATCAACGACCGCTGCGAGCTGTGACTTTTATACCTAGGCAATTGTACGGTCATTTGACATTACTCTCTTGTTCAGTTACTGTAGTGGGACCACCAATCACTCGCAGAGACGAGCTTCTTTCATTTAACCCTTCACATTCAAACAGAAACTGAATAGGCAGATTCAAAGGATTTATTTCTTTGGAAATGTTATTCTAAATACAATTAAATCAAGTTATTTTGGTAAAACTAGTGAAAAATCTAAATAAAAACTATTTAAAAAAAATATATTAGAGAGGGCCTAGAGGGCACTGACGGTTCGCCACTGATCAACTAAATTAAAAGTCTAAACTAATTTGGTCTGCTTCCTGTTTTTGGTTTTTGACACTATTCAGACGCCAGGCGACATTGTTGTTGACGATAATTTAGTAAACCTAAGAAAACCATATAAAACAGTAAAATGCCTGGATTTCAGTGCATGGCAGGTGTATTGTTTGCATTAGCTTTACTTTGTTAAAGATACTGATCTTTTGTAAACAGTGTGTGCCTTTCTTACATGAGGTAGATTGTAAGGTAGCAACCTTAGCTGGTAGACACTAGTTGAGGTTAGTAGGTACATTTTCAGATACTTTAAATTTAGCATGGCAGGCAAATTACTCACCTACATACAAACCATAGACTAACTGTAATACCTCCCGAACCGTAACCAATTTAAGAATAATAAATAAAATAAATAGGGCAATAATAATTTACAAGTAATTAAATAATAGACATTCTCCAAAGGCTGAATTAAAAAATAAATAAATAATAATATCGTTACATAAATAAAATATAATGAATTGTATACGTTTTATATATTTAGTTTAATTAAGTTTAAAGTAAAAATAAAATTGTAGGCTTGGCCATATTTCCATTTGACCAGGTTACCCAGTGACAGTGATACAAATACTTCCCTTCACTCAAGATATAAGTATATTACGGGCTGAAAGCTACGTATTCACCGACCTGTTGAATCTCATTTCTCGGCGCTCCTCCCTGACGGCCTGGCTCAGGCTGTAGCGTCGCTGCGGGGCGGGAGAGTCCTCCGCCTCCTCCTCTCCCACCTCCTCCCCCATCTTATCCTCAAAGGCCTGGATCTTCAGCTGCAGCCGCTGCTCTGACCCCCGTCCTCCCCCTGCAAGAGAGGCAAAGGGAGACATCTCGTCCAGCCTGTAAAACACACACACAGAGACTATAAGGCGAAGGGTTGCATGTGTTGGGCACGTGAGAACAGACACATTTGGATGGATTTCAGTTGCCTTATTATTCACCTCTCCCCCCCTTTCTCCCCTTCTGGCCCTCTCACGGTGACTGGCTCTATTCCTGGGTCTCTCACCCCATGCGTCCCCCTTTTCCTGGCAAAATCTCACCTCTTTGGCTTTGTTTTTCCCCCTCTCCTTTCTTTCTCTCCTAAATCAACCAAATGATTCCCTCTTGCACGGTGTGTTGCTATTCCCCCCCCCCCTTTATAACTTCATTAAAAACTCCACTTGTTTTCAGAAAGAGGAATTCCAACTGCCTACGTTTGTTGTTTTTCCTCCCTCTTCACCCCCCTGCTCTTTCCCCAATAAACCACCCTGCTTCTCTCGACCCCTCTATCGTTTTTCCAGAAGACCCCAAGCAAAGTCTCTGGAAGCCTCCAATCATGCACATCATGTTCTCGTTTCGGGTAATGCTTCGTGTGTCGTTCCCACACTGCAGCCAGATGAATCCCAGTAAACGTATGAACACACACACACACACACACACACACACACACACACACACACACACACACACACACACACACACACACACACACACACACACACACACACACACACACACACACACACACACACACACACACACACACACACACACACACACACACACACACACACAGATGTTGAGCATGCACACTGCATTTAAAGCACTTTTTATAACTTCCATTTGTTGTAAATATGGCAGTAACATGACCAAAGTCATCGGAGGTCAGACTAGGACATAAGGAAATCCACATTTCTTTAAGTCTTAGTACAAAAAATGGAATACATGTGTTGGCTCAGTATGTGTATCCTCTTGGCTTTGTGCAACTTTCCACTACTCTCTGTGGCATGCTGATAAACACAGCACTTTAGTTTCATATAGGAATCAGTGTTGAAATATATTTTGTTAAACTTGTGTTACTATCATGTTTGATCCAGATTCAATTGTACAGCAGGCGTACTTAGATTTTTGTTTTGAATTCACAAATTCAGCTAATTGAGCGTGCCCAGAAATCCATACATACAACACATTTATTATTTGCTTTCTTGACTTGTAAGAAGAGAAGATGATTACCTCTCTAATGCCTGTAGGTTACATCTGGAGCGACAGCAAGCTTTCTTTATTGAAGCATTTAAAGAGGCCTTTGGGGTTTCCCTTCTCCTGTAGTGTGTTGTATACATGTAGGTTTCTGTGCATGTAAATGGTCTGTAAACACTAAAATACCCCCCCCCCCCCTGCCTGAAACGCCTCCATAGAGTGCCACGTCCTAAAACCCGGAAGCAAGTTAGCATTTGACCACTTCCGGTTCCTTCGACAAAAACCAATGCAATGCAAAATAGCTCGAAATAAGGTCTGTGGTTGACACAAATTGAAGAGACAAAAATGATAAAAGTAGGGTAGACATGTGGATATTATCCGGCTGAACACAACGTGATCTGTCTCTTCAATTTGTGTCAACCGCAGACTTTATTTCGAGCTATTTTCCAAAATCCTATGGAGAAATTGCATTGCTTTTTGTCGAAGGAACCGGAAGGAGTTTACTTCCGGGTTTTAGGACGCGTCACTGTGGCTCTCTATTGGACTCCTTTGTTTACTTCTGGAACATAGTGACATCGCTATGTAACACTTGCATTTCTATTGACTAGTGCTCCAACACATTGCACGTGTTAGGCTAAGGGGCTGGACATGCCTAAGTGGTTGACCAATCACATCAGAGCCGGCCAGCTAACCAATCAGAGCAGACCGGGCTCTGGTTTCAGACAGAGGGTGAAAAGAGGTGCTGCAGCACAGGCAGTATGAGAGAAATAAAGAGCTTTCTGAACATTAAAGCATCTAAACATGTCACAGTAGAGACATAAAATACTAATATGAACCTGAAAATGAGCAGAATATGTCCTCTTTAAGACCTGAGCACTTCTCCCACCACTGCCTGTGAATGTGCGTGACTAACCTGCAGTGCGTGGCCGTGCTCTCCTCCAGTCTCCTCCCCAGCAGGCGAGCTATAGCGGTGAAGGAGTTGCTCATCCTGTAGATGTCTTTCCCGCAGCCGCCCAGTAAACACGGGTAGCGGTCTGTCAGCGCTCTGATCTCCAGCAGCAGTGTGTGGTGAAAGCTGTGGTCCATGCTGCCCAGACAGGACACCAGGTACACCAACGAGCCATGAGCGTGAGCCTGGAGAGAGGAGGCAGCACAGGGAGGAAGATCACATATTCAATGACATTTATTTATATCGACAAATGTCAGAAATTACACATTTTTCACAGGAGACTTTGTACAGTTGAATTAATGACAGGGTAAAAAATATAGCTAAAATACAACATCTAATTTATGCGTAATGTGAATGTTTAAAAAAATAAATTCAACTAAAACAAAATATAATAAAAATAAAAAAGCCCTGGAGGATGGTCAAGGCAATAAAACCAGTACCATAAAACTAAATATAAGACCCAGGAGATTGTTCAATGCAGCCTGAGCCAGCCCTAATAATAAAGCTTTGTTTGTCCACGATTAAAACTATACAAAGATATGAGAACATCTCTAAAGAATAAAAAGGAGTTTTATTTATTGTTTACAAAACATTTGGTTTAGTGTTTATTTCTATTGTTGTGGGTTGCTTCTGAGTGTACTGAAAATGACTACAAACGAGGCAAGCTTTAAAGTATTGTTTCACTACATGTCTTTTCGTGAAAGAGAAATGCATTTTATCTAATTTGCTACACATCATTTTAATTTTCAAGCAGTTTGGGGTGTTTTTGTGAAGTCTTTTCTTTCTAAATCTTGACAAACAATTATAACTACAAACACATGCTCTCTGCAAGCAAATACAGGGAGGCTGTGGCTCAGTGGGCCGAACTTAGTGTGCTGAACTTTGAATCAGGGGGTAGCAAGCTCGAGTCCCACTGCAGTCAGCATGTCGTTGTGTCCTTGAGACACTTCACCCCAAATTGCCCCTGTGGGGATTGCCCACAGTACTGAGTATGTAAGTCGCATTGGATAAAAGCGTCTAACAAGTGACATGTAATGTAAAAAATATGAACTTCTTATATTTCCACATTACTTTCCCATCATTCTTTGTACACACATACAGAACATTTCAACATCCTCAAAACGCTTTTTGTTCTAGGAGTATTCAATATGCTCACCTTCGACACAGAACAATACTTTGCTAGGTCTAACCGACTAATATCTGTGGTATTTCTTAAGGAAGGCGCAAACTTTTCTTTATTATTTCCAACGATTTAAAGGTTTTTCTGTCGAATGCAAAGCTACAGTGCAACAAACTATACTTAAAGCCAAGGTGGGGTAGGTAAGAATGGAGAAAGCAGCTCGAGTGCGCTAGAATTTGAAAGTACGCAGCCAAAATAAATCTGCCCCTTCCTTCAGACTTCCTTACAGAGCCCCTCCTCCAACACACACGAACGCGCACATGACCAATGAGGGCACGAGATAAGTTTGTGCCCAGATGGAAGGCTGACAGGCAGGTAGGCCATCCAGTTACTTTAGCCGGCCGGCTCAGATGATTGGTCGTGCTTTTTACAGCGCCACGACTTCCACAGATGACCTTTTTTTATGTATTTATTGTCAAAGCATTTAATGTATTCATTGCTATCGGGATGTTAAGAGCATTCCATGGAATATAACAAAAAGTGTTTCTGAAGTGAATTACCTACCCCGCCTTTAAGACATAAAAGGAAATACAAAATAAACAAAACAACAACAAAAAACAAGGAATGCACGGTGATAAATGTTTAGGCCTAACAAGTTATGCTTATAATGCATAGTTACATTTATTCAAAATATTATCATACAAACATACTATTTGGGATTCATGTGGGTTAATAACATAGGACAGGAGCAAGCATTACGTTTTTATTTTTTATTTAATTCCAACCTTTGTAATGAACAATGTATTTGTCCACGTTTATAAAGCCCACATAAACAACACCGTAAGAACACATGGGGTGAAGTCTCATAGAAGTCGGCTCCCAGTCTCATTGCAGTCTCTTTGTGTATATGTATATTTGTAAATCAACAGGTAAAGCAGATTAATAATAATAAAAGCAATAATAATTAATAATAATGATAATTATTGCAGATTATAAATAAATCATCAGGGACAAGGGGGTGAGATTAAATAAATTATACTTCTTCTCACTCCTTTTCGAACACTAGATGTGGGACTGTTTATTTTGCTAATGTTGTTGTGTTGTTGTTGTTGTTGTAAATGTCATTTTTTTGTTTTGATTTCTCTTACATGACTATGCACTGCAACATTTGTTTTGTTTTGTGATTATTTATTTTACTGGTTCGAAATTAAATGTATCAATCAATCAATCAAAATCTTTTCCTAAATCCTGATGAATCCTCCTTCACTTCTTTCCTTAACCCCAACACGCTTTTGCCCTAGAGGTAAGGAACAGTGGTTTGGGAAAGACATAGGACTTGATTTCGACCACTGATTGACGAAGGGCCCGAAAGACAGACGGAGAAAACCTGTGCTTACAGAGATCAATCACTGGTATTCATGGGAGAGAAGAATGCAGATACTGCACAGTGTGGGAATGTTTCACAAGCATTCTCAGTAGGGTGCTATTTGTACACTAACAAACTACTAGAAAAAGTAAAACCGTAGCAAAATGCTTATAGGTATTTAGGAGTTTGTTAACCTGCAGTTCAAAATGCTTTTCTGGGATTTGCAATACTTCTGCACACAGTTAAAGGTGGGGTAGGTAATTCACCTCAGAAACACTTTTAGTTATATTCCATGGAATGCTCTTAACATCCCGATAGCAATGAATACATGAAATGCTTTGACAATAAATACATAAAAAAAAGTCATCTGTGGAAGCCGTGGCGCTGTAAAAAGCACAACCAATCATTTTAGTCAAACTTATCTCGTGCCCTCATTGGTCATGTGCGCGTTCGTGTGTGTTGGAGGAGGGAAGGAAGTCTGGAGGAAGGGGCAGAGTTTTTCCGGTTACGTGCTTTCAAATTCTAGCGCACTCGAGCTGGTTTCTCCATTCTTACATACCCTACCTTTAATGCTTTGATTGTGTTTTCAAGGAATCGTTTCTATACTTCCAAACATTACAACATCAGCACAAATGGCAAGATTTAGTGTTTAAAAGTGAGACAGTTCACAGAAATGCTAATGAAAGCCAGCTTGGTCAAATGAAGCCTTAATCATCACACTCACACTATTTAATTATCTGGAAAAAGCACTTGGCTAACATTTGACGTCCTAAACACGTAACTGTTTTTTTCTTGCACAATAACAGGAAGTTTAAAAGAACCAAGAACTGTTGTTTTTAATAATGACGTTTAATGTCCAAATAATTATCGTTGAGTTAAAGATATTCCAAGAAAGTGCCAAATCTGACAGGATGGATACGGATCTGCAAAGATGAATCAGTTATGTCAGTCTCATGTGTACACAAAGACACACTTTGGCCCGTTCACTTCCATCACTTCATTATCATTACTGCATCGACACAGGAAGCCAATCTTTTCTGGCGGTAGAGATATTTGTTAAAACACTTTCCTTAATCGATGCATGATACTGAGTTTTTTTAAGAGTTAAAAATAAAATAAAACACAGCAACGGTCCAGAATGAGGCCAAATCACCAATCTGCTTCCGTTGGAGCTGCAGTCTGGCACACTGACAATCCCCATGGAGATACTGCTGTGTGTTTCGTTCGGGTAAATGATTGCTCCCTTGATATTTCTCTATCTGAACGGAGTAACTTAAGATCTGGAGCAAAGTGCTGTACATCGAAAGTGATATTCCCGTAGTACAACAACATCAAACTTTCCTTATCAAAACTAAATGTTGAATATGACTTGAGTACTTTAATACCACATGGCAATAAGAAAGAGTCATTAGATTTGGTTAATGACTGACTGAAGGGTTACTTTTACCAGTTAAAACATGTAATGAGGAACCTAATTGAAAGTGAAAACCATAAAGCAGATTCAGTTTACAAAGAAAAAATACAATCTGATCCTTTTACAACACACACTATATCAGGGGTGTCAAACTCAAGGCCCGGGGGCTTCATTTGATGTGGCCCCACAAGAGCTTGCAAAGAATATAATATGTTTGTTATACGGTTACATGCCAATTTAGAGAAGCACGTTGCCCATAAACTACATGTCCCACAATGCATCTCAAATGTGACTTTTTTTCTCAGAATGCGAAAAATGTTCTTCAAAATATGCCTTTTTTCTTAGAATTTGCCTTTTTCTCCGAATCTGACTTACTTTTCAAAATGTCACTTATTTTATTTATTTTTGGCTTTTCTTTTTAAAACTATTTTCTGACATTCTCACTGAAGAGACTTGCAATTATTGGCCCTATACTTCTGCTTTCAGACGTAGTTAATTGTGAAGTTATTACCCTATCCGATAATCATCCAATGCAGAGGCAATAATGTAATATAATACATTATTTTATATATATTAAATATTTATATATGTATTTGTATATAGTCTTATATATAAAACCGACCCTTTGAGTGCAACCATGATGCTAATGTGGCCCGAGATGAAATTGAGTTTGACACCCCTGCACTATATGCTCTTTTGAGTTTTTTACTAACATCAACAATCCTGCTTGTAATCCACCAATTGTTAGCCATGTAACTTTTTTGTATCCTGATTACGTTATCGCAACATGTAATCTATTACTCCCCAAGCCTGTTCATAATGTATATTCTACTATTACAACTTCTGTCTCAACAGTAAAATGTTTTACTCAAAGTTACATTGGTGAGTTATACCTTATTTTGTGTTAAAAAGTATTGTTTTTCGATTATGATCGAATATGATCTTGGTCAGCAGCATCTTTTGAAATCCCCTGCATAGACTGAATATCCTGTTCCTCCTCTCTGCCAGTCGTTCCCAAACTTTCTGGCTTGTATTTTCAACCCCTTGCCAAGTCTTACATTTGTATGAGTTATGAGCAGAGAGAGACCTTCTCGACTTGTTATTTTGAAAAGTTTCATACGGCTAAAGAGGTTAAACTAATAATCATGTAGATATATATCTTGGACGCTCTATTCTTTAAAAATAATTATTAAATAAATGATTTGTTACTTAATTTAAAGGCTTTTGACTGCCAACACTTTTCTTTTTTCATTTTCTTCACTGGGGACAGTTCAGCCATCATCAATTCAAGTTTTTTTTTTTTTTTAAATTGACCGGACCTATTTCTGTGGATTGATATAGTATATATATATATGTATATGTGTATAGCATATAGTCCCTTGATCAGAGCGGCCTCCTTAGCAACGGTCTGTGCTCCTTAGTAGCGGTCTGTTAGCAAGTATTACACATTTCTGGAAGGTTCAAATTGACCAATCAGAATAGAGTATTCAACTAAGCCATGTAATAATGAAAAAACAAGACCACCACAAACTACAGCTTTAAAAATTACCATATAATTCAATCGATTTCTGAAACAGTATTAATTCAAAATAAAAAGGAAATCTTATGATCTTGTACTTTGTTTAACTTTTTGATATATGCTAATCTAACACAAAATCTAACTCTCTCTTTAGGGGGTAAAGGAAGCCAGAAAGAGTGTTGTGCAATCCTGATGCAATCAAGTTCAAATGTGTGTGTGTGTGCGTGCGCACACGTGCGTGTGTGTGTGTGTGTGTGGCACAAAACAAGAATCCACAGGAGGTTCTCTCCACTGCCATCACCAGGAGGCCTTTGCGGAGGCATTTCCCAGAAAAATCACGGCTTATTTTCCAAATGGTTCCAACGTGAAGAAAGACAGGACACTGAGGCAATGGCATAACCAACTGTGTGTGTGTGCTTGCGTGCGTGCGTGTGTGTGTGTTGGTTGGCAGGTCATTCACCAGGAGTATTGAGGAGAAAAAGTTGCCCCGGAGTAATACAAAAAAACCTGTTATGGTTTCGAGCTCCATTATATGTGTGTTTGTGACAGTCATGCCATGTTTCCCCCTTTTCGTAAATGTTCACATGATTGTCTTTAAACTGCATTGAATGGACCCCGAGGACAAGAGACGTGGGGACCCCTCACTCTGTCCTGCACTGACTGAGTGACTGTGGTGTGTGACTTTGTGAGACCTGTTACACAAGTGGACAGTTAGGTGTTGCTTAATACGTCTGCGCAACAGAAGATGATACAACTATCTCATGTACTATATACTTATTTATAACATGAGTTAGTTGAATAGTCGATTCTTATTGGTCAATTTGGACATTTCAGAGGTTGTTAATTCTCACTCATAGACCGTTGCTAAGGAGAACATACCGTTGCTAAGGAGGATCAAGGGACTATGCTCATTCATATCAATCCGCAGGAAGACGTGCGGTAAATTAAGAACCAGCTGTGGAAACAAACTTTATTTTGTATCCATCACAGAATGCATCCGTCACTCTGCAGCGATCCCACCTCACCTCACCTCGACTAATTAATCTGTAATTAGCAGCTTTTCACAACAGCCAATCACAGCCAGTTAACGGCTGAAAAAACAGCACTTTCTACGTCAAAAGGAGGGACATTAAGGGCAAATGAAAAGCCAACACTGCAGGGCAGCCAAGTGTTACACTCACGGTGTTGGCCAACATGAGGCTCGTGGGACCGATGCAGGCCACGGTCAAGGCAGAGGAGGGCAGTTAAGGTTGTCCCTTCTTGTAATGATCACTAACAAAAGTATCTTTCTTGCTTTTTATGTTTCTTTAAAGTGTGTCATGATTGCACAATAAGGCTCTAACAGTTACTCTTGAACTATTCCTTAAATGTAGATGTTTCTCTCCCCACCAGACCAGCAGCTTGTTATGTTTCTTCTTCTCTATTCCGCTACAGAGAGACAGACATGTCTTGAGGAGTGTGTTTGTTTAGGATGCAGATATCAGACTGCAGATCAAATATCCGGATGTGCCCGGCCTGTCTGGTGGGTCAGTGTGGGTTTTACACTTGGCAGGACAACAGAGAACAAGTCATGTGAGCGTGCAGCCTGTTCCTCCCTCCTCGTTGCAATAATCACTCCTGCCTGTTTCAGAGTGTGTGAATACTTACTGCTAGGCAAACTTAAAGAGCAAAAAAAGCATTCATTCAAAAAGTAAGTATTTCGGAGCCTGTCTCTGTTGCAGCGACAAGACTGGAACAGTTAAAGAGGACTATTCATTTCCAGGTTCATACTTGTATGTTGTGTCTCTACTGGGACATGTCTCCATGCTTTAATGTTCAAAAAGCTCTTTATTTTTCTCACACTGCCTGTGCTGCAGCACCTCTTTTCACCCTCTGTCTGAAACCAGAGCCCATGTCGGTCACCTTAGCCTATCACGTGCAATGTGTTGGAATGGTAGCCAATAGAAGCTCTGGTGTTACAAAGCAAAGAGCTTCCGTGGCCAAAACCAATAGGATTTCTCTATTGGATTTTGGTATATAAGCTCTTTGGCTAGTACATGTTTATAATACTTTCACATTTGGTTCAGCAGGATAATCTCCCCATATTATAACATGACTTCACCTTACCACCGTTAAACTAGTTTATTTTGCCACTTGTTAGCAACCGCAGTTTCAACAACCTATAGAAGCTTCGGACATTCAGTGGACATTACTGATGTATATCAGCTCTGTATATGATGTATATCAGCCCTCAACAACCAGCCCCCCCCTACCTCACAGACCTGCTGCACCACCCCCCCCACGCCCCTTCCTGCTGCCTCCGCTCATCAGAAGCCAACCTCCTATCCATCCCCACCCGCACCAATCACCGGACCTGGGGGGACAGAGCCTTCTCCGTCGCTGCCCCCTCCCTCTGGAACTCACTCCCCCAACCCATCAGAGACTGCACTGACCTCACCACCTTCAACATACTCACCTCTTCAATCTGGCTTTTAATGTGTGATTGTTTTTGTATTATTTGACTTTAACTTTAACTATATATTTATTTGTTGTTCCATCCTTTTCTTTTCCCTTCACTATATCTGTAAAGCGTCTTTGAACACTTGTAAAAGCGCTAACAAATTAAATCTATTATTATTATTATATCGTGTCGTAAAACTAAACTTTCAAAACACTTTGAGAAGTGGGAAAATGCAAACTGATTTCCAGATTTTAGGATTAATTCTTTCACCTCGTCTCCAAGTCACTACAGTAAACACTTTCGTACCAACTGCAAATCACTGCTGCAAACAGATGCAAACTTTTTTGTGTGTGTGTGTGTTGAGTGAGTGTGTGTGTTTGTACCTCACTGATGATTCCCACGGCACCATGGATTTTGGCTACGTGACCCAGGAGAGCAGGGCACTGTTGACCTAGAATCCTCAGCGTTGGCAGGAAGCTGACCAGTGAGGAGGGGCTGGCCTGAGACACGTTCACCAGCGCTCCCAGCAGGCACTCGGTCAGGGACTGGTCTCCAAGGAAGCTAACAAGAGCGGGAACCTGAGGGCTCAACATCTGGGTAAGATAGAGGGGGATGAAAGTTCTATTCATTACTCTTGATTGAAGACCTGGTAATTTGTTTTTATACTCTGTTGGGGTCATTTCAAACACCAGTCCTAATATACTTTTACATAACACACACATGCAGCTCGGGCTAAGATATTATACCTTTGATAAACATCTCAACTGCATAAACACAGAGTCAAGTGGTCAAATGTATGACGTTCTACATGAGAGCATAGTATATTTGTTTAATTCACGACAGTTCTCAATATATTCTATCAAGTGTATATTAATTTAAAGCCTTTCCAAATGCATATTTTTAAAACCCATAAATCGATGTTGTTGCAGGGGACACTGGGATATGCTTCCTCTTATTTTTAAGGGAGGTGTAGACGTTTATCTGTTAAAAATAGTTTTTCTTCCGGGTCTCAGCAGCAGAAGTTATCCTGTCACTGTTTTGGCATCACCCCTCAATACCTCAATACCAAATACTGGCTCGATTTGAATGAAAGCTGGAGGTGAGGAGATTGACCCTTTGAGAGAGATGAGCGGACTGCTTTCTAATATCAAACAAAAGCTGGAATGTACCAATGTCTGGACAAATGCAGAGAAGTATTTCCTCATTATCTAGACCGGACTGAATCACACTATACATACCATGAATGAATGAGTCACTTGTTCTAAAAAAGTCATTAAAACATCAAACATGTTCTCCTCCTCAGGGAGAATATGCTAAAGTTAGCTCGGAATTTCCGTATCATTGTCATTTTTATTCTTTGTAATACTGCATCATTTCCAGTAATAGGATGCAGGAGGTTTGGAAACAATTGTGAGCAGTTTAGCTGCAGCCATCGCAGAAATATTTGTGTGTGTCTGTGTGCGGGGTGAAGATTAAAATAACTCCAGATGGATGGTTTTGTTTCCGTAGTGCTTAGCATGAGTAGCTGTAACCCCCGTGTTTACTGGCACTTGGTACTTTCCCCCCATTTTGAACACCAGCGCAGTGGCGGCCGGCCCATATGGGCGCCGCCCCACCTCTTCCCACATACAAAATAAAATATATTTAAAAAAAAAAAAAATTATTTTATTTTTATTTTTAATAAACAAGGTAAATATTATATAATTGGTATCAGTAAAATGTATTATCTACAATAAAATCTCGTTTAAAATGGTGTTACGACGATGTCTAAAGTTACTGATAAGTCACATGTTTCCTGCCTGGCCTTGCCCATGTGTCATTACCTTTATATATACAGTCTATGGTCATTACCCTCTCTCGTCTGGGCGGTAAGAAAGGAGCCCTCAACCAGTGCAGCAGCAGCCACTAGCAGCTGACTGTTGCTATCTGTAAACTATGATGCCGAAACATAATTTCAGCCAATCAGCGTCGTCAAATCTGATGATCACCGGGCAACAATGTCAGCGCCCGGTCCAGTCTGTGAGTAGTTTGGACACTAGTGACTCGTATCCGGTGGGGTGACGCAGTACGGCAGTAGTTGATGAGGATGGCTTCATGTGCAGGTGGAGTCCCCGCCCAATTCTGTTCAAGAACTACTCTCCAATCCTTTCGAAAGGAGAAGTTTGGGAGATAAACTGTTGCTTAAAGACCTTGGAACGGACCAACCCGATTTGTATATATCGCAGCAAGCTCGTGAAAAAGACAAAACGTATCAACTAGGCTTCTCACGTAGCTGGTACACCAGAAAGGCATGGCTAGCTGGATGCAAACAGGTAAATGCTGTCTTTTGTTTCCCATGCTTGCTCTTCAAACAGCCGGGGACAGATACGATGTGCCCGTGGACTGTGACGGGGGTAAACGATATGAAGTACAAACCACAGACTGTCTGTGTCATGGCGAATACAGTCGCTGGTTTATTTATGTCTGTAGGCCGTTGTTGTGAGTGTGGACGGTCGGAGCATAACGTTAGCTTAGCCAAGCTCCATTTAGAAAACACGCATTTTAAAAGGTTGTTCGCCTGCCGTCTGCAGACTTGTCAAAGCGTTAATTGATGGTTTTTACTAACCGGTATCAGTATGTTGTTACTTCGGCATCATTTTGAAACGTGTATTACAATTAAATCACGGTCAAATATGTTCATCTTGTTGTAGTTGTAGCCCCCTTGCCAGCGATTCTCTCTCTAGTTTAGCATACTCAGCCCGACTCAGCCTGGTTGTTCCTGGCCTTAGAACCACAATTTTATGGGGCCAGAAAAACTGTGAATTAGGACCCGCTAGCCGGTACTAGGCCAAGTGGAAACGCAACCAAAAACGGGCCCCGCGCGGCTCGGCACGTTTAAAACGAGCTCCGCGCTGCAGTGGAAACCAGCACCAGCAGTCCTAATTTAAGGGGTAATTTCCCCCCCAAACATTTTTTTACTCACTATATCAACAGCCCCACCAAAAATATTTTCCACCAGCCGCCACTGCACCAGCGGCTCTGCCTCAAAATATGCAGGATTCAGGAAATTCCTCCTGAGAAATGTGCACCACACGTTGAGACTGTTTGGCTGCATTTCTTACTACGTGCAGAGGGTATTTAATATATTTCAACATGAGCTTATTACAGGATATGAAGAAGTTTAACGGGAAAAGGTCAGATTTAGCATGATTCATGTTACAAAAACGCCCCACATGTAAGTTGGATTGTGTTTTTTTTTCATCTAACCCCAGTCTGATGTATTGTTACTAACTTATTTATAATATTAGGATGTATTATTGATGGAAGGCTGCTCGGTTAAGGTGTTAACATGCTTTGAGAAAGTAACTGAAAGGCTGACAAAGATATGGCTGAGAACGTTTCTTTTTTTTTAAAAATATGACAAAATATATTTGAATCACTGGTAAAGTAACTTAGGTCCATGTGGTTATATACAAAATAAAAGTCTGCGAAATGACAGAAAAATAAGTTAAAGTGCACCTATCATGCTATCTTTAGGCAATAGCATAGGTCTCAGATATATAAAAATATATAAAAAACATGTGTTTTGCTCAAAATGCCAAACAGATGACCCATTCTATCCATGCCTCATATCCCTCTATTTCACTTCCTGTTTCAAAAGTGCTGATTTGGGGTATAAAGCTTCAAAAAAAATAAAGGAGGGGGCTGAGCTCAAGCGGGACCCGGTAGCTACTGTCTAAACTAAATACTGCCGTGATGAAACGCCATATCATGGATTATCAAGGATTATCTCTGAAACAGTCTGGAGCTCAAAGGCTTTCTCTCTTGCCGGTTATACCACAAGGTGAGTTCCTTTTTATTTCCTGCTTCTTCACACACATGCTCTCCAGTACAGGTTAGCTCTGAGTGTTAGCGATGCTAATGTAAACATGCACCGACCATATTACGTCCAAAACAGTCGGGCATTGTTTCTGATAACATCTTTCTGATATGGCCGTGGGCATAAAGCCAGCCTACATTTCAGATATTACGTCACATCGGACGCAAATCTGGATCAGCTCCGTTGTAGCCCCGTTTTTAGAGATGTGGGTACGGAGGAAAAGAGAGAGGGTTTATTTTCTGACCCTGCGTGAGTTCCCCGACACACCGGGGACACATCTTTATGTATAAAAGACATCAAAAAGTGCATTTTTTATGATAGGTCCCCTTTAAATTTAGTAAAAGGAAAAGGGAACTTCAGGGGTGTGTCTGCCATCTTTGGAGAAAGCCTCTTTAGATAATTGACCTTAACATTGGTTTATCATGCATTTTAATCTACCAGTATATTTATGAATACTGCGATTCATGTTTTAAATCATATTCCCAGTGTTGTGGTTTGTGTTACTGTAGTTCAGCAACTCTCAACACAACTCAGCGTCTCTTGGTAATGTTTGCTACTTCTCTCTCATTTCCATTTTGGAAAATAATAACATGTAATCCCATGGTCCTTTTTTTTGTTTTGTTAATTAGTCTTGGGAGTGGCTGCAACAGTCAACAACACAACAGTGCCTACCGACCATGTTAAGTGAATAATTGGCTTCAGCTGGTATCCTCCAAAGATGGCCGACTTGCTGCTGATGACATCGCATTCCCATTCGCTATTGTAAATCTACACAAACAAACTATGCAGACACTCACGAGTGGATGTTGCTCTGCGACAATTTGAATGAGCCTGATCAAGTGTTGCTGCTCCGGGGACTCCAGCTGTGACATCATTGCAGTCAGGTTGCCTAGGTGACCGTGGATGGTGTCTGGTTGCCGGGGGTAGACTGAGGGTAACACTCGTAACAGCATGTGGTTACCTGTCACAGAGAGAGAGAGAGAGAGAGAGAGAGAGAGAGAGAGAGAGAGAGAGAGAGAGAGAGAGAGAGACAGACACTTCAGTAAGACTTACAGTAAAATACATACAAACAAACATGGACGCCATGTAAGTGAAATAAATATAAGATAAGATAAATTGTACTTTATTGATCCCAAATTGGGACATTTAAATGTGTATTGCGCTGTGTGGTCAGTTCCTTGTGTTATATACCGGCTTGGGGAGTAACGGCTAACATGGGACACAATCAGTAACTGTATTCCCTTACAGTCACTATTACTATAAAATATAATCAGATTACTATTTTTATATTTTTGGATAACTATCAGGATAACAATACATTTTAATTAAGGATCGATACATTATAGGTGGACATATTGCCTGATTTTTCTTTTAGTTTATATTTAGGCTACTTTCAATCCATTTCATTTTCCATTCAAAAATACTGTGAATTTAATTCACGTATTAAACTCAAACCGCATTTATAATTGAAGAAAACACACGTTTGATCCCAAATATCTTGGTTTCTTATTTTCTAAGGTCACATTGTTCTGTTGTCTTACATAACACATTTACAAAAAACAATCAATGCATCGAGAATAATTAAGTTTGTGACGATAAATATGTAACTAGTACAAGACCTGAAAGCCATATTTATTTAAATTGGACCAAAGTCCCATGAAAGTTGATGAAACCTAAGTTTCCTTTTAAAAAACGTGCATATTTGCCATTTTTCCTAAGAACACACATGTCAAGATACAACATCTGTGTTCAGTAAATTAAATTAAACTTTGTGACACTGTGAGGTCCACCGCAGACGGACCACTTTTGGACAAAATGTCCTCTCCATTAAAGGCAGCTCTTTGTGGAATAGCCTCCCAACTGGGACACGGGATTGTCCCACTCTCAATAGTTTTAAAGGTCAACTCAAAGAATGGTTGAGAAACAAACATCCGTGCGATCAAAGCTAAATGCACTTTAACACAGGGGCATCTCCTCTTGCACTTTAGGTAGCTCTTGTATCTTCTCTTGCACTTTATATATCATAAATGCTATAGTGTACTGCCATGTGGTAAATAGTTGTGTGTGCTGCTCTTGCTCTTTCTGCATATCATGTATTCATTTTTGCTATGTTTATAAATGTCAGGTTCTTAAATGTTGTATGTCAGGGACTACGGATGGAAATGAGCTCAAAGCTAAAATCCGGCATGTTTACGTTTTAAAGCATTATTTGTTTTAAATGTTCATCAATATGCATTGTCCCTCTTCAAATAAATGATTAAATGAAATGAAAACACTAACACGAACTTTTTCCTAAGAACACACACGTCAAGATACAACATCTGTGTTCAGTAAATTAAACTTTCTCCATTTGTTGTCGATCTGTCTTCAAAGATGCTGATGCAGAAAAAACTAAAAGTCAGTGCAGACGCCAGTATTCTACATAAAAGCATTTCTAAATCAGCACGCAGCCCAACAAAACCCACGGCATTACCCAACAGCCTTTGACTCACGTAAGAAACATCTTTAAATGATTCACATCCACCAACAAAGACTCTTGTTTTCAGATGGTAGGTTCATTACTGGTGGCATTTCAAGATTTTGAACAATAGCTTTTGGTGTCCTGAAGTGAACCGACGCGAGATTTATTGTCGTCACATTTTGAAGATTAATAGGAAAGTTGTTTATGGTATTCTTTTATGTCAGGGCAGCATGTGGTGTTGATGTGACAGGATGTATTCTAATGATCTGTCAAATGTACAGGACAAATGGGAAAACTAAGTAAAGAAAGACAGTAAACAACAGAATTAGGGAGGGTGTGAGGGTGATTCACGATCCCTTCACGTTGGGAAGTTCTAGAACAAACACCTTGACTTACAATATTGATTAAAAATGGTCGTATTGCTTCCACTAAGAAAAAATTGCCCGTTCCAATGGCTCACACTGCAGCAACAGCATCATAACTTAAAATGACAGCAGCATTGATCGAGGTTTTCTGTAACTGTCCAAGTCTGTTCACATTTTATTTTCCATTAACCAGTCTTTAAACAATGCCAGGGTGAGGGTTAGTCAAAGGTCAGATGTCGGTCAAATCTTACACCCAGGTTGGTAACTGATGTGGAGAGGGGAATGTTTTGGCCAGAAAAGGTGATGTGGGTTATGGGGGATGGCTGGACCTGGTTTGGTGTGCCAACTAAAATAGCCTCTGTTTTGGATCTACACTGAACAAAAATATAAACGCAACACTTTTGTTTTTGCTCCCATTTTTCATGAGATGAACTCAAAGATCTAAAACATTTTCTATATACACAAAATAACCATTTCTCTCAAATATTGTTCACAAATCTGAAAGAATCTGTGATAGTGAGCACTTCTCCTTTGCCGAGATAATCCATCCCACCTCACAGGTGTGGCATATCAAGATGCTGATTAGACAGCATGATTATTGCACAGGTGTGCCTTAGGCTGGCCACAATAAAAGGCCACTCTGAAACGTGCAGTTTTTTTTATTGGGGGGGTCTGGGGGGGTCCGAAAACCAGGCAGTATCTGGTGTGAGGGGTAGGGGTAGGGTTAGGGTAATGTTGTGAATCGAGTGGCCCATGGTGGTGGTGGGGTTTTGGTATGGGCAGGCGTATGGTATGGACGACGAACACAGGCCACTCGATTCACAACATTACCCTACCCCTACCCCTACCCCTACCCCTAACCCTACCCCTCACACCAGATACTGACTGGTTTTCTGACCCCCCCAGCCCCCCCAATAAAGCAAAAATGCACGTTTCAGAGTGGCCTTTTATTGTTGCCAGCCTAAGGCACACCTGTGCAATAATCATGCTGTCTAATCAGCATCTTGATATGCCACACCTGTGAGGTGGGATGGATTATCTCGGCAAAGGAGAAGTGCTCACTATCACAGATTTTTTCAGATTTTTTAACAATATTTGAGAGAAATGGTTATTTTGTGTATATAGAAAATGTTTTAGGTCTTTGAGTTCATCTCATGAAAAATGGGAGCAAAAACAAAAGTGTTGCGTTTATATTTTTGTTCAGTGTATTTAGCTGCAGGATGTTTTGTTGCATCCAAGCCTTTATCTCCTCAATGCAGGTGTTAAAGGATGTTGATGGGAACGGTGATGATGATGGTGACAGTGAGGATGCATGTGGGATAGGGTCCGTCTTCATATATAGCTGCGTGGCTGATGACTCGGCCAAGGGGAAGAGTGTACAGGGTGAACAGAGTGGGCCCGAGGACCGACCCTTGAGGGACACCACAGGTGACAGGGTGTGTCTGGGACCTCGCACCTCCCAAGGAGACGTACTCTGTTCTTCCAGACAGGTAGGACTGGAACCAGCTCAGGGCGGAGTCAGAGAGTCTGATGGTGTAAAGGCGCTGAAGGAGGATGTTATGGTCGACAGTGTCCAATGCTGCAGTCAGATCCAGGAGGATGAGGAGAGATGGGGAACCAGTGTCAGCCGCCATCAGCAGGTTGTGTGTGACCCTGACCAAAGGTTGTTTCAGTGCTGTGGGCGGAATGGAAACCGGACTGGAATTTCTCAAAGATGCCGTTTAGTTGGAGATAGTCCTGAAGCTGGGCGGAAACCACATGTCTAACTGTCTACCAGCATGTCATGCACTCACTGGCTGGGGCACAACAAGTAGTTTGCACAGAATAGGAAAGACAACAGCATTCACCAAACTCAAGACCCATCTCAGCGAGCTCAAAGATCTGGCCCATTTTGGACTCTCTGTCAGCTTGGAAGAGTCTTTGCCAGTCGCAAGAGAATTTGCGCTTCTGCTATATGGAAAAAAGAAAAAGAAAAATGGACTGATGTGCACAAACTTGGATGACCTGAGGTTCACAATTGCATCAGCAACAGATGCAGCCTCTGAAAATCTGCCACCAACAGAGGATGCATTTCAACAACATGTGCAAAGAGCAATGTTTCAGACAGCGATATGGTGTCACAGCCCGAACCCAAACCCTTGTTATGGAGTCCTATTGGCAAGGGGTGGATTGTCAGAGATGGGGCCACTCAACCAGTGCTATTCACAAAACCTCCAGCACCTACAGAAGTGAGAGACATTACTCACTTGTATTGCAAAGATGCAAAGTGTGGAGAGAGTGGAAAGTGCCAGTGCCTCTCTGTTGGCCTGCTGTGCAGAATGTCAAAATGTGTCCCCTAACGTTTCTGAGGAACCTAACATTTAACATTATATTCTAGTATCTATATAATTGACCTTATTATTTGATGATTTGTATACTGTACTTTCAATTAAGGTTCCAGTTTCAATACAACCTGTACTATTTACACCTATGTTTTAGAGGCTTGCAATTTAGAACTAATACACTTTATTTTATTGGGTTACTTTTATTCTGACTATTTGGTGATGTAGTTCAGCCACCTGGTATTTCCCTCTCCAAATATAATGACCACCAGAGTGAGCATTCTTAACTTATAGGCTATTATGCCACTTCTCCTCCATTCGGAGTTTGACTGTCTCAGAGAAGAGGTAGGCCTATGTCTAAATAAATCTCATTTGCAATACCAGTACCAGATATTTCCATACAACTACTGGTTAGTGTTCAATAGCACCCTAGACAATCCAGTAATGGTATATTTTTTAGGGATTTCTGTTTTCTGATAAATGAGAGAAAAGTGATGGAGTCCTATGTTCCTATCATCAAAAAGCACAATTTCCGTCTTAACTAAAGCTAAGTTTACAGGACTATAATTCAGTATTTTTTTTGTTAAATAATTGTGTGACTATTTGGTGATGTAGGACAGCCACCTGGTTCATACCTCAGCAAATCTGAAGAGGAAAAGAGTGATCATTCTCAAGTTATGGGCTTTTTTGTCACCTTCCCCACATTCGGCCTGGTCTAATTTGGCTCTTTTTCAGGGATTGGGGTAGTTCTAAAGAACAACCAAAAAAATAAGTTTTCCCCCAAAACAAAACAAAATGTGACAACAATCAATTTCATTAAAGGGAGACCCTAAAGATAAGAAAACTCATTGTTGTGTTTTGTTTTACCTCGGGTAGGGGTATCTCAAAATCTGACTTCCTGCTAGCTAGACGATAAGCGGAGTAATAACTGTGCATTCGACGATGTTCTTATACAATATACAGAGTCTGGTAGGTCCCTCTCAATATTACCTTAGCTTATCGAGTTATTCTTGATCATCACTAAAATGATCAGTATTCAATGTTTGGGAGCCATTACTGTTTCTACATTTAAAGCCAATCCACACAATATTCATTGAGATGTTTCAGACAGGACTTAAATGGTGAACCTGCTGTAGGAGCCAATTAACTGTGGGTATAAAGGTAGGAACCTATGTGTGTCGGTGAGAGGTTCCGCCGGAAGGCCCATACAGTTTTTGACCACACACGGAGAACACACTCACAAGGAGCACACACACAAGAAGCACACACGGAGAACACGCACACAAACACGGGATTAAAAACAAAGCAAAAGGTATTGTGTAAACCATAAATATCGTGTGGTGAATGAAACAAAGAAACCAGCAAAAAAGGGAAATAAATGGACTATTTCGATCTGGAAACGTTGGTTCTGACTTTTATTCGGCAGCAAACAAGGTGTGCGTCAATTGCACCCACCAGGCGGATCCTCAGAGGCTTAAAGCGTTGGCTTAGCCTCTACACCTACCATATGCTGCTGCTTAATTTATATTCAGTAGCAGCAGAATAGCATCTGCATTGACATCGTGACGTGAAATTACAGTATTTATCATCTTTATTTATCATGAACATCTGCTCAGTAGCTCATGGTGAACTTTTGTCATGTTCAATCAAATCCCAGCAGGATCCTTGATAAACGCTTGCTCACAACAGGTGATTTACAGATATAAATCACTCTAACCACAGGCTTTATTCTGTTAGTGCTCACTGGCACCGATCAGGAGGGTACATACATATTTAGAAAATGATCGCCGGCTCTAACTATGTCCCTTTCTCTTCCTTTCAAGCATAGATTATACCTTTTGAGATCACACACACATCTCCATATCACACAAATCACCGTAGAAAAAGACGAAAGAAAAATAGAGCTGGTGATAAACATTATGTCGTAGTATATTTATAGGTTTGTTCAGGAATGTTAAAAGGCCGGTGGAGACGAGAGTCTGCACAGAAACACACTGAGGAGGATTTATAGAGCGTACTCAGCTAAATGTACAGACAGTCCATGCGAGACAAACACATGCTGTATTATTAATCATGATTGTTTCCTGTATCGTATCACATTGTAAATTAAATTCCCATGCCGTATTGTATCATACTGTATCATCGTTGTTGAAACATAACGTATCGTGTCATGTTGTATCGCACCATATCGTAATGTATCGTCTCTCATCGTACCGTATCATATTGTACATGTATGCTAGCGTACTGTACCTCACCGTATATCATCATATTGCTTCTGATTGTACTGTATCATTTTTAATTGTGTGTTTGCACTTGTTTCTGGCCTTCACCCCTGCATACACCCAGCTCATCATCATGCCTTTTAAATCTCAATAAAATATCCTGCAATTACCTTTGTTTTTTTAGCACACAAAGACGATGAGTTTTTCCCTCCAAAAAACCTGATCACTAACTGATCCGTGAAACATGATGGCTTTAATTTACTGTCCTGTACTCCCGTCAGAATCCCTCCGTTCATACCGAAAAAGCATTCACCAATTCTGGAGAGGCTTAGCTTCGATGGAAATATTACCTGAATACAGTTTCTGGCTATATTTGTACCTCGGAGGACACTAAAATACTGTCAGTCATGGAAAATAAAAAGATTGCCTGTGTAATAGCTGCAGAAGCGCTCCCTTAAATCATTACAAACCATGCCCTATAAAAACAAACGCATTTAGTAAGTTGTCTTTTCTGCCGGAGTACAGTGGTGCTAAGAAGAGATTCATTTCCATGGAGTCGAAGTAAAGACATATTTAGTATGTAAGAAGCTGGAAGCAATGGTTTTCCGGGGACTTATTAAATATTTCTGCATCTCTACGGTACACAAAGAACATTTCTTTAATATCCAGCATTGCACATCTATTGCCAAAAAACACTGAGCTCTAATGCAAGAGAGGATATTGTACGGTTCAAAAATGCAGAGATCAGCAAAAATAATATCCAGAGGGATGTTTCTGGATAGCTTAACAGCTGTAAGCTTCCAACACTCATTTTGTGGACGTATTGTATGTCTGATAGTCGTATATCATACAGGTTCACTCCATGCGAGAGAAGACTTACGCAACAACAAAAGAGACGGAGTCAAATGTCTCCCAGAGAGGTAATATATTTGGGATTCTGCACATTTTTGTGTATAATAAAACCCCCCTACTGCAACCAAGTAAAAATAGTTTAGAGAATTTGGCCCCGTATGAAAGCTCTCTGGATGGGATCCAGTTAGCAGAGTGCAAAAAGACCCATGTTACATTTCACTGCCTGTTCATATGACTCAGAGCGTTTCATGCATGGACATATTTTATATCTAAATCATGAAGTAGAAACCATAACAGCAGACCAGATGTACACACACACACACACACACACACACACACACACACACACACACACACACACACACACACACACACACACACACACACACACACACACACACACACACACACACACACACACACACACACACACACACACACACACACACACACACACACACACACACACACACACACACACACACACACACACACACACACACACACACACACACACACACACACACACACACACACACACGCACACACACACACACCACACCGTTTAAACTCAATGACCATCTTCCCCTTTCACCCAGATAACTTAACCGGTAAACCCCATCTGTGTAAAAGATAAAATGTCGCGTACATACTGAACTTCTTCATTTTATATATAAAGAATAAGAGACCTGACTAAAAAAGAAACATCACTCAGCGCTTCGTACACTAACCGCTGAGTCAGCACACACGAAGTGCAGCTGGACGTGTGCAGGTCACACATCTGCATGCCTGATGTCACCGTATACAGAATGAGATTCCTGGTTGTAAAGTCATCTCAAGAAGTCAAACCTTAAGCAGGGCATTCGTCACTGCTTACGCATTTTCTGAAGAAATTGCTGTTGTCTTAACATCTGAAACTGCAGAGCTGTTTAGGAAGGTTGCCAAAGTGAGGTACAACTCGTACTGAAGTTACTGTACACAGCATGTCCTTTCATTGATGCATTTGTCTTTTTGAGCCATTTGAAAGCATTTCCATAAACTGTCATTTTATCCAGATGACTTTATTGCCTCCAAACTGTTTTTCCTTTTATTATTATATTACGGTGTGCATGCGTAATGGTGCTCTTTTCTAAAACAGAGACTTCTGCCAACTTCAACAAACGCGGGCTTGTTAAGCGACCTGATGCCTTAAAACATGGTTTCAGGGTAAAAACTCAATGCATCTCGTAACACTAAAGGCCTCTTCTCTAGCAGTTAATGAGTAACAGGCTGATTTGAAGGCAAGGTAACTATATAATCCTTAAAAATACACTTTCCTGGGATTTTATCATGTGTTCTATCATAATAAACCCCATTTATCACCTGCACAATGTAACAATCATTAATAATGTACATGCACACACCGAAGTGATTGTGTTACTGGTCTGTCAGAGAAGCATGTATGATGTGGTGCCAGTTCATTTTCTCCTCAGATGGCAGTCATTAGGAAACTATCTACACCGCACACACATAGGCACAGCCCTGTGTGTTTGTCGTTTCCATTAAAGACGACATGTTCTGTTCATTTTCAGGTTCATGTTAGTATGTTGTGCCTCTACTGTGACACGTCTCCATGTTTTAATGTTCAAAAAGCTCTGCAGCACCTCTTTTCACCCTCTGTCTGAAACCAGAGCTCAGTCTGCTCTGATTGGTTAGCTGGCCAGCTCTGTTGTGATTGGTCAACCACTTACATTACATGTCACTTGTTAGACACTTTTATCCAAAGCGACTTACATACTCAATACTGTGGGCAATCCCCAGAGGAGCAATGGGGTTTGAACCTGTGCTCCCCTGATCCGAACACCAACGCCCCAGTCCACTGCGCCACACGCCCCCGTGACATTAGACATGTCCAGCCCCTTATCCTAATACGTACAATGTGTTGGAGCGCTAGCCAATAGACACACGAGTGTTACATAGTGATGTCATTGATTTAGCTGTTTTAACTTTTAAATGCACTGTCAGGCGACCTCGGGTGTCCTGAAAGGCGCCTCGAAATAAAACGTATTATTATTATTATTAAGTACAGAAAAGTAAACAAACAAATGAATCCAATACGGTCACATTTAAATCAATGTAATCATGTTTAATCAATATTGTGAGTGAAGTCCTTGGTTAATTTAGTCGTGTAATAAGCAAGATAATTATCATTAAATAAAAAAGAACACCTTCAGTTGTTTGTGTTGGGATCCTGCTCAAGGCAACACACTATTAGTTTAATAAGTTAAACTAATATTGTGTTGCCTCATTTGTAGTTATATCAAGTGCTAATATAAATGAAGCAGCTCTGGCTTTTTCACACAGCCTCCGCTCTCTGTGCGCAGCTGTCTGAATGAAAAGGCTCCATGCAGACAACAAGCGAACAAGTGTGTGTTTCAGGAAGAGAACAAAACACACACACAATGAAAAAGAGAGACACAGGCGGACAGAAATATGGAGGGGAGTGGGAACGGGACATGAGTGGGAGAGGGGGAAAATCCTAAAATGAAAACACCCACACAAGGAGATAGACTGTCACACACTCATACAAGCGCACGTACGGTAAATACACACAAGCTGAGACTGATAAACAATAAACAGCCCTAAAGCAGGAGAACAATACACCCATTTAGAAACTCCTGACGTCTGGGATCCATTCAATCTCTCACACACACACACACACACACACACACACACACACACACACACACACACACACACACACACACACACACACACACACACACACACACACACACACACACACACACACACACACACACACACACACACACACACACACACACACACACACACACACACACACACACACACACACACGTCTCTGCAAGGGGCAAAAATCAGGAAAGTTTCTGCCCCCCTACCCCCTCTCTTTCTTTTTGGTGCTGCAGTTATATCTGATTACGACATGCGGGATACCTCCAGCGTCGCATTACTCACCGCCTCATGAGTCGGCTGGAGCGCTGCGGTTCAGTTTTCTAAACTTGTGAAAGCCATGTTTTCACAAGACGGGAGATTTAGAGGATATTCTCAACATGTTTGACTGTGAACTCTAAATGTTTTCACTTTTAAGAAATGATCTGGTGAAAGGGCATACATAACCCAACAAGATTAAACAATGATAGAATATTAGTTGCAGCTAAAATACTTCAAATAACAACCCACAAATCAGAGAGGGAGTAGAAGTGGAAAGGAAAAAATAAAACAAAAATATAGCTATTGATATGTACAGTTATTATTACACTGCTTAGTTGGACACTAGATTCTGATTGGTAAATGTGGACATTCTAAAGGTTGTTAATATCCATTGCCAAGGAGTATCATGTTATATTTGTGGAGAGCACTACACTTTAGATTCACAGTAGCTTAAAGGTGGGGTAGGTAATTCACTTCAGAAACACTTTTTGTTATATTCCATGGAATGCTCTCAACATCCCGATAGCAATGAATATATTAAATGCTTTGACAATAAATACATAAAAACATTTCATCTGTGGAAGCCGTGGCGCTGTAAAAAGCACGACCAATCATCTGAGCCGGCCCGGCTAAAGTAACTGGATGGCCTACCTGCCTGTCAGCCTTCCATCTGTGCATAAACTTATCTCGTGCCCTCATTGGTCATGTGCGCGTTGTGTGTGTTGGAGGAGGGGCTCTGTGAGGAAGAGGCAGATTTTTTCTGGTTGTGTATTTTCAAATTCTAGCGCACTCGAGCTGGTTTCTCCAAAATTACCTACCCCACCTTTAACTGTCCTAAAAGTCCTAAAAAGACAGGAAGTCAACACTAAAGGGAACAGCAGAAGAAGACAGACAGACAGGAAGTAAACACTAACAGGAACACGGTATGGACTCCGCCTGTGTTTAAAGACTGGTTAATGGCAAAGATAATGTGAACAGACAGTTACTGAAAACCTCTGTCAGTGCTGCCGTCACTTTAAGTTACTTTGCTATTGCTTTAGTTCCAGCCGCTGGTACACAGTGGAATGGGCTATTTTGTTTAAGCAGAAGCAATATGATCCTTTTAAGATCAATATTGTGGTAAAGACATTGGCTTATTGAGGATGTAGATGTGTAATAAGCAGGATGATGTGGCTGTCAAGAACACTAATCTTATCTAATGTAATCTAATAACGGATACATCATCAATTTGTATACGTACATTCATTGTGACATCTTACCAGAGGGTGGGTGTGTGTGGGTGTGTGTGTGTGTGTGTGTGTGTGTGTGTGTGTGTGTGTGTGTGTGTGTGTGTGTGTGTGTGTGTGTGTGTGTGTGTGTGTGTGTGTGTAGCATGCAGCCCCTCTCTCTGGTTGAAGTACATACACTGCCAGGCCTCCTGCCAAAGGATTGCTCAGCATTTAACAAGAGAGAGGGGGAGAGGGGAGAGTCATAAGGGAGGAGGGACAAACACAGTGTGAGAGAGTGAGGGGGTAGAAAAGAGAGCTGTGGACCTGCTGAGCTGCAGAAGGTGAGAGACAGGGAGAAGCAGCAGACACACACACACACACACACACACATACATCGACAAGCAGTTAGGAAGAGCTGAAACTTAACACACTGATTCACTCTCACTCATTCACACACATTCACTCAGCATGTTTCGGTGGACGCTCCCCCAGGCAGTGTGTGTGCTGTCGGCGTGTGTGTGTCTGGTTTTCACGTACGAGGATGATTTTGAGGTCAACTACACTGACACCTTCTACAATGAAATCGGCGATGGCGAAACACCAGAACGTAAGTGTTAAACCGCGCGCGTGTGTGTGTGTGTGTGTGTGTGTGTGTGTGTGTGTGTGTGTGTGTGTGTGTGTGTGTGATCAGGTTAGGACTCCCACATGGACATGGTTGGAGTTTAATTTAATAATGGAGCATGGGTTGATTTCTTGGAGGATTCAGGCATTGGGGTCGTGTGAAAGGTGAGCTCAGGACAATAGGATGCATCCTCCATTTATCATTAATAACCACAGTGGGAGTCAACATTTCACACGCTCCTTAGACTGAAAATGATGCCACACATATATTATAAGAGCATTAAAACTGAGTGGTTAGAAGAACGTCAGTTGTCATTGAGATTTAAGTAAAAAATTAACTATATGGCAGAGAGATAAAAAAAAGGATAGATGGAGGGTAAATAGAGGAGTTTAGCAGGTTGCAGAATAGGAGAGATACAGACAGTTACAATGGCTAGTTACCTGTATGAACACGTGGGCGTATCGATTCACACTTAAAGTATTAGCCTACAGAACAGTGAAGAAATACAATCTGATCCTTTTACAACAAACACTATATGTTTTGTTTTGACTAACATTTTAATCCTGCTTGTATTCCACTATTTTTGGTAATTTAATTGTTTTTGTAAAAGAAATCTGATTACATTTTTTTGTATGCAACTGTAAGGCAATATTTTATTTGTATGGTGATTACGTGAACTGGTTACATGTAGCCTGACTGTCGATCACACAGACTGTTGGCAGTATCAAAGAATATGCTGAGCCAGAAAGGTTTTTTTAAAGCTCGAGCCGCAGATATAACAGCATGAGTGGCTGCTCTGTAATCTCAGTATAGCATTATGAAACACTCTCTCCACTGTTTTGGAAAGCATCCCCTTTTTGTGAGAGGAAAGAATGTTTTCAAGTGTGTACACGAAGGAGAAAGTGTTTGTACGGGCCCCTCAAACTTTACATTTGTTTGTGGTTTTAAAGCTGGCAGGAGGTGTAATTACAGGCAGCAAAACTCTGCTCTGGGCAAGTGAGAGCCTTTAACACACCACTGAGAATAGGAAAATAAAAGCACATGAAGAAAAACTTAAAGAGGTTGTTTCTGCCAAAGCAAGAATAGGTGGTGGCAAGAAGGAAGAAAACAAAGAAACACGCAACTGTTAAATCACTTTAGTTCCTACCTGCTGAACCTTAAAGGTGGGGTAGGTAATTTTGGAGAGTGCGCTAGAATTTGAAAATACAATCATTTTACCCGGGCCGGCTCAGATGATTGGTCTTGCTTTTTACAGCGCCACGGCTTCCACAGATGACATTTTTTATGGATTTTTTGTCAAAGCACTTCAGATATTCATTGCTGTCGGGATGTTAAGAGCATTCCATGGAATATAACAAAAAGTGTATCTCGAGCCGGTTTCTCAATCTTACCTACCCCACCTTTAACCCGTGTTACACCAAAATAAATAACCACAATTATGGGTGTAATAAAAGGAGAAATATGAAAGCAGTAATACGGGGTACTTATGGTGTAATAGGGGGGCGTATGGTGTAGAAAATACCAATAAAGTAATGTTACACAGTATAAATATGTGTTTGCCCAGTTAACGGTTAAATATCTACATTTCTTAGTGGAATATAAACCAATGGGAGCAACGTAAGAAGGGTCATGAAATAATTTAAAAATGCCTGGCTAAACATGTGGGCGATAAAAAAGACTAAAAGGAGGCGAAAGGAGGGCACAGGTTGAACTTCTACTAAGTCATTTTCCATGTGTCTGTTTTTCCACTGCATGTTGTAATGTACATGTGTGCATCCAACGCATGGTGTCCAGATTCATTCCTGCAATGCATTCATGACAGAAGTGGAAACTAGTAAAGAAATATAACTAAACAGGTATAATCCTGCATTGCAATAAGTAATCAATTCAAAATAAGAGATACAGTAGCATAATAGTTGTTATACGCCTTCAAACTAAGGAGGTCAAAAGGCTAAGCCCATGTACTCTCTACTCCCCCCAGACCCATCAAAATCCTTCATAATCCTGACAGACCTGCGCTTTTCGTTTTGTAAGTCAGAGGGAGCAGAGTGCACGAACACTTCTGTCGAAATGACTTTGAACCTTCGGGGACAGGCACCCAAAAACAAATCCTGCAGTCCTGTGATGAAACCGCTCTAGAAAACGTCTGCAGGTATAAACAGAGTGTGTGAGGTAAAAATGTTAATCAGAACAGTGTGTGTGACACATATCCCCACTCCCCAGGCTGCTTTATCTCTCCCCAGCTCCCAGCAGCTACTTCCTTTACAATTCAGTCAAAGAAACGTCCTTCCCTTCAGGCAAGGAGCAAAGTGTGCTCCTTCTTTCTCACGTTCTTATCTCTTCACCAACATCCTCACTTCCTCCCGTGTCCCCATCTTAACTCTTCCTTTTACCTGCTGTTCTCTGGGACTAAACATCCTGCAGGATCTCTTCTCTTCCAGTAAACCAAAACATGTTGGACCTTGACATTCCTGTCAGAGCTCGAGAGATGATAATAATGTGCAAGCAACACCTGCCCGAGCATCTGGAAAATAACTACATACAATTGTGTAATAAAGTGCATTACTCTCGTTTTTAAACCCAAGGACAGGGGAATGCTTTAGGAGTGGAATCGTCGTTGAAGAACTGTGCTATTATTATCCACGGGCGGGCAAGGGACGGGGAAGATGGGGCATTGGGGAAAGAAGCGTTTTTTTCAGTATCAACGTAACCCAGTGATAGTCGTTTGTACATATCATCGTGTTGCACCATCAATATTCTTTCTAATATTGCAGTTGTTGCAACAACAACAAAAATCCTTCTCTACATAGTTGCTATTCACCTTTTGTAGCTTTGAACCTTGTTGTCGCTAGGGAATCTTAGCTAGCTTCCTAAAAGTCGATAATGCTGGCGATGCTATGCAGAGTAACGGCACTTGTGCTCTGACTGGATGTACCAGTACTCAATAAGGCATATGTGACGCTATGTTCGGTTTCAATATCTTAACCTTTCTCTCTTTTTACTATCCCTCTATCCAGCCACGCCCACTGCAGTCCCTTGCAGTTCTCGGGACCTGACCAAATGGGACAAACTCTTCTTGATGCTGGAGAACAGTCAGATGAGGGAGAACATGATGCTGCAGTACGCAGACGACATCATCAAGGTGGAGATGGAGTCGCTGCGCGGGCAAATGCTCAGGTTGGTTTGGACAGAGGGATCAGAGGTGCGAGTTGTTACGATCATTAATTAGTTTTTTTGATAGCTGCACAAGTTAAGCTAATAAAATGATTTGACTCAGCAGAAATATGAACAGCTCAGGAGCCGATTTCTAGCAGAGTACAATTATTCTGAATGTATCCTGTTTCTAGAAGAGTACTCGACAAGTATCCTGAATGTATCCTGTTTCTAGAAGAGTACTCGACAAGTATCCTGAATGTATCCTGTTTCTAGAAGAGTACTCGACAAGTATCCTGAATGTATCCTGTTTCTAGAAGAGTACTCGACAAGTATCCTGAATGTATCTGCTTTCTTTAAATCTCAATGGTTTAGAGATAAGATTTAGTGCATAATGACCCTTGGTTACGGAGAATGATACATTCGAGAGGTTCACTCTTGTTTTACTGGTTCTTCTGGTCAGGTTTGTAGCCCAGTATGGCGGTTCCTGTGGGGTTGCGGTGGAGGCGGCAGGAAGAAGGATGGCCCTGCAGCTGGAGGGCCGCCTCAAAGAAACAATGGAGCGCTTCAAATCCAGAGATCAGACTTCTGCCAGGAATTCTGCCGGGACATCCGACCACCTCGATGGGAGGCTGCAGCAGCTCCTCTCCGCAACACTCCTACACGCTACCCGACTCGCCAAGATGGAGCACAGTTGCCTCAGGAACGGCCCACGAGCTGGGATGGGGATGGATGTTAAGACGGTATCCAAGCTCCCAGAGGCAGCAGGGAACCAGGAGCAACAGGTCCCATCCCGAGAGGGGGCTCTGGACGGCTTTCTGGCCGCGCTGCAGCAGACGAGGGAGGAACTGGGGGAGGTTCTGAGGTCATCGAGGCAAAGACAACTACCCGCAGGTGAGATATCCATCCTACAATCTGTGTGTCTGTCATTACCTCTACAACAAAACATTCCATCTTCATTTTTCTCGTCTGTTTTGACACATTCAGGTCAAGTTGCTTCTGAACGTCTAATCATGCAGCTTGTGTTATTTACAGCTTTTCCACTTATCCTGTCTGTCTCCAGGCATGTTATCCTAACATATCCTTTTCCTTTCACTGACTGACATTAGTCTGCGTCGATACAGTCAAGTCACAAGTAGAGAGGATGGGATAGAGGGCAGGAATAGGGTCAGCGCTATAATGTATTTCTGTTTGTTGAACAGTTTTTATACCCACATTTTGTCCTCACACAAGATAAAAAACTAATTGGGTCAAACCTTTAGCTCAGTCAGACTTCGTCCATCAATCTTTAAGATCTGCCTTCAGCATTTGCCTTTGATTTTAGTATTAGACGCTTAAGGATAATAATGCAAGCCAATAGACGCATGGAAAGAAAATGAGAGAACAGACGTCTTGTTGGACTGACCGTAGGCACAAATATTCTCCGATTTTGAGATGGTTTTTCTTTTAGCAGAGCTACTACTCTGGTATACTGTCCATCCAAACAACAAGTAATAATAATGTTAAGTGTCACTGAGTGAGGAACCACTCATGTCAGTCGTCTGAAGCATGCACACACCTTTACATTCCAGAATGTGAATCTGGCCTACATACAGAGAGCAGAGGGAGGGGTACTCGTTAGCCGGTCGCTACAAAAACCACACCAAAGCAATCTAGGAAAACCAGAACCAGATGGAAACCATCACACACACACACACACACACACACACACACACACACACACACACACACACACACACACACACACACACACACACACACACACACACACACACACACACACACACACACACACACACACACACACACACACACACACACACACACACACACACACACACACACACACACACACACACACACACACACACACACACACACACACACACACACACACACACACACACACACACACACACACACAGCATGTGTAACACGTTCAACCTCTTTTTTTCTGAGTGGCAGAAACCTGAGACTAATGTAACATCAATAATAAGGATCTCGAGACTGGGAGCAGGAGAGACGGACAAGCAGAGGGAGAGAGAGATGAAAAAGTAAATGACGAAGGTTAGGTTTCTCCTGCCATACCTCCTACAGAGCTCATAAATTCCAAATGCACAAACATTGGATTTTGCAATGGAGCAGTGATTCTCAAATGGGGGTACGCGGACCCCTAGGGGTACGTTGGGGTACTGCAGGGGGTACGTGAGATTTAAACAAAACGAAAAAAAGTTAATTAAAAAAATACCATGCATGATTACAAAAATAATCTTAGTACAATAAGTTAAATAGAAAAGACAATTTAATATAAAATATTCCTAGAACCACCAAGGGGGTCCTCTTATAAACATGTCAAATTTGTGTATTGTATTTTATAGTTTTGTATAATATATCATTGTGTTCATTGGTTTGTTAAACAGATATTACTTCAGTTGAAAAACTCCTTTGAAAAATCAGTTTACATTTTTTTCGTTTCTTTTTTTTTATGCATAAAATGAAAATATCCTTAGTTAGTTGAAATGCATGCATGAAGGAGTTAATAAATCACACACTGAGGGAACATCACTATATTGGAATTATTTGTATAGGCTTTTTCGATCAAAAATGTTCGGGGTCGGTCAGGGGGTACTTGGCTGAGAAAATGTTTCAAAGGTGGTACATGTTTGAGAAGCACTGCAATGGAGGATAAATTACCTGGGAAGGACCCCTACAAGGAATACACAAAATGCTTTGCAGTGTAATTCATGTACAAAGAATAACAAATAAAAGTTTTCCATAGTTCAGATAAGAGTGTTTGAATGATAAAAAAGAGAAAGAACCGGACAGAAAGAGAATGAAACAAAGCAGAACAAATCCATGAACCTGACGACCCACAGTGTGTGTGTGTTTTCGTGGGGGTAGGGGAAAAAAAACTCTGATTCATGATCTCATCACCTGAACTTCAGCTGAACTTCTGTATCCAAGATTGCCACCTTGTGTGCACCAAATGGCTTTACAAGCATTTCAAATCCATTTTGCGCAGAGACATTCGTAAATATAATAGAGCGGTGCAGGAACGTTCTATAAATTATGTTTAAATGCCATTTCAAGCAATGTGGAATCATCTGACCAAGAGTTTGCTTTCTGTGAGAGGAATCGATGTTCTTCCTGTTGATTCCAATTCAGTGACACTATCTCCTCTTGTTGCTGTTTAGGTTGTGAGATGGCACTCCTCTTCCCCATGCGTTCCCGTCGAATCTACACCTCTGTGATTCCTGAAGTCCCTCTGTCCGTCTCCTCCTTCACCGTCTGCATGTGGGTGAAGCCGACCGCCGTCTCCAACAGAACCGTGCTCTTCTCCTACGGGAACCGCCGCAACCCTTATGAGATCCAGCTGCTGCTCGGCCAATCCTCCGCTCTCTTCACCATCGGAGGAGAGGCTCACCTGGTGGAGGCTCGGGGGGTGGTGAGTGGATCAGAGTGGATCCACCTGTGCGGGACGTGGACCTCCCAGCAGGGCCTGGCGACGCTGTGGGCGGGCGGGAAAAAGGTGACCTCCACACCTGGGGTCGCCGAAGGACACGTTATACCCGACGGAGGCTCACTGCAGCTGGGGCAGGAGAGGAACGGCTGCTGCCCCCTGACTCCCAGCGGCGGCAGCGGGGTGGCCGGGTTTGAAGAAGGGTTCGATCCCAAGCTGGCGTTTGCGGGGAAGATGACGGGAGTGAACATGTGGGACAGGGTGCTTTCAGAGGGGGAAATTACCCAGCTGGCTTTGCGGGAGGGCCAGGGCTGCGAGCAGAGGGGGAACGTGGTGGCGTGGGGGGTGACGGAGATGGTGCCACACGGAGGCGCTCAGTTCGTCAACTAACAGATTCACATTCCTCGTGAGGGATGAAATATCACAATTGTGAATATGAGCAACATCGTAATAAGCTTTAATGCTAAAACTCAACAGAGCATCTAACTGCTTATATCACCTCTGTCCCTATAGTTACAAGTTTTGATTATGTTTTTTTCATCTCAATTATCATAAATCTAATGCTGCGATGGGCTTTACTAGACATGTTCAGATGAGAGAAAGCTAATTTAAAGAGGCCCTATTGTGTTTTAGGGGTTTTTCCCTTTCCTGTTGTGTGTTATATATGTTTTTGTGCATGTACATGGTCTGCAAAGGCTACAGTCCCAACGTTTATCTCCCACACACCCCCCCCCCCCTTCCTGGAACTACTCCATTGGACTTCTTTGTTTACTTGCAGAACATAGTGACATCACTATGTAACACTCACGCTTCTATTGGCTAGCGCTCCAACACATTGTACGTGATGGGCTAAGGGGCGGGACATCTCTAAGCTGTTGACCAATCACAACAGAGCCAGCCAGCTAACCAATCAGAGCAGACTGGGCTCTGGTTTCAGACAGAGGGTGAAAAGAGGTGCTGCAGCACAGGCAGTATGAGAAAAATAAAGAGCTTTTTGAACATTAAAACGTGTAAACATGTCACAGTAGAGGAACAAAATATAAATATGAACCTGAACATTAGTATAACATATCCTCTTTAAGGGAAGTTTATTTGTGCAGAGTGACCTTTTGAACTAAGGCAACACAAACACACACAAACACACACACACACACACACACACACACACACACACACACACACACACACACACACACACACACACACACACACACACACACACACACACACACACACACACACACACACACACACACACACACACACACGCCAACAAAAAGCTTAGACAAATTGTATTGTGGAAGGCGATGTGCTGTATTTACCAAAGACTCAATTAGACTGCAAACAAAGAGTGTTTTGTTAAGGCGGACTGGTTCTGACTGAGCCAGTGAACGGAGTAATCAGGAGAGGAAATGAGGTGACACAGATTTACAAGAGATTATCTTGTAACTGTAGAGTACTGATGCATTCACTCTCTATCTAGATGTGTATAGCAATAGCTCAATAATCAATGCAAAACCTATATAAGAAACATATGTTGTCTATCCCCTTTATGATTAAAAGCAGATACTCATGTGTTAATAGTGTAGTACAAAATACCGATGTTACTGCTGTTCTCGCTTTCATCTCAAGCATGGAAACCAGCAACAGCTTCAAACAACAATAAATTAGGGACTTATTGTTTATTACATTTGTGCAAGCTTTTTCAAGCCCTTACATTTCCATGTTTACATTGATATGAGTTATATAATTCCTGTTCTACTTTGTTCAGTGGTTCTCATTTAATTGTAGGGTAATATATGTGTTTTTTGGCATAAAGCAATAAGAGTAAACTGTAATATTTCTAATGTGAATTTGACTTTTTTGCTATTTGATCAAATAACTGAGGACAATGTTTACACTAATCTTTAACTTGTCTTGTATTATACTGTAAATTGTTTTCTTTTATGTTTCTGTGTTATTCTTGTGAAAAGGTGAATGTATTTTTGTACATAAATATATTTTGTATAACATGACTGGATGAATGGAGAGTGAGGAGTGAATAAACAAGTTATAATATAATCTCTTGCTTGTAAGCAGCGTTTTCTTTACTTCAAAGTCATTCAAATGCAATAAACCTGCAACTGTTTCTGAATTAAATAAGGGCCAAAGTTTAAACTCCAGTCATAAAGATTCTTTACATAAGCAAAGAAATGCATCTAATCAACATTCCCCCAAAAAACAATGTACAGGGAACTAAATGCTTTTCCCAATGAGTTTTCCAATTTCCTGTTAACATATAACTATACTACTATTTACATTTATGAGCAGACTGAGCTCTGGTTTCAGACAGAGGGTGAAAAGAGGCAGTATGAGAAAAATAAGAGCTTTTTGAACATTAAAGCATGGAGACGTGTCCCAGTAGAGACACTAAATACAAATATAAACTTGGACCATGATCACCATTATGTCCTCTTTAAAGGTCCCCTATTATACTGTTTCTCATCAATATATTATAGGTCTCAGTTGTATACAGAACGTGGGTGTTTCTCAATGTCGAGGACGCTTCCTTGGTAGGACTAGTCTTCTGAGTCACTTCCTTCAGAAGCGAGGCAAGAATCCTTCCTAGCCTCAGAAAACGAAGAATTGTGGAACAGGCTAACAGGTGTGCGTCATATGCGAGGCCCCGCCTTAAATGGAGCGCGATTTCCGCCAAAGATTTGGAAATTGGTCCGTGCGCAAAGCATTGTGGGGATTTTAAGGCCGCGGAGGATACACATGTGCAGCCTCAACATTTCTCGTTACGAAGGACGCCGGGCTCGGTAGAATTCCAAGGAGCCTGGACATTGGAACAATCCTTCGGCGGCACTCCATGACGTAGCATCCTTGAAATGGTGGCTCTGGAGAAGCCTTCCTTGACATTGAGAAACACCACATGTCTCTGAAGTGTTTGGCTCCAAACACCAAACAGATCATTGCAGCATTACCCATAATCCCCTCTGTTTCAGCCCTGTTTCCAAAGTGCTGATTCTCTGTCTTTTACTTTAGATGAAAATAAGGAGCCCCTCCCCACGCCCCTCAGAGAGAGATTTGGTTACAAAGAACTCAATGGTGATTGGCTAATGGTTACACAAGCCAACAAATCGTTATGACATCATAAAGTGGCCAAATTCTGATCAGCTCATTTTCAGACAGGTTTTTATAGAAATGGATCAGGACAAATAGAGAGCGAATCTTTTTTCCTGAAACTTTCAGAGTCTCTTTCCACAGAGGGGACACATGTTGATGTAGAAGAGACATGAAGAAGAGGGGACACATGTTGATGTAGAAGAGACATGAAGAAGAGGGGACACATGTTGATGTAGAAGAGACATGAAGAAGAGGGGACACATGTTGATGTAGAAGAGACATGAAGAAGAGGGGACACATGTTGATGTAGAAGAGACATGAAGAAGAGGGGATACATGTTGATGTAGAAGAGACATGAAGAAGAGGGGACACATGTTGATGTAGAAGAGACATGAAGAAGAGGGGACACATGTTGATGTAGAAGAGACATGAAGAAGAGGGGATACATGTTGATGTAGAAGAGACATGAAGAAGAGGGGACACGTGTTGATGTAGAAGAGACATGAAGAAGAGGGGACACATGTTGATGTAGAAGAGACATGAAGAAGAGGGGACACATGTTGATGTAGAAGAGACATGAAGAAGAGGGGACACGTGTTGATGTAGAAGAGACATGAAGAAGAGGGGACACATGTTGATGTAGAAGAGACATGAAGAAGAGGGGACACGTGTTGATGTAGAAGAGACATGAAGAAGAGGGGACACGTGTTGATGTAGAAGAGACATGAAGAAGAGGGGACACATGTTGATGTAGAAGAGACATGAAGAAGAGGGGACACGTGTTGATGTAGAAGAGACATGAAGAAGAGGGGACACGTGTTGATGTAGAAGAGACATGAAGAAGAGGGGACACAGGTTGATGTAGAAGAGACATGAAGAAGAGGGGACACATGTTGATGTAGAAGAGACATGAAGAAGAGGGGACACATGTTGATGTAGAAGAGACATGGAGAAGAGAGGACACATGTTGATGTAGAAGACACATGAAGAAGAGGGGACACATGTTGATGTAGAAGAGACATGAAGAAGAGGGGACACAGGTTGATGTAGAAGAGACATAAAGAAGAGGGGACACATGTTGATGTAGAAGAGACATGAAGAAGAGGGGACACATGTTCATGTAGAAGAGACATGAAAAGGTGGATCTTGCATAATAGGTGATCATCTTTGGCTTCTCTAGCAAAATATGTCCTCTTTAAGAAACCTTGTTTGAATAACACAGATTATTATGTAAATTCAAGACATATGCCTATACGTAGATCATCATGGAATCTCCCAACACCATCTCACTGAAAATATATTTGAAAGAGCAGATACTAAGCATGTAAGTTGATGTTGGGCTAACACAGTTTCCTGAAACCCACCCAGCTATATGAAATGTAATGTGTTTCACTTGCAGCTCTGCAGAGTCTCCAACTGTTTCTGAAACTGTGACCTGTTATCGCAATCTACCCTTCACACTGACTTCCATCAAACCCACCCTCCCTGAAGTCTAATCACTCTGCCTGGTCTTAACCTTATAAGCCAGAGCACAGTAACTACACATGTTTCACAGCAGGGGAGAAAGGAAATAACATACATCTGACAGACGACACATACCACACTGCAGTGTTACCATAAGATCAGATTTTACTGTACTTTGAAAAGGAAGGAACTATGCTTATAGGACTTAAGTAATGCCATGTGTGTGCAGGTACTATTGCGCGAGTGTGTGTGTGTGTGTGTGTGTGTGTGTGTGTGTGTGTGTGTGTGTGTGTGTGTGTGTGTGTGTGTGTGTGTGACATTTGATGATTACCATGGCCTGTTGCGGCTTACTGTAGCAGGCTATAAAACCTTCATGATGCATCCTGCTCCTAGCTTCCTGTTACTAGTAAACACACACACAGACACACAGACACACACACACCCTCGTAAAACTAGCTACACGCTCTCTAAGCTGAAAGATATACGATGGAAATACAGCACGTAATGTGCCATTACAAATAACACACACACAGTCCATCCAACCAGCTAGCTCCTGTGACCAAAGTTTCATCACACCCCCCATCAACCATCCAATCAGCTCACTTCCTGAACAGAGGGGCTGCTGGGAGAAACAGAGCTAATCTGTTATTGCTTCAACAAACGATGTGTGTGTGTGTGTGTGTGTGTGTGTGTGTGTGTGTGTGTGTGTGTGTGTGTGTGTGTGTGTGTGTGTGTGTGTGTGTGTGTGTGTGTGTGTGTGTGTGTGTGTGTGTGTGTGTGTGTGTGTGTGTGTGTCCTAGCATTACTATACGTGTGGGGACCTACATCTGTTTACACAGTCACGTGTGGAGACTCGCCTCCCTTATGGGGACAACATTGAGGTCACCATGAGGGGAATGATTAATTTTAGGGTGAAGATTTGGTTAGGATTAGGATTAGGGTTAGGGTAAGGGTAAGGTTTAGGGTTAGGCATGTGTTGGTTATGGTTAAGGTTAGGATAAGTCTCCAGGAAATGCATGTAAGTCAATGTAATGTCCCCTGAAGTGATGTATACATGGTGTGTGTGTGTGTGTGTGTGTGTGTGTGTGTGTGTGTGTGTGTGGTGTGTGTGTGTGTGTGTGTGTGTGTGTGTGTGTGTGTGTGTGTGTGTGTGTGTGTGTGTGTGTGTGTGTGTGTGTGTGTGTGTGTGTGTGTGTGTGTGTGTGTGTGTGTGTGTGTGTGTGCATACAGTCTGGCATGTGTTTGTAGTCTTGTGTTTTTGTTTTTTCCAAGAATGTTATACGTTTTTGACCATTACCGACACTATGAGGAATCGGTTTGTTCATTAACCTGACATTAAGTTCATTATGTTCATTAAGCCCGAGGGTCCCCCCAGTGGACCCTTCCCACCGTTTTTTTACGAGACTATGTCTCAGGGCTTCTTAACATTTATGAAACTATTAATGTTTCATACCCTTTTAAAGGTAAGAAACTCCGCTAACTGACAATAAGAACAATTGTTAGCTAAAAAAAACACAAGAGTAATACCAAGCCTTTGAATTAGCATTGAGCGAAAAAATGCTAACTAATGCTAACGCTTTTTTACACAGAACTCACGGTAGAAATGCCCTTATTACTATCTTAACTGCACAAACAAGATATACGATTTAAAGCTGAGACTCCACAGATTCCACACATGTAATGTCATCACTGTACGACCTCGAATTCCTGGAGCTATCAGCCAGAAAAGAGAAAGTAAACAACATCCGGTTTCAAAAATATTACAATAATTACGTCTTACCTTTTTTGATTTGTGATCAAAAGTTGTGTTCAACGGAATAAAAACGGCGCTCAAGGTTAATCCAATGTCAGAGCGGACAGCAGATAACGGAATTGCAGTTTTATTGCTTATAGATTATCAGAACATTTCAAAGGGGACACAGCCACATTGGATATTAACCTATGGATTAACTACATCATCGTTTTTATCGTTTTAATGTCATTGAAGACCAGTTTAGACCAGACAAAGAGGAAGGTGAGCCATGTTAGCCTAGCGCATTAGCGCTAGCGCCACTTGTTTTGATGTACGTTTTTGTTGATAACGTCGCAAGTTTGTATCTTTCAGTGTTGAGGTGGGCACCGTTAGATTCTGTGTGTTTACGATCATAAACAATGTGTTGGATGTGCAGCTAGGATAAGTAATAAGGGAGCTAGGAGTGATTTTCGGTGCAGTAATAGGTTAGCATTTTCCGCTCGGGGCTAATTCAGAGGCTCACTGTAAGAGGATAACAGAGTAGGCCTATGTTTTATTTTTATTATTTTTCACAACAGTTGTAGTTGGATGGAATGAATACCTATAGTGATAATTCAAAGTAATAAAATGATTTTTACAGTGAAAAAGTTCAAATGGAACTGATGGTTCCCAAATTACCGAGAGGTGAGTCCGCTTGGACTTTATTTTTCTAAATCTCTCTAAAAAGGTCAAATTTCACTTGTTTTGCATCAATCTTGATACAGGGTACTTATTATATGTTATAGTTTGGATTCCTAAAGCTTTTAGTCTACTAGCCCATCATTCAAGTAATGTTTTGTTTTTTTTAGGCGGACATTAGAATTTACATGTTTTTACTGTGTTCCATCTGCATTTACTTTAAAATAAAAACATCTATATTGATTCTGACACTTCTACATCCAACTCACAGATGTAACCTTGCTTTGAGAGAAAAGATTATTAATGTACCCCTTTTAGAAGTGAAGATATAGTCTTTGTTGTGTTAGTGGCATTTTCGAGCCTGAAACCTGAAAAACAGGCTCAGGGCTTAAGAGGTTAAGGTCCTTGTTTGGTTCATATAGTTGCACATGATGATGCACATAATGGACTACATGTAATAAAACACGTTTATCTATACGCCTACTGCCTGAATTTGCTTTACCCCTCCAAACCCTGTGTGTTTGTTAGATTGCTGCTCTACCTATCAGGCCCACCATCAGTTCATCAACCCTGGATTCTAGCCACTAGAAGCTTTAGTGTTTATTTGCATAAAGCTTTCTATCCCTCTCATAGTTCCTCTTCCTTTCACCCCGTACTTCTCTTTTTTTCCATTTATCACTCTTTCTAAGCTTTCAAAAACAAGGCCAGAGTTCACTTCATGTTGGTGTACACGAGAGTCCCAAAGTGTGATATTATAACGAGAGGTCATACATCTTTTGGAAAGAAATCTCAGGGTCAAAGCTCGGAAACAAATATTGTGACTGTCTCTCCCCTGAGCGTCAGATATGTAAAGTAAGTAAAAAATGTGAAATGTACCACAGTTAGATGAAACATGAAACAATATTTTCACCCCAAAAAAATGTAGGTATCGTGAAGTCTATTTTATTCAAATGTTCTGTATTTTTAACTCATGTGTAAGGCCTGATAAAGTATCTATCTATCTATCTATCCATCCATCTACTTAACAAGCTAGATAAATTAGCTACCTAGCCACCTAGTTACTTTGTGTCTGTGTATCTATCTGTCTGTCTGTCTGTCTAGCTAGCTAGTGAACGTTAGCTATGTATTTAACATGCTAGCAAAAGCCAGCTACTTAGCTATCTATCCATTTGTCTATTATGTGTTAATTCTTTCTTTAGAATCAACCTTTGGCAGCAGTTAAAGAAAATGTATTTTAATACATACGACAGGCATTTGTTTTAAAACATTGTAGCCCAAAATGCTTTTCAGTCTCTAATCAGAAACAGCTGCCGTTTATTTTGCAGCGACCACCTTGTGTCTCTATTTTCAGCCACGGTTTTCTGAACGAAAGGTGTAAAGTGGCTCTTCAACTATCTCCCGCTCTAAGCTCAAGCCTTGGCTTCACTTCAGTCATAAAAACAGACTCTAAGGCAGAGAGCTAAGCTGTTTCATGTGAGAGCTGGAGGCATCACCAGGGTGGGCAGCGAGCTCACTCTGATGCTCTGTGTGTGTGTGTGTGTGTGTGTGTGTGTGTGTGTGTGTGTGTGTGTGTGTGTGTGTGTGTGTGTGTGTGTGTGTGTGTGTGTGTGTGTGTGTGTGTGTGTGTGTGTGTGTGTACAGGCCTAAAGGGGTAAACAAATCTCCATCAAGGATTGCAAACTACTGCCCTTCAGACGCCTACACCTCACTAATGAGCAAGAGGTCAGCACAGTTCACCTTTTGCAATTGTAAAGACAGGAAGTTAAACTCAATACCGACCGGTATCCAGGGTTTGGAGGGTTACTTTAAAAGTGTAATCTGTTACAATGTGAATAAATGTGATCAGTTACCTCTTCTAAATATCACAATATAAAAGTAGCGTCCTACCTCCCAGCACACTGAGCGTTATGGCCTCGGTGTGTTCAGCCAGCAGGTCAGCCTTGGCGATGGCTGCTAGCGACAGATAGCTGGACATGTTCCTGCTCAGCTCCCGGTTCCCTCTCTGCAGGAAACGCACCGCCACCGGGACGGCCAGCACCATGACGGAGGGACAGCTGTAGTTCTGAGGAGAGGAAACAAGAGAGGAGGAAGAGGAGACAGCCTTTGTCATATATCCAGATACAGGGGCTTTTATTAAATACCTTCAGGGTATTTATTTGTACCCGTAGGTAGATTTGATTTGCAGTTAAAAGGCACCTGTTTCAAACAACACAGACAACAGGAAATACTTTTAAAAAGTACCATCCCATACCACAAAAAAGCGAACAGTTCCAGAAGGAAGAAAGAAAAGGATTTGAAGTGCACTAGCACCCTCAACAGGACACACTGATATACAAGTCTGTGTGACCCTTGTGTGTGTGACAGTGAAACTGAAAGATACTGCTGAGCCTTACATTGTAGGCTATTATTGTTTATTATTTCAAAATTCAGTCAAATCACTTCTACGCTCCTCAGCAGTCATTATATACATTTCATTACACACATATTTGAATACTCAATTCTGATTGGTCAATTTGGACATTTCAGAGGTTGTTAATACTCGATAACAAACCGCTGCTAAGCTAAATAATGACCGTTGCTAAGGACGATCAAGGGAGAGAAAGTAATATATTAAAAGACAGAGCGTTGGACGTGAGAGAAAGCACAAGAAGAAGACAGACAGTAAGTAAACACTAAAGGGAACAGTAGAAGAAGAAAGACAGGGAGTAAACACTAACAGGACCACACTATGGGCTCTGGCAGTGTTTAAAGACTGGTTCATGGAAAAGAAAATGTGAACAGACTTGGACAGTTACAGAAAACGTCAATCAAGCTGCTGTTGATGTTTTGGAAAAGTGTGCAGCCTCATTTTCTTTGTCTATTTCAACACTAGATGGCAGTGCAGACAATGTATCCACAAAAGCCCAGACCCTGTTTTTTTTTTTTTAAATCAACACTTAAAACTCACTTTTTCTCTCTGGCCTTCTAGGCTTCTCTTATCAAGAATAACTTTTATCCAAGACCTTTTCCCTCTCTAACCTCTCGAGGTTTTATTAGAGGGAAACGGTTTGCAGAGTGGCTTAGACAGGCCGGGGAGTGTTACGATTCGTAGACACAGCGTACCTCCCTATCTCTCATCAATTTCCAACTAAGGCTCCAGTGGGGACCTTGTTCCCTGAGTGTGCCTGTCCACCTATGTTTCTTACTCTCTTACTTGCTTCCCTTTGCCCTCAACCTATTCTAAGGGAGTGCTTGTTCGTCAGTCTGTCTGTCTGTGTATTCTCTTGTTCCGATTAACCCAGCCAAAGTTGTTCTTGTTTTGTGTCTATATCTACGCCGGGATCTGGAGTCGAGGCTGATCCTCTTGCTGTAGTCCTGTGTCTTGGATCCTCTATCCTGAGTTCTGGATTAAGTCGTGGACTTCGGGTCGTGGCTGAACCTGTCTCTGCGGTCCTGCCTTGGGTCTCGTCATGCTGCTTCCCTGATGGCTTCCACAGGATTGTAGCTGACATCCTCGTAGATTCATCTTCTTATTACAGACACATGCATTTCCTAACATTCGGTCTATATGCTGTAAAATGTATTATCTCTTCGATTTACACACGGCATCTATTGCACGTCTGTCCGTCCTGGGAGAGGGATCCCTCCTCTGTCGCTCTCCCTGAGGTTTCTCCCATTTTTGTTCCCTTAAAACTGTGGGTTTTCTCCGGAAGTCTTTCCTTGTACTATGTGAGGGTCTAAGGACAGAGGGTCTGAGGACAGAGGGTGTCATTTTTCTCATACTGATATTCTGAACAATCTGTGCTGTTGTATTTGCTGTAAAGTGTCTCTACTGTAGGCTATTTTTATTATATGTACAGCACTTTGGCTCGACCACAAATCGTTTATAAATGTGCTATATAAATAAAACTTGATTTGATTTGAAAAGCGTTATGTATTCATCAAATGAATCTACATCAGGGGTGGGGAACCTCCGGCCTCCGGGCCGTATACGGCCCGCGAGACCATTTGGTGTGGCCCTCGAGGTAATTTATAAACACACGCAAAAAAGAAAAAAATTAATGAAATCTAGATCGCAAAATAATTAAACAAGTGAGTACCTGTTTTTCCTGGCCAAGGTCAGGGTCCTTGAACACAACACAAGCCTAACGTGTCATCACGTGGTATATGTCTGACAGGGGTGTACATAGACATATAAAGAGTAGACGCCGCATTGGCTGCTGGGGCGCAAGAAATACGGCCGCCATCTTGGACCGGTCATCCTACAGACATTCTACCCATAGACAGCAGAGGTTTCAAGATGCCAGAGCACTGTGCAGCATATTGCTGTGCAAATCGGCGGACGATTGCGAACAGGGGTCGGGGGATTACTTTTCACAAGTAAGATTCAACATTATAATTGGTTGTATTTTGTAAATAGAATATTATTGTACTGTATTGATGTCCGCCAGCGAAATCGTAGCCAGCAAACATTATGTTCATGGCCAACTGAGACTTTATAAATCGCTGCTGTAACAAGTGAATGTCCCCGTTGTGGGATGAATACAGTAAAATCTAATCTAATCTATCTAGGAAGAAGAAGGAAGAAAATAAGCTTGACCTCCTTCTTAAAATGTTTTTGTGTTGACTCTCAAATCTCCCGTTTTTATTTTGAAGGTTTCCCAAAGACAAAGATATGAGAAAGAAGTGGGAAGTTGCTTTGAGGAGGGAAGGGTTCACTGCAAGCGAGTCATCCGTGATTTGCAGTGAGCATTGTAAGCAGGACGAGTTTGACAGGACAGGACAGATTGTCCGACTCAGAGATGGTGTTATTCCCTCCATCTTCAGCTTCCCGGTTCACCTCCAAAGAGTAGGTGTATCATCATACGGTTATTAGCATTCATAAATGTAAATATTCTATTCTCAATAACGTGTGTGTGTGTGTGTGTGTGTGTGTGTGTGTGTGTGTGTGTGTGTGTGTGTGTGTGTGTGTGTGTGTGTGTGTGTGTGTGTGTGTGTGTGTGTGTGTGTGTGTGTGTGTGTGTGTGTGTGTGTGTGTGTGTGTGTGTGTGTGTGTGTGTGTGTGTGTGTGTGTGTGTGTGTGTGGTGTGTGTGTGTGTGTGTGTGTGTGTGTGTGTTGTGTGTGTGTGTGTGTGTGTGTGTGTGTGTGTGTGTGTGTGTGTGTGTGTTGATTTCTACTCAGGGAAGATGAAAGTAGCACTTTGAGATTCATGTACATCTTACTCTTACACTCTTTATTAAACTCCTTTGTTATTATATGAAGGGGACTTATTAATTTTTTCTCATACAATTTCAGATCTTCAAATAGACTTGAAGGCAAAGCAGGGCCATGAGTACTCCAAGGACCACAGAGAATGTGCCCTCACACTCCATCTACATGGTCCAAAGGCATACAAATACCTCAGAGAGACTACAACAAAAAGGTAGTCTTAATGTTGTTCAATTTCATTTTTGGAAATTACGGTTGCAAGTACGTTAAATAGCTACTTCTCAATTTTTTTACAGGTGGCTGTGTTCGGTGGATGGCAAGCCTGGCCTGAACAAGATGATGCTGGATATGCTGGAGAGAAGATGCCAGGACGACCAGGCTAAATATGGATGTGTTTCACTCATGTTGGATGACATGGCCATCAGAAAACATGTGCAATATAATCCACATAACCAGTCAATGTCTGCTTTTGTAGACATGGGTGATGGAAACAATGAGACCGATGCTGCTACTGAGGCTCTTGTGTTCATGGTGGTTGGCCTACACGGACATTGGAAGGCTCCCATTGCATATTACCTGACGAGGTCTTTGTCACCTGAAACACAAAGGGTCCTAATCTAAATCTAAAATCTAATCTAATCTATCTAGGAAGAAGAAGGAAGAAAATAAGCTTGACCTCCTTCTTAAAATGTTTTTGTGTTGACTCTCAAATCTCCCGTTTTTATTTTGATGGTTTCTCAAAGACAAAGATATGAGAAAGAGGTTCTCAGTCATGCTTTGGAGGAGCCGCATGCACGGGGCATTCGGGTGTCATGAGCAACTTTGTGTAAATATGGTTTGGGCGGGGTGGTGTCATGTTCTTGTGTTTAACTTGAACATTTACATTTTTTATATAGATGTAGAAGTACATTTTCATTTTTTATGACATAGATATTCATTTTTACTGATATATAACTTCTGTCTATGTATAATGTATTATTGTTTCTTCATTTTTCAACTTATTAAAATAGCTGAGTATAGGCCTACACAATATGCTTCTCTATCATATATAGACCATTAGTGTTTTTTTATGTGTGTGTGTGTATATATTATATATCGTGTGTCTTTTGCAAAATACCTATCATACATAACATAGGCTATCAAATACCAGAATATTCTATTGCTGTTAAGCCTACTATGAATATTAAAATACGCCGAATCATGTGTCCGGTATCATGCCTACATATATGACGTTTGCAGAAAACCCCCCCCCGTGAAAATCAGTTTTGTATTCAGCGAGTTATGATTGATAAAATGCGCTGACACTTCATTGCGCCTGCCAGACAGATTACACTGAGTGGAGCGGGTGACCGGTCCAAGATGGCGGCCCCACGGCTCGTCAGCGCCAATAGGCAGCAGCGGTCGATGCGGCGTCTACTCTTTATATGTCTATGGGGGTGTAGTTCTGACGGGGAGCACCAGAACGCAGCTCCGCTCCGGCACTTCCAAAAATTGCAGTACCAATAAGGAGCCGTACACATGCTGCAGTTTTTGCGTGGCTGTGTCTTAGTTGTAAGCCCAGTGTCGATCTGTTCATCTGTCATTCTGATCATACAGTCAATAACTTTATTGTTATTAGCATCTGGTTAGCTAGCTATGCTAACGAATATAAGAAGCTTTTTCTACAACCAGTGAGGTAAAGGCACATCTTTATATGATCATTATAATTATCAAAAAATAAGAGAATAAATTAAACAGGTATAAAATACTATATGACAGTAAAAAAAAGTTGTTATTAATAAACAAGAATACAGTTTGAAAGGGGAGTGATTTGTAAAATATCCATAAAGAAAAAGAAAATCTGTTTACAGTTCTGTTTCATCTGGGTGTTGAGAGATGTATCCATAGATCTACTAATGTTGCTCTCAAAGTGCACCAGATTGATGCTTTTAACTTCAACATTTAAAAAATAATCTTCCCTGACCCCCCTAGAGGAGGTTAGGTCCCCCCGACTTAAATCATGTTCACATGGATAGGAGTCTAAATACATTTGCACACATCTTGTGTCCATATCTTTCTGTGTGGGTGGTCATGCCACAACCGTGCACGTGCATGCATGCGTGAGTCATGGCAAGATATCTGGATTAAGAGGTTGCTTTTTCTTTGCACAGCATGAAAGAAAGGTGAAATGAGTGGGCTGTGATTTTAGTATTTTTAAGCAGAGGTTAATCATTTGTACGGCCCTCGGAGGATGTTGAAAACATTGAAATGGCCCTTGAGAAGAAAAAGGTTCCCCACCCCTGATCTACATCATGTTATTTTCATCATCACACTTATTTAAATCTAACCATACAACTTTACTTTTGGTACCTAGTATATCTTGATGCCAATACTTTTGTACTTTTACTTCAGTAGGATTTTCAATGAAGGAGTTTTACAATCACAATTGTTACTAAAGAGAGAACTTCTATCCACCTCTGTCTCAGTGGGGGTTTCAGAGAAGGGGTAAGGAGAGTGTTTGTGCATGAACAGATTCAACATGGCAAGATGACAGATAGAACAGAGGAGATCAAATAAAGGTAGACGGGGGGGAAAGAGACGGTGAATAAGTAAGACAGAAAAGAATGAAATCCAGAGGAAAGAGAGTGACAGTTAAGACATCAGAGCCGCTGTACGTGCCTCTCGGTCTCATTATGATGGTATTAAGAACATTCCCCAACGGAACAGAGAGAAAGTCGGTCTGCTTTTAAGCCTTTCAGCTGCTAGGCCTGATGGGAAACTAAGGAATGCTTTAGATTTTAAAAGACTTATTTAAAGTTGATTTGCTCTTAAAGCGGTCTTATTATTCCTTTTGGGGTTTTGTCTTTCCTGTAGTCTGTGTTATAGATTTGTGTGCATGTAAATGGTCTGCAAATGCTAAAATCCCCAAGCTCCCTCCAAAGGGAGTTCCTCTTTTATTTATTTGTATTCAGTTGGTTTTAAGTGTTTTAATTAATCACGCAGCTGTGTGGCAAGGGAGGTGAGAGTATTGTTTTAATATTAGTTTATGGTTTGTGAAGCACTTTGTTTTACCTGCGTATGAAAAGTGATTACATTTTTATTTGATATTGAGAAAACAATGTTGAGTGTACGGGTGTGTGCCTCAATGTGTGTGTGTGTGTGTGTGTGTGTGTGTGTGTGTGTGTGTGTGTGTGTGTGTGTGTGTGTGTGTGTGTGTGTGTGTGTGTGTGTGTGTGTGTGTGTGAATGTATGTGTGTGTATGTGCATGTGTGCGCGTGTGTGTGTGTGTGAATGTATGTGTGTGTGTATGTATGTGCATGTGTGTGCATGTGTTTGCGTGTGAGTGAATGTGTGTGCGTGGGTGTGAGTGAATATGTGTGTGCGTGAATGTGTGTGTGTGTGTGTGTGAGTACCTGCAGGATACAGCTGGTGATGTCAGAGGCTATCTTGGCGTGCGGGGTGTCCTCTGTGTTTTCTCCCTGCGGGGTGAGGTTGTGCTCCAGACACGACTCCCACAGCCCCACCAGCGCCTCGCTGTGCCGCTCGATGGAGCCCGTCTCCCGTATCGCCGTGGTGATGCGCGTGATGCAGATCTCCACCACCGCCTGGTCGTTGTCATTGGTCAGATAGTCCTGTGAGCCGGCAGACGGTGAGAGGGCACAATGAATTAAGGATACAGTGATGAGTTATGGATAAGAGCATGAATAATTAATCAAACTAGAACATGCCCTTTGATATCTTAGATCAATTCATCCTGGATAGAGACAGTTTACATGTAACGGGATTAGGTGACTGTATCCCCTTACAGTTACCGGTACATAAAACACATCAGATTAGTATTACATTTCTAAAACTTGTGGATTACTAGCATGATAACAATGTTAGTAAAACAAAATTGAAAGGGAATATTGTGTTTGTTGTAAAAGGATAACTAATTTCTTCTTTGTAAATTGTACTGTTCTGTAGGATAATACTTTACGTGTGAATCTATACGCCTACTGCCTGAATCGGATTCATGTTTTCACTTTCTTTGGTTCATTTGTTCTGTTTTTATTTCAGTAGGTGAACCTGTGTGTTCATAACATTGTGTGTGTGAGTTTAACTGTGTGTATTAAACAGCTCAGAGTTTTCATTTCCTCTTTTTTAAAACTGTAGTATGTGCTTATGTTGGTGTTTAGGCCACTGCCTGAATATGCTGAATGAAAGGCATGTTTTCCTATACATAAAATCTCTGAGCAGAGGACACATTTATGACCCTAAATATCTTGGTTACTTCCTGTCGATGTGTTGGTTTCTGACCTGTGAGCACGAGATGGCCTTGATCTGGTCCAGAGCCTGAGACAGACAGGCCTCGATCTCTGAGTCCTCCAGAGAAAATAGATCCCCCGCCCTGGACAGATCCCGCTGCCCCAGCACCCGGCTGAACAGCTGGTGCATCCTGGTCCGGTTTTGGGGACTCCTTTCAGACCAGTTTGGGACTGGTGTCCAGTTTAAGAGCCCTTAATGGTGCATTGATACATCCCTGACATATTGCTCAAGGACAGCAATCTTTTAAACGTTCCTCCGGGCTAACATTTAGAGAGTATAAAAATTCCTCTGCATTTTACATAACGTATATAGTCTAAAATATTACATTTTTCACCATTTTAGTTATTCTGGCTTCGGTGAATGTACTCAAATTGTAAAATAACTCCAAGAAGTGATAGGTCATCATTAATACTTCAAGAATGATGATTTATTTTTTGATATCCTCTTCAGTATGGTCCAGTTTCAGGTAGGTTGGAGAGGAATGGACGAGTTTGGCCCGATGTTTTTCTGGGTCTGCCCGAGGCCCGTTACCATGGAGATGAGGGATTTTCTGGAGGAGGCAGCGTTTCTACAACAGAGTCCTGGAGTAAAAAGAGGGAGAGGTAGGTTACATTAGGAAGGGTTAATGCTTGAATGAAACAAGAACATCGTCAGGGTGAGCAGGACCAACCACTTGACTCACATTATCGATATTAAATGATAGTATTGCTTCCGAATATAAAAGTGTGTACCAACGGCTGGAACTGCAGTGACAGCAACGTAATCGAGAATTTCTATAACTGTCCAAGTCTGTTCACATTTTATTTTACATTAACCAGTCTTTAAACACTGCCATACCGTGTCCCTGTTATTGTTAACTTCCTGTCCGTCTTCTTCTGCTGTTGTGCTCTCCACAAATATAAGAATACATGTACAAAAAGTGGAGACTAATGTTTCTTCACAGCTGACTTTAAATTGACCGGACTTCTTTCTGCGGATTGATATGACTGCACATAGTCCCATGTCTGATAGCGACAAATAGCCAATGTCCAAATTGACCAATCAGAATAGTATTCAACTAAGCAGTGTAATAAAAAAAAAGAATGCTGGGATGTTCATTTTGACTTCTGGGTCTGGGTTTATTTTTATAACAACAATAACATAACTTCCTCGGCCAAGGTAACTATGCTGTCAGACAGGCTTCATGTGAAAATGAAATTGAACAACAATGTTTGAAGTATCTTAAAAAGAACTCCTACTCCTATCACTGTCCCTCATCTATCCCTCCCCCATTTTTCTATCTTCCTGTTTCCCTCTGTAAGTTAATATTTGAGTAACAGGTAATGGATGACTCCTTGCTAATGTGTGACATATCTGCTTCAAAATCATACATACCACACACACACACACACACACACACACACACACACACACACACACACACACACACACACACACACACACACACACACACACACACACACACACACACACACACACACACACACACACACACACACACACACACACACACACACACACACACACACACACAGTTTCCAGTCACAGAGGTGTCTGCTTTAACTGTGCAGTTTTGGAGAGCATATTTTACAGTGTGGTGACTTCAAATTAAAGTCCATTAAGCATGTTAAATGTTCACCATCTATTCAAATAATGTGTCATTTGTTTTATTCCTAATATGTTTTTCTAGTATTCATTCTGATGCAATATTAGAATTTATAAATACAGGATGGTTCATTGAGAATAAACAGTTCTCTGGTATGAATGAAGTCAGAGCTGAGGGAATTTAAAGGCGCTATGTTAACTATTATCACTGATTCCGTCAGCCTCAATTAAACATTAAACACCAGGAAGGCTTTGCGGCGTGTTTAACACACACATAAGAACCCATACAGAGGCTTGGGGACTAGCGGATTACATTAAAAGAGAGTACGTTATCAGGGAACGACAAGAGGTGTGTGGCGCAGTGGGTTGTGCGTTGGTGTTCGGATCATGAACAGGTTCAAACCCCACTGCAGTCAGCATGTCGTTGTGTCCCTGAGACACTTCACCCCAAATTGCTCCTGTGGAGATTGCCCACAGTACTGAGTATGTAAATCGCTTTGGATTAAAGTGTCTAACAAGTGACGTGTAATGTAATGTAACTAGTAACTGTAACGGATTACATCTTTGAAGAGGCCCTGCTATGTTTTTTAGGGTTTTCGCTTCCCTGTAGTTTGGGTTGTACAGGTGTTATGTAAATGGTTTACAAAGGCTAACATCCTAAAGTCCCCCCCCCCCTGCCTGAAACGACTCAATTGGACTCCTTTGTTTACTTCCAGAACATTGTGATATAACTACGTAACACTCGTGCTTCTATTGGCTAGCGCTCCAACACATTGTACGTGATTGGTTGACGGGCGGGACATCTTTAAGCGGTCGACTAATCCCAACAGAGCCGGGCAGCTAACCAATCAGAGCAGATTGGGTTCTGGGACTGGCTTCTGTGTAATAAAGACCTGTTTGAAAGATGAAGTATGTTAACATGTCATGCCACAATATGTCCTCTTAAATAACCCTCCCAAACCCGTCTAAAAGTGAGTATCATCAGGGGTTCACAACCTGGGGGCCACTTTTTCTTTTTATACATATATTGTAACGCAATACATGATTGTCGCTAAAAGCCTTGTCTCTAAATTACAATAAAATATTTTTCAAAATTGATTAATTAATTTTAACAAAAATTCAAGTTAGTAAAAAGGCAGAAATTTAAAAAAATGTCTTTAATAGAAATGTTTCTTCTGCCCGTAAAGTGTCCAAACCAGGCTTGTCTGGATAAGTGCATTTTTAAAACAGTCATTGTCCATGCCGGTTTCGGTTGGATTATTCGTCACAGTTGCTCCGATCAGATCGGTCTCCTCCATTTTGTAGATTATTTACAACTTTTGAATCCACATAAACACATCGGCAAAATCCGGCTTACTTTGAGCATGTGTTTTAAACGGTTTAATCCCTTTGTGAATTGGTTCCACTTCCGCCGTCCTTTCATTTCTTCATACAGCGGGAATCCAAATGAATGAATCCTGAGTCCAATAGCCATCAAAGTCACTCCAATAGTGCTCCTTAATTACGCTTTCATCCTCCTTTAACAACATACTTCACATTCATCCAGTTTGTGACAGGAGTTGTAGCATTTTGAGACTTTTAAACTTGAATTACCGCTGTTTCCCCCCATTGTGTGTGTGTGTGTGTGTGTGTGTGCGTGCGTGCGTGCGTGTGTGTGTGTGTTGGGGGGGGGGCGCAACTTCCAACAGGAGTCATTTGGGGGGGCTCTTGAGACAAAAGGTTGGGAACCCCTGATGGTTTCTTAACATCTGTCCTCCGTTCCATAAAACACTAAAAACACACTGCTGTGTGTGCTGCTTTATGTTCATGACACTTTAAAGAAAAACTTTGCAAGTAGGACACATTATTCAAAACAGACACCCACTGTGTCTGCTCCCTGCTTTCAGAGGATGAGTGTCTAAGGCTGCGGCCCCACGAGGACGAAAACGGCTAAACGCATAGGATTAACGCAAACGCAATCGCAAACGGCTTCCGTCCACATGCAATAATTATCCGGATAGTGTCTGCCCACACGAGACCGCTCCGTTTAGCTCCAACCGCTGGAGAAGCTGCAGTACATATGCAGGAGCCTGTAGGTGGCGCTGTAACTTCCTCCACAAAAGCAGCGAAGAAGAAGGTTGTCATGGTTGCCCTTCTGTTTATTCTCCGCGGTGGGGGCCGAGGGAACCGGGCAGAGTTTTTCGCCAGTCAGCGTGTATTAAAGTTGAAATCTTCCGGACAAAATTATAAAAGTGCCGGTCAAAGGTCTTCTTTGTTATTTATTGAGCTTTAAAACAAATGAATAACGACTCTATATAATATAATGATAAAATACACGGAGCCTCTCTTTTTCCTCCCTCTCTTCGGACAGCGCCAGTGTCTGTCTCATGCAGCAGCTCATCCAGTAATCAGTGACCCAGCCGACTATAAAAATAAACATATTTATAACTAGTTTAGGGAGTTTGAGAGGTAATTAAAATAGCTAAGGGTGATGATCTGACTTGAAGTGTGTGTTTTGCTGCAGAGGGAGGAGCTGCAGGTGAGCAGAGCTGCGTGTCTCCGTCCTGTCAGATTAGACTTCACTCGCGAGAGAAAGATAAATAATCTGAATTCAGGGTGCAGTTTACTTTGACGTGGGGGTGAGCAGCAGAGGTGGGGAGAGGCGGGGCTATTGCCTCATCATTATTGCTGTAGATGTTGCACAAACAACTGTAGCATGGTCAATAGCGTCCGGAGCACGATAGCAACTCTGCGATCCGCCATTGTTGTTGTTGTTGGTGGCGAAACACTTCAGCAATGGCGCGGGGTAAGCGGAGGTGAGCAGAAGAGGTGGGGAGAGGCGGGGCTATTGCGCAATCACTATCAGTGATCTGAAAATGTCCGTATAGGGCGCACACACGGAGCTGTTTGACCCCCCAGAGAGTGGCGTTTCTATCCACCTTGGGACCCGTTGTCGTTTCCTCAGTCGTTTAATGCCGTATTCGGTCGTCCTCGTGTGGCCGAACGGTCTATATGACACTAAACAGTAACGCAAACGACCGAATTCGTCCTCGTGGGGCCGCAGCCTCAGTGTATGTATCTGTGTCATTGTCTGTTTGCTGCTCCAACTTTTCACTACAATCAGACGGCACCAAGCTTGGGGAGCAACAGATTACATTAGTTTTAAAGGTAACTATTATTCATAACGGATTACATTTTTTAAGTATCCCTCCCAACCCTGGACGTCATCTAGTTCTGTCACCTTCCTCTAAAAGTCACGCTGAGACGAGCCAAAGGAAACAAAGCGGAGCCCTCTGGAGACGTCGTCTGCCCTGCCAACACGCTGATGGGAGAGCAGCCCTTTGCCAGAAAGCCACATCAGGAATTCGTATTGGTCCGAGCCAGGCTGCCGGGACCAAAACTACAAAACAATCATAAACCTATCATTGACCTTCGGATCAGGGGAGCACTGGTTCAATTCCCACCAGTCAGCATGTCGTTGTGTCCCTGCAAGACACTTCACCCCAAATTGCTCCAGTGGGGATTGCCGACAGTATTGAGTAGATGTAAGTAGCTTTGGGTAAAAGCGTCTAACAAGTAACATGTAATGTAACAGTCAGTGCATGGAAACACTCGTCCATGCTTTCATCACTTCCAGACTCCACTAGCATCTTCTACGGTTTACCAAACTAAATAAAAACGTCTATGTGTCCAGAAGCCATCAATCCTTCATAACCTCCACTATCTCTGTTGAATACAGGATTGATATTTGTCCAATATAAGTAATGTTTGTCACAACGTGTAATATGAAAGACAACAGAACAATGTGACCTTAGAAAAGCAGAAACCAAGACAATTAGGATCAAACATGTGTCCTCTGCTCAGAGATCTTAGTTATAGGACAACCTGCCTTTGGTTAAGCAGATTCAGGCAGTAGGCGTAAAGATTCACACTTAAAGTATTATACTACAGAACAGCACAGCTTACAATGAAGAAATACATTTGATCCCTTTCCAGCAAACACGATATGTTCTTCTTAGTTTTTTACCAACATTGTAATCCTGCTAGTAATCCACAATTTTCTGAAATGTAACAGTATTCTTATTTGTTATGTAACTGAGAGGGAATACAGCCACCTTTATTTTGTATCCCGATTGCATAATGCCGTTACATGTCATCACAAGCTTGGAGTAGGAACATCGAAATCCAGAAAGATGAAGGGACAGAGAGGACAGATGGAGAGGATCAGAGAAAGACAACAGAAAAAAACACGCAGGAAAACAGACACCAGGAGGAGAGGAGGAAGGATAGTCAGAGGGAGAAGAAAGCCAGAGGTGGATAAGGTTTCTGTGTCCTGAATTCCCAGTGCAACCTGCAGATAACACACACACTGAGCTTCCATTATTCTACCTGAATGCCTCATTAAAAGCCTCACACACACACACCCACACACACACACACACACACACACACACACACACACACACACACAACACACACACACACACACACACACACACACACACACACACACACACACACCACACACACACACACACACACACACACACACACACACACACACACACACACACACACACACACACACACACACACACAGTAATAATAACGCAACTCAAATGTGCTGTTCAGTTAACTGTTAAGCATGTACAGGTGGAAACAAGCTGCCACTATCTGGGTGTGTGTGTGTGTGTGTGTGTGTGTGTGTGTGTGTGTGTGTGTGTGTGTGTGTGTGTGTGTGTGTGTGTGTGTGTGTGTGTGTGTGTGTGAAACCAGAAGAAAAAAACGAAACTGAGGAATTTCAGTTCTTAAACAATAAGCTAGTTACTATTAATCACCCAGCTACGGCTCAGCAAGCTCAGGAATGCAGTCTTTACGCACACACACACACACACACACACACACACACACACACACACACACACACACACACACACACACACACACACACACACACACACACACACACACACACACACACACACACACACACACACACACACACACACACACACTCTCTCTCTCTCACACACACACACGAATGCACGAACAAATGCATGCACACGCTATGATAGCTAGCAGTAGGTAGTCGTCTTTTGTTGGCAATATCCTTACATTTGATTGTATGTAAAACTCTAGCAGACACCAACATGTTGCAGGAGAGCTGCGGGTAGTGGGCCACTGGGTGAGGGGTTGACAGGGGGGTGTGTGCAGGGGGTGAGGGTTGAGAGGGTCTGGCGCTATGTGAGGACAATGTGACCGAAGGGCCTCTCTCCTCCAGCGCTGTCTTCACTCAGCGCTCTGAGAGAGGAAACACTGGCTCTTTTGTATGACCTATAAGACAGACCTCCTTCCCCGTCTCCCCCTTTCTCTCTCTCTCTCTCTCTCTCTCTCTCTCTCTCTCTCTGCTCGGTCGGCCCTATCCTGTGTAATGTGCACCTGCTCACACACACATACACACACACACTCACATACTTCAGAAAAGAACAGAGTGAAAGGGAGAGAAAAGAGCACTGCATTCCTGTTTTCTCCACATGACTGCTTCATATCTTTCTTTCAGTCTGTATTTATGCATATCCTTATTAGTAAGGGGGAGGAAGAAGGAATGGAGAAGTTCAAACTCGGTTGGAAAGAGTTTTTCATTAATAAGTCATTTGGCAGCTTCATCAAAAGGGAAGTCTGGAGCTCTGAGGAGCTTCTGGCTGTATTACAGTATACCTGGTCAGCTTATAAAAAAACATGTCAACAATGTTTGTATAACTACTCTCACGGCCTGAACGGTAGAAACAGGTCTGCACTGCAATTCTAACCATAGTGTGTTACATTATAATTTAAAGAGCCACCTATATGAGGATGGCTTTCTAGATAGATAACGTTCGCTAGTTAGCTTGACTCATGTAAGCTGGCTAACTATGTAGAGAGAAAGGGAACACGAGTTAGCTTGATAGATGGTCTCATGTAAGCTGGCTAACTATGTAGAGAGAAAGGGAACACTAGTTAGCTTGATAGATGGTCTCATGTAAGCTGGCTAACTATGTAGAGAGAAAGGGAACACTAGTTAGCTTGATAGATGGTCTCATGTAAGCTGGCTAACTATGTAGAGAGAAAGGGAACACTAGTTAGCTTGATAGATGGTCTCATGTAAGCTGGCTAACTATGTAGAGAGAAAGGGAACACTAGTTAGCTTGATAGATGGTCTCATGTAAGCTGGCTAACTATGTAGAGAGAAAGGGAACACTAGTTAGCTTGATAGATGGTCTCATGTAAGCTGGCTAACTATGTAGAGAGAAAGGGAACACTAGTTAGCTTGATAGATGGTCTCATGTAAGCTGGCTAACTATGTAGAGAGAAAGGGAACACTAGTTAGCTTGATATATGGTCTCATGTAAGCTGGCTAACTATGTAGAGAGAAAGGGAACACTAGTTAGCTTGATAGATGGTCTCATGTAAGCTGGCTAACTATGTTGAGAGAAAGGGAACACTAGTTAGCTTGATATATGGTCTCATGTAAGCTGGCTAACTATGTAGAGAGAAAGGGAACACTAGTTAGCTTGATAGATGGTCTCATGTAAGCTGGCTAACTATGTAGAGAGAAAGGGAACACTAGTTAGCTTGATAGATGGTCTCATGTAAGCTGGCTAACTATGTAGAGAGAAAGGGAAGACTAGTTAGCTTGATATATGGTCTCATGTAAGCTGGCTAACTATGTAGAGAGAAAGGGAACACTAGTTAGCTTGATAGATGGTCTCATGTAAGCTGGCTAACTATGTAGAGAGAAAGGGAACACTAGTTAGCTTGATAGATGGTCTCATGTAAGCTGGCTAACTATGTAGAGAGAAAGGGAACACTAGTTAGCTTGATATATGGTCTCATGTAAGCTGGCTAACTATGTAGAGAGAAAGGGAACACTAGTTAGCTTGATAGATGGTCTCATGTAAGCTGGCTAACTATGTAGAGAGAAAGGGAACACTAGTTAGCTTGATATATGGTCTCATGTAAGCTGGCTAACTATGTAGAGAGAAAGGGAACACTAGTTAGCTTGATTTACAGATGTGAAAGTGTTTGTAGTTATAAGGTCTGTTGTTAACTCAAGCTTAGCGGTGGTGACGTGAAGTCATGTGACCGTGATGTTGTTACTTTATAGCCTAACGTTACATTTTTACTTAAAGGTCCCATGTCATGGCCATTTCCACTGATCATAATTCCATTGTTGAGGTATACTAGAATAGATTTATACTGTGCAATTTTCCAAACTCACATTGGTTTCTCATACAGCATCTCTGTAAAGTATGTGTATTCACTCTCTCCACTAAACGGCTCGTTGCAGCTCTCCCCCCCCCTCCCTGTGAGCCCAGTGTGCTCCGATTGGTCAGGATGTTGTGAATCGCACTGAGCTCCGTGGAGGTGTGATTTTCTTGTTTAGCGATACACAGCGAAACACAGCCAAACTCACCCTGAGCACACACAAAGTCACAGCCGAAGTAAACACAATAAGTGTGGCTTGGTATTGAGAAGAAAAAGGTTGATGAACGCTGTGAGAATGGGTCTGCAGAGAGAATTTCGCCGCGATCCCAACTGTCTGTTATCAGCCTGCAGCCAGGGAGGAGAAATCAGCAGAGCTGCCTGCACTGAGTGTGTGAGGAAGTCCGTGGATTGGTCAATTTGGACCAATCAGCGGGGGCTTAACGTAACGGCTCCGCGGACGTAACATAACGGCTCCACGGATTGGTCCATTTCGTTCCGGGGACGACATGACATCATGATGTACCCGGAAGAATCAAATGGACAGTGACGTATCTCCAACGAGGCATTTTGGGGAGGTATTTTCTGTTTTAGAGTTTTACTCCCTACATGGTGTACTTTGAGGGTTTTGACTCTGCAGACCGTTTACATGCATAAAAACCTTCATAACACACAAGGGGACGGGCAATAACCGGAAAAGCATGACATGTGACCTTTAAAGCGATATCATTCATGCTTCAAAAATCACAAAGCTGTGGAAATGAGCACCATAGATTATTTTCTACAATATACTGAAATCCAATGGAAAAATCCCATTGGCTTTTTGTCGAGGGAGCCGACAGAAATAAGTCCTCACTGCAGCACACTGTAATCCATACTAAACTACAATTAGGACTAAAAGCTGGTAAAGTTGGTAGTTTCCCTAAAACTGGGCCAATCACTGTAACTGATGTCATGAATAAATAAGATGAATAAGTCACAAACAAGAGATTCCCTGAAGATTTCTCTAGGACTAGATCCACACTGCCAAAGAGAAATCAGTAAATACTTCTTGAAAGATAGACCCCGGGGTTTGGAACATAACGTATGAGTGTGGGACCAACGGAAAAGCTCTCCATTATTCATGCCCGGAGGTAATGCAGCTGCAGAGCAACGATTGGGAATTAGAGTTTGACAGGAGCTGCAGGAGATAACTACTGTAAGAGCAGACTGAAGAGATAAAGTCAGACCGAATGGGACATATGGAGACAGAAAGCAGAGACTGAGCATGATGGGAGAGAGTGAATATCTCACTTTCTCTCTTGAGTGGTCATGGTGCAGCTGATAAGAGCTCCAGACCACAGGAACACTTAATGTGACACTTATGCCGGTGTGTCCTTGGGCAAGACACTTCACCTGAACTTGCTCCTGTGGGTATTGTCCACAGTTTCTGACCATTGCATGTATGATATATGTGTAATGTGTGTATATGTAAAGCGCTTTGAGTCATTGTAAAAGCGCTATAATAAATGTAAGGAATTATTATTATTATTATGGATGTCTCACTGCAGAAAGACAAGATGTGCATTGAACAGGGTTTGGAGGGTTATCTTAAAAAAATGTAATCCATTAATTTCCTCTAGCGTGTTATACACGTTTTTGTGCATGTTAACGGTCTGCAAAGGCTAAAATCCCCAATCCCACACATTCCCCCCCCCCCCCCCCTGCCTGAAACGCCTCCATTAGACTCCTTTGTTTATTTCTGGAACATAGTGACATCATTATGTAACAATTGCGCTCCTATTGGCTAATGCTCCAACATATTGTAGGTGATAGGCTAAGGGGCGCGACATCTCTAAGAGGTTGACCAGCCACAACAGAGTCAGCCAGCTAACCAATCAGAGCAGACTGGGCTCTGGTTTCAGACAGAGGGTGAAAAGAGGTGCTGCAGCACAGGCAGTATGAGAAGAATAAAGACCTTTTTGAACTTTAAAGCATGGAGACATGTCACAGTAGGAACAAAATACTAATATGAACCTGAAGATGAGCATATAACCTTTTTTGAATAATCGGAATCATACATAAACTAGAGAATTGCTTCATAAACTCCCTGATTTGTCATGCAAAAATACATGTTGGGACCCACTTTGCTTTTTAACGTGGTGAAATGTCCCAGACAGGGATATCAAATATTATATAACACAAATAATAGAAGGTCCTTAAAGACTATTTTCAATTGGCTTTTCCGTGTGTGTGTGTGTGTGTGTGTGTGTGTGTGTGTGTGTGTGTGTGTGTGTGTGTGTGTGTGTCCTCTTTAAAGTTTGCGCTGTGAGACTCAGACTGCTCAGAGGATTTCCACAGAAGAAGGATGTGCCGGTGTATTACCGTAACACTCAGCCAACTAACATCCACACATTTTCTGAACCATTTATTATTCATTGCTCCCCGCTGCTGCCCAAACTCCTCTCCAGGGCTGAACGGAAGCATTTTCTGCTCTCAGCACATACCGGTGAGACCCAGGAGTGCAGGCTTAAGGGGGAAAAGTCAGCGCATTAAATATTAGGACCTCGTTCGTGATAGTGAGTTGCTTTCATATATAGATCCTTAATACATGTTTAATTTGCTGCTAAAATTAGAAGTCATTTAATAACTTGCTTTCTCATTCCTGGATAACAACTATGGTCTTCATGAGCATCTGAGTGTCTGTGCTGCTCTCTGATAAACTGGTGGACATGACAGAGTTGGCAGGAATGAAAAAGGAGTAAAATACATGAATGAATGGAATGGAATGCACCTTTTACATTAATTAGAGAATGGTATTGTACAGTAAACTTCATTCACAATGGAGGTGAACAAATATCATGTAATACCTGTTTGTGTGGAAATAAAGCAGGAAAATAATAACAGGAGACATCCTGTGCCTGAGACATCAACGATCTGTCTGTGACCTTGAGGAGTGCAGACACACACACACACACACACACACACACACACACACACACACACACACACACACACACACACACACACACACACACACACACACACACACACACACACACACACACACACACACACACTTGGAGCAACAGTAGATTTCCAGAGCATAACCAGAAATGTTAGAGCAAATGATGTGAGTAATGCGACTGAACTTGCCTTTCAAGCTGTAAGCACACATTCCTCTGTATTTCCACACACACACACACACACACACACACACACACACACACACACACACACACACACACACACACACACACACACACACACACACACTCACAGAGAGAGAGAGAGAGAGAGAGAGAGGGAGAGATGGGGGAGAGATGGGGGGAGAGAGTGAGAGGCGACATGAAAGTACAGCAGGTGTAAAATAAAGGGTAAAAATGTTCCATATAAACCTAAGAAATATTCAGCACGTGTGTCCTCTACAGTGCATCGTATTTCTACACGAGCATTATCGCGTAAATACACTGTTTTACACTGCATTATGCAATAATCAACTCGAAAATACTATATGCAATCCAGCTGCACACTCCTCTGTCCATTCATGCTTTCAGTTAACAATGAAAAAGCATTTTTACCCAGCAGGAGAGAGCTGATTCACCCTCATCCAGACAACTTTCCCGACATCAGGGAATGTGGGTGGCATTCATTCCCTTTATCCCAGCAACGCGTTTCTGTCTGTAAACGCTAAAATGCCATGCAACAAGAAAACACAATTCTAATTTCTAACACTTTAAAACCTACAATGTCGGACGGTTTACCTGCAAGACGAGGACGCTTCGGTCAGTCCCTCCAAACCGCTCCGTCTGTAGCGGTACAGCAACACACACATTCCGCCTGCTCAGCTTCAGGTTCCCCCACAGAGAGATCATCATCATCCTCGTCGGCCACCATTGGAAAGCGCGCCACCGTGCGGCAGACGAGAGCGCGCCTTGCAACAGGTGGATGGAGGGAGGGACCAGAACGTTCTTATTATACATCCATGGCCAGAGCAGGTTGGGGTTGGGATGCTGCTTTCAAGTGTCCTCGGGAAACATAGGAAACAGCCCATTATAACCTTTGTGATATGTTAAATTAGCTATGACTTTTATTGAGCTGGTTAAGATAAGATAAGAAGTATTTTATTGATTCCAATTTGAGAAATGTTTGTGTTGCAGCAGCATAAAAAGACATGGCATTGTACAATAAAAAATATATATACACGTTGAATTACAAAATGCACAGTAACAAATATAAAGCAAGTTATTATACATAAGTATGTGAGGCATGGAATATTAAATATTACACACCAGAGTACCAATTCAACAACTTATAACATTGTATTTAATGTATTCAAAGTAAGCATTATTTAACTAAAGGCTGCATGGAAGCCATTCAACTTCTTAATTATTGTATAGACATTTTATACCAAAGAAATTTGGTATACTTGTTAGTATCTTTAATTTTTCCACTTTCTAAGTGTTGTGTTAATGTACATATTGTTGGACAATTAGGTCTATCTTTTAATATTCCATATCATTGGTATTCTTTGCACGTCCTCTGGAATATTTGTTTGCACATCCAAATATATTGTAAATATTTTTTTTATATTTTTTACGTATTTTTACAATTCTTAATATTATATTTATTTTAAATGTATATTTTTTTATTATATTTTTATTATAACTATTACACCAATACACAAAAGTAATGTATTACATTGCATGTAAAAAACTAAATTGGCAATAAGCCAGATTTTGAGTAACTCCTTTTTAAATGTTTATAACTCTCCCATGATAGCAGTTATTTGTAATATGACGTCTATACATTTTTAGATGTCCTTTGTTACAATTTTACTCTAGCTTTTTCATACAAATATTTAAAATTGAGATCAGTTAAACATATAAACATGTTGTTATTATTACTGTTGTTGTTATAATCAGTAGAAATGGGTATTGCAGGAGCAGTAGCAGTGGTATTATTGTTGAATTATTAAATGCTATACCAAAATATATTAATTGTTTCCAATAGTTTGTGGTGTGTCCATTAAGATTGCACTGTGATCAGTAGGCGGTGGTATTTCCCCAGCCAGGACCGGTCAAATTTGACCGCGAACACCAAAGTAAGGGGGGGAACACGAAGACAATAGGAGGGTTAATGAGACTTTACATTTTTGAATTAACAAACGAATCACGACTGGGCCTGATCTATTTGTTCACGCGTATAAATGTAATGTAACATTTTGCACATTTCTGCTCAAAACTACCTCTTTTTAAATCTGCACAGCTCTCCACTTAAATATAGTATATTTGTGATATTTTATTATATTTGACTTTACTCAGTCTGTCAAATATGTATATGTTGCGTAAATATTGTCTTTATTTATTATGTCTTTATAATTATTTACGACGCGGCAGTGGCGCAGTGGACTAGTGCGTTGGTGTTCGGAACTTCGGATCACGGGGACACAGATTCAAACCCCACTGCAGTCAGCATGTTGTTGTGTGTAAGTCTGAACCATGATTATTTGAGTTCCTGGACCTGAACTACAGTATCAGACTTCGAATGTTTCTATTTCCTTGCTGTAACACCGTACATTTCCCCTCTTTGGGACGAATAAGGGTATTCTGATTCTGATTCAGTGTATATTCACAGAGCAAGTTAAAACATAACTTTAACAGTCACACACTTTCTGCTTCCCTTTCCATTACAGCATTTAACACCAGAGGACAAAGACACTGACTTTTACAGATTCAAACAACAAACATCTTATAAATGCACTTTTGAAACTGTAGTTTTCTCATATAAAAGGATATAACATGACAAATGAAAATCATATTGTATCTGATGATATTTGATAAACATTTGTTTGTGCAAGTTTGTGTTATGTGGAAATTACTAATACAAAACATCACAAAATACTTCCTGTTAAGCCCGAAGGTCCCCGCCGACGGGGACCCTGATTTTTTTTATACACACTCACACAAATATTTTTAATATTTTTTTAAGAATCTTTTTTTTTATTTACATTTTTTTAATTTTTTTTTTTTTAATGGAATGAATACCTATAGTGATTATTCAATGTAATACAATGATTTGTATAGTCTGGTATCTGAAAAAGGTTAAATGGCACTGATGGGCCCAAATGGGCCCAAATGTGCCCAAAGCTTATTCCGCCTGGACTTTATTTTCATAAACCTCTCTAAAAAGGTAAAATGTCACTTGTTTTGCCTCAATCTTGATACAGGGTACTTATTATATGTTATAATTTGGATTCCTAAAGCTTTTAGGCTACTAACCCATCATTCAAGGTTGGTCTTCACTATAAGTAATGGGTTTTCTTTAGGCGGAGACAGGAATTTACATTTTTTTGCTATGTTCCATCTGAATTTACTCTGACACAGAAACATCTATATTGATTCTGACACTTCTACATCCAACTCACAGATGTAACCTTGCTTTGATAACAAAAATGATTCATATAAACCTTTTAGAAGTGAAGTTACAGTCATTTGTTCTGGGAATGTCATTTTCGAGCCTGAAACCTGAAAAACAGGCTCGGGGTTTAACAGGTTTTAAAGCTTCGACCCACAAACATGCTTTATTCTCAGGAATGCACTTTGCAATTGATGAACTTCTGCGCAAGTGAAAGAATATATTATGATTGATAGTAATTTAATAAATGAAGTTGCAATAGTGGCTACTTGTGAATGATTATTTATATATTAATTATATAATAATGGTATTAATGTAATGTGATGTTTGACATTAATGTCTTTATGATCAGATATGTGAAAAGCATCTATACAATTGGCCTGTTATATGATCTTGATGTAGGAAGAATTATTATACTTAACATGTATATTATTGTTGTGGTGATAGGTGAGTGTGACAGTATGATATGAGTATTACCTCATGTATATTTAAAAATATATATATTATTATGATTTTTTTTATTAATTAATTTGATCTATTGGTTTATATAGTATTTTTTCTCTCTGTTTTTATTATTATTTTGAATTAATTAACAATAATTGTCAAGATGTATTTTTCTGTATCTTGTTAATTTTCTTAACAGCCAATACAACATGTATTACAAAGAAAAATGCACATATTTATACACACATAAAAACACAAACACTTTTATATGTTTTCATTCATTTAAGTTTGAGATCGTATTCAATCTAATCACCTGTGTACATCTATAACATTCATGGAAATGAAGGTTGGTAAAAATGACTTCTTTACACACATAAGTGTACATTCATGTCTTTATTGTGGTCAAAAGCATGTTAACAGAGTAACAGTCAGACATATGTCAGACATATGTAACATCTCAGTTGCTAAGGACAAGTTGTGCGAGATGCACAAACTGAGGGATAAGTGACAGAACATTTGTGATGAGATCCAAAGTTGTTGTGGACACAGTCTTCATTTCCAGAACTATTCGGCTCTCCTGAACTCCAAGAGACAAAGTTGACTGCTGACCCATCAGATCACATCCATCTTCCCTCCTTCTGGGTGTCACTTAGTCCGATCCAGGTGTATCAGGGTCATAGTTCTCGATCAGTGATTTGACGAAATTCTCTTCCCCTTGACTGTGGATAGACACCAGGTTGGCTCCCATGGGACACACATTGGAGCTCTGCATCAGCCCAGTCCATGTCTGCGGCGATGTACTTGTAGCAGCGGCCGTTGAAGGAGTACCAGAACATGGGACAGCTGCCACGCTCAAGCTTCACTTCAGGGTCATCTGAAGGAGACACAGCACCCAGAACAAGACCCAACAGGAAGAGGATGTCTCTTCGTCACAGGAGCAGGATGAAGGGTTGTTTGTTGGTTGAGTTTATTTGAAGCGTTCGATGGGATAGAGACTCTGAAGGAGACAGATGAAAGGCTGCTTTTTTATATATGCATCGGAGAGGGTGTTTCACTGTTGGCTTAATATTATTGGTCAACTGAACTTAGCATACTCTGTTTGTTTTACACAACCACGCAGATGGACGTCTGGAACTGTTGTTACACCATGTGCTGTTCCCACATTTATCTTAAACACAGAGACTGAAAAAGACATGGAAACATGTTGTAATAGTTTGAATCAACACAAACAAGCAAGTGAAATACAGCATCTGTGGAATAAAAATGTTCCCTGTAGAATATACTGTTTTGCTAATTCTTTGAATATTACATTTGTACATGCACGTCTAACAAGTAACATACAATGTAATGTAATGTATTTCTCAATTATTGTTACAATGGTCTTAAAATATTTTTATAAAAATAGCTTTTATAATAGTACTATTTTTTGCTACGCAATCTAATTTATGTGTTGTATGCACCGTTTATACCAAAGCAAATTCCTTGCATGTGTAAACTTACTTGGTAATAAAACTGATTCTGATAACGGTTTCGAACGGACTTCATTTTGAAAATCCTCACCGGATGTCCTTCGTGATGGCTGGTTGCTTGGGTAACAGCAACGATGGATAACATTAAGCTAGTAGCGTATATTTAGTGCTTTTTAAATACCATAATCACAGCTTAAAGGAACGTAACGATGTGGGAGAAGTTTGAAATGAACCGATAAACACTTTGAAGGATTGTTCGATTCCATTCTATCAGGTGGGTGGTCCCCGGAAGCTATTTTTATCCGTCTTTTTGTGTTAGCATCTCATCCTCAAGTATGCAAATTAGCCTTAATGACAGTGTTAAAAGCGAAAGCAAAATAAGAACCTCATCAATTATCAAAATATGGAAGGATTTCCAGAATAATAAGGTTAATCACTAATAAAACAGATGTTCTCACTTGTTCAGTTCAAGCCCCCAGGAAGTGCCAGACTTTGAAGCAAATTGTCGTAGTGGCCCAACGGTGGTACTTATAAGTAATGTTGCAGACTGATGAAATATAGACTATTCAGACAGTCATATTCCACATCTAAATGAATTATTTTGACTGGAACTGAAAAGATACCTTTATAAACATATATAGCCTACCTCACACCTGAAATATAATATGGCTGTATATAATAACACTTTTGCATTATCTCATTTTGCAGTATCGCCCACCCCTAGGTACTACAACTCATGTGACGTAATTTTGGCCCAAAAATACTTTTTTCCAAATTAACTTATATTGGGAAAGAGACGTCTGTAAATTAGCGTATCATATTTTACTAAATAAACTACCCAGCACGAACAATTTCATAGCCCTTATTTAAAGCGTTATGGTCCAAACGTTATAAAATGTGGTAAAAGCATAGACTGTGGGTAAAATATATATTATATATACAGTCTATGGTAAAAGCTGAAAGCCGAGAGCGGGAAGTCGGAGGCGGGGTTTAATGGAAACTCCCCTGCGCATGCTATGTAGTGAAATCCTGGATGATACGGGTACTTTCTGAATCTACGGTCGCTACATTTTGGGCTTCACTCGCCACTGAGCAACTCTCATAGGAATGCACAGTGTAACCAGTTGTCTTTATACTTCCATGGTTCAGCTCCCTGATGTCTGTTGTGGGTTTGTTTTGTCTTGCAGTCTCGTCAAATGACGGATCTATTTTATGAGGCAGGTAGGTGTGTCAGACCTCATTTCAATTGGCTTGTTGCAAGATTAAACCACATCTACTCCGGATTTGGAAGTAGCAGTCGCAACAGGAGCGAGGACAGCGTGCAGGAAGCCGGGGGACGGAGCCGGTATTTGGGCCATGGCCACCGCTCGTTTCCCCGGGAAGTGTGCGGACGTGGCTGCAGGAAACTGGAGCTCTCCTCCTGGCCGGCTGGTGTGTGTGAACGGGACCCCGTGGATCCTCTACCTGCTGGAGGAGTGTGTGGACAATGTGTGGGAGTACTGCAGCGTGGTGATAGGACTCATATCCATGTTCTGCTTTCTGCTGTCCACTCTGCCGTAAGTAGCATCAAGAAGTGTCCCTCTGATAACAACAAGAAACTGTTAATCACACACACACACGCACACGCACATCCTTACACTAAACATCCACTGTGTTAAGATAAGAAGTGGGGAAAGTACTCAAATATAGTACTTAAGTAAAAGTAGAAGTACCAAAGTGTAGCAATACTTTCTTACACGTAAAAGTCCTGAATTAAAAATGTTACTCAAGTGAAAGGACAAAAGTATTGGAATCTAAATATCCCTAAAGTTCCAAAAGAAATGTAGATTGGCCCATTTCTCAATCATATATATTATTTGTTTTGATTGTAAATGTTGATATATTGATTTGCTTATCAAGCTGGTCAGAGTCGAACACATGTTATTGACTTTATTTACCTCTGAATTATAGTGGAGTAGAATTACCAAGTAACATAACATTTGGATAACAATACGTACATAACTGTACATTATATATGTATAGTTTATGTATCTTTAGAATGTACTGTCAATATGAATGTTACTTCCAAATCCAACTAGCTCATGTTTATAGAGTAGGGTTAGGGTAAGACATTCCATTTTTATTTCAGTGCCCTTTCTCACTACATTCTTACCGTCTTCAATTGTATGATGTTGTTTACATAATGTATGAATATTAGATTACAAATAATAAATATATTTTATGGATAGATAGTTATTCAGGTGAAAGTGTTTGTGGTTATGAAATAACTATATCTTGTCCATGCGTTCTTTCTCTCCAGGCAGGTGTACGAGGCCTATAGGAATGCTAAAGGGGAGGAGGCCATGTCGTTTGGCTTTCTCTTCTTCCTCTTCAGTGGAGACTTGACCAGCTTTGCAGGCTGCTACCTCACCAGCCAGCTGCCTATTCAGGTAAATTCAGGGCATAACCCTATAAGGAACCACTATAACAATACAAACTCCTTGACTCATGAACCAGAAAATATTATTTGGTACATTCTAAGGATTTGGTTTAATTTTAAGGATGTTTCTTTTTCCATGTCCTCTCTCAGGTAATCACAGTGGTGTTCTACATCTTCACAGACCTGATCCTCATCTCCCAGTTTCTTTACTATAAGATCAAGAACAGCTCGCGCAGAAGTAAGCCACATCCTGACACATTAATGAAGAGCATAAGCATGAGGGAGGAAGTGTTTCCTGCTGTTCAAATCAATTATAATCTGACTTCATAGATGACACAGGCGCAGTTCCAGTTGTTATGTAATTGCAGTGTGAGCTGTGACCACCAGAGCCAAAAGTGCATGACTGCCTAATGACTCATGTTGAAAAAAAATCACGCTGCCTATACTGTATATGAATCTGTTAGAAAAAATATCACTCGACACCAGGTTGAGAATCAATGATCAGGTAACTAATTTATTCTTGCAAGAAGGAGCAGAGTTAAATCACATACAAAGGATATGGGTTAACTCACACACATGAGGTATGTTGCTCAAAGGAACAGCAAAAAACATCAAGCTTATATCGTCCGAAACACGGAGATAACAACAAGGTCGTAAATCGAGGTGGCGCAAATATCATCCGCGGGTGTCGGAAAGGTGTCGGGATCATCTGCGACGTCTTCTGGAAAGAGTCACGTACTTCCTTCACGCCTCATAGACAAGCGATATTTAGGAGACAGCAAGTCTCTCTCCTCATAAATATCAACAACATGAAATGCCCTGCCTCCTGCCTCCTATCACAAGAAGAGGCAGCTGCAAGGTCGTACACAGTTCAGAGCCACACATGATATCAGTGCATTAAAACAACCCAAAGAGTGCAGAAAACAGTATTTCTCAGATCCCTCCTGTTTATACTACGGAATAACATAGAACTTGGAAAAATACAAATGATTATAAAAGATAAAAAATTCAGATACAAAAGTACCCCAACCGACTGAGGTAGGTAGATTGTAGGCACATGTTTTAATGTAATCCGAATGGATGCCATGGCCTAATTCTTTCTCTGTACATCGTCAGTTTCTATCTCTCAGACCCGTTACTGTTTCCCTGCTGACGTCCACTCTTTAAATTCTACTGGGTTCTGTTGGTTTCTTCACTGGTTTGAGACAAGTGCCCTTATTGGAATCACCTCCCTTTGTAGCCAGACTTCACCACAGTCGAGGCGAGTTTCTGTCTTTAGGTTTAAACAGCTTCACAGTCAGATGTATCCAGGATGGTCTCTCCGCCACTCTAACTGCAGTCGGGGTAGACAGGAGTGCTTGGTAGGGACCCTCCCACTTGGGAGAGTGCCAGCTCTTCCTCTTTATCGCTCTGGTGAACACTCACTCTCCTGGTTTCACTGTCTGTGTAGTGTCAGGAACTTCCTGTGCAGAGGGGACAATAACATTTGTGATCTATTTTCTTTTCAAAATGTTTGCCATAAATTCTGCTGTGTTTTCACTCATACTCTCGTCCTCTCTTACAAATGGTTTTAACTCGGGCAGATAATATGGTCTTCCATATAACATTTCAAAAGGGGATAGCCCTCTAGCGCTAGGTAGGATGTGCATGCTTAGCATCACTGGTGCTAAGCATCTCATCCATGTTTTCCCTGTCTCGGCCATCATCTTCTTCAGTTTAGCTTTTACTGTACCATTATTTCTTTCTATCAACCCTGCTGACTGTGGATGATAAGAACAATGTCGTTTTAATTGTATTCCAAATACAGCTGTCAAATCCTGAATTAGTTTATTTACAAAGTGTGTGCCATTATCGCTATAGATCTTTTCCAGAATTCCAAAACGTGGGATTATGTGATTTGTCAATGCTTTAGCCACCGTCAATGCATCCGGATTCCTAGTTGCAAGTATATTTTTTCCCTTTAAATTGGAAAGCAAACCAAAATTGAGAGTCTCTATGTACGGGAACTGAAAAGAACGCATTTGCTAAGTCAATTACTGAAAAGTATTTGCTCTGTGGCTTTACCTCACATAACAATGTATGTGGGTCGGGCACTAACGGTGCCCTCGGAATCACGGCCTTATTTACTGCCTGTAAGTCCTGCACCATCCTCCAGCCGGTGGATGGGAGTGCTTTTCTGACAGGAAATAAAGGAGTGTTGCACGGGAATCAGGGCATTCTCTTATTATGCCTGATTTGATCAATGCCTCAACTATGGGTTCTATTCCGCTTATAGCTTCAGGTTTAATGGGATACTGTCTTTGATAAGGCCTGAAACTTCCTTTTGGTGTTATCTTTACCGGTTCTACGCCTTTGATCTTGCCTACATCCGCGGGACCTTGAGACCACAGCTGTTCTAACAGCTCCTCTTCTAATGAGGAGAGTGTGTGGAAATCAAGCATTCGTCATGTGAAGACAAGTGCACTGCTTTTTTCCCTATTGTATGCCAGTTAAGCTTCATCTTGTAGGCATCCACATCCGTGGAATGGAAAACTCCAGGTCTCCCTGTTACTGAATCCCAAATTAGATGATCATTTGCACATGTGGAGACAAAACCTCCCACCTCTCGCCACTGTCTGCCTTTTGGCTTACTCAGTGCGACGTGGGCAATGCTCCAGCTTCTGAACCCTGCTCTGTCTTTTCGGGGGAGGCCAACTGATACCCCACAGAAGCCAGCATCGCTCCAGTAGAAGTTTTAAATTGCTAACTGGACATGTGGCTCCTTGAAAAACTACTTTTCATAGTGTAAATCAGGGAATCCCAGCCCGCGTCTGACACGAAGTTTATGATTTTCATGTCCTCCCATTTGTTGAGGTCAAGTAGGGGGTTGGAGAGCTCTTTGGAGACCTGTAGGGTCTTTTCCCAAAGTGCTTTAGTGACCTCCCTTGGCCCCTGGGTTATGAGGTCAAAACTATAAAAATAGGTCGGAGGCCCCACTCCGTCTACTACATACAGGTCAGGCTCAGGATTCTTACATTTCTCAAAGATTCTTATTGCCTTCATCCCATTTCGAGTTGGAACCACTGCTATTCCTAACTCTGACATTACATCCCGACCAAGGAGAGCAGTGGGGCATGCACTTGATATGACAACGGATTTCTGAGCTGTGAGTCCAGTTACTGGATCCTTTATTGCAAGTGGCACAGTCAAGTTTTCTACGGTTACCGCCCCGTTTGCAGATCTTACTAAAATCGTCTTTTTTGATTTCTTTAAAGGTGACATGTCATGCTTTTCTGGTTATTACCCATCCCCTTGTGTGTTATGAAGGTTTTTATGCATGTAAACGGTCTGCAGAGTCAAAACCCTCAAAGTACACCATGTAGCGAGTAAAACTCTAAAACAGAAAATACCTCCCCAAAACGCCTCGTTGGAGATACGTCACTGTCCATTTGATTCTTCCGGGTACATCATGATGTCATGTCGTCCCCAGAACGAAATGGACCAATCCGTGGAGCCGTTACGTTACGTCCACGGAGCCGTTACGTTAAGCCCCCGCTGATTGGTCCAAATTGACCAATCCACGGCCTTCCTCACACTCAGTGCGGGCAGCTCAGCTGATCTCTCCTCCCTGGCTGCAGGCTGATAACAGACAGTTGGGATCGCAGCAAAATTCTCTCTGCAGACCCATTCTCACAGCGTTTATCAACCTTTTTCTTACTCAATATCAAGCCACACTTATTGTTTTTACTTCGGCTGTGACTTTGTGTGTGCTCAGGGTGAGTTTGGCTGTGTTTCGCTGTGTATCGCTAAACAAGGAAACAACACCTCCACGGAGCTCAGCGCGATTCACAACGTCCCGACTGGTCCCGACCAATCGGAGCACACTGGGCTCACAGGGAGGGGGGGGGCAAGAGCTGCAACGAGCCGTTTAGTGGAGAGAGTGAATACACATACTTTACAGAGATGCTGTATGCGAAACCAATGTGAGTTTGGAAAATTGCACAGTATAAATCTATTCTAGTCGACCTCAACACTGGAATTATGATCAGTGGAAATGGCCATGACATGTGACCTTTAAATCCCTCAGCCCCTCCGCTAGGTGTGGTAGAATTACGGTTCTGCATGCGCCTGAGTCACATAGGGAGGTTACATCTATTCCCATTATCGTTAAAGTAACAAATGGTTTCTCTTCATATGCCAGCATCAGCTCTACAGTACCTAATTCTAATATCTCCACTTCCTCATCGGATGAGCTCAAAGACATGTTATCTGACCCTGCTTCTGTATCAGTGTCAAAGTCTGAGTCATTTTGTCTTAGGTCATTCTGATTTGGTTTATCTTGTTTTGGGTTGGTCTGTTCTGTAGTTGTTTCTGTTGTTTTACTTTCTACATTAACCTTCTTCATCTGTTCAGGGTTTATGTCTGTGTGTGATAATACATGACCTGATTTTGCAGATGCACTTGGCTCTAGTCATGCCTTCTTCACCCAGTCCTCCGTTCCTTCCTGTGGCCTCTTTGCTCTGCAGTCGTTTTCCCAATGTCCAAATTTGCCACACAAAAAGCAACTTCCCTCCGGGAATTTTCCTCCTCCCCGTCCTCCACCTCGTGCCCCACCTCGTCCTCCACCTCGTCCTCCACCTCGTCCGTCCCTTCCGCCACGGCCCCGTCCACACCCTCTTTGATCACCTTGGAAAAGAAATTCAACAGAACATACATCAGAAGTGTAATCATCAGATTCATCCTGTGTTAAAAACACGGCAGTTTGCTTTTGTTTCTTTTTTTTGCCAATTTCAGCCGGGCCCGCTAAACGGATTGGTTGTACTTTTTACAGTATCACGGCTTCTACAGATGACATTTTTTTATGGATTTTTTGTCAAAGCACTTCAGATATTCATTGCTATCGGGATGTTAAGAGCATTCCATGGAATATAACAAAAAGTGTATCTCGAGCCGGTTTCTGAAACTTACCTACCCCACCTTTAAGTCAAAAAAGGCATGCAGATCATACAATAAAATACAAATAAGTTAGCAATCAAGGAAAACAAAGAGAAGTAGCAGTATTATAAAATAAGTGGAAAATGTAGAAAGTAGCAGCCGGATAACAGTAGTAAAAGAAAAAGCATATATATATATATATATTGCACACAATATTTAAATACATATACAAAGTATACAAAATAAAGATATGTATATAAAAATAAGTAAAAGTCCAATACAAAAAAGAAAAACAGGTTAACTTAAAATGTTATTTTACAGATTTGTACAGTATTGAATAGGGATGGGTACCGAGCGCCGGTATTATACGGGCCCCGGGGCTGAATTATTAAAGACCGTGGTACCGTTAAGCTCCGACGTTATGTCTTTTTATCGGTACTGGAGACATGTAAAAAATATGTATTATGCTACACAAACATTATATTGCAGTTTTAGTGTCACCAACTCCGTTTCTAATACGCAAAAAGACTGCAAAATGCGTCGATGATTATCTTTAGTATTTTCAATATTTCCAATCCAGACGAGAGATCTCTCTCCCCCGTCTGTGTGCGAGGGGGCGGGGCAGGTTACACACACGCAGCTGCTACATGCAGCAACACACACACGGCGGAGATGGCGAGGAGAACTAAGCGCTCCAAGGTGTGGTTAAACTTTACCCGTCTCGATGCTCGTTGCCAAAAGTGCAATAAGAGTTTAGCATGCAAGTTCGGTAACACGAGCAATTTGTCTAAAAATGTATCAAAAGTGCTCCACATTCAGACGGAGGAATGCACCGGGTTCGACTTTCTTTCTATCAGCTCTGTTGCCCCGTCCACGAGTAATGTTTCCACGTCAGGTGTTATGTATGCTAGCAGCAACACACAGTTAGTTAACTCATTATACAAACCTGGGTTAATGAGTAACGGAGTTATTTATTTTGTTAACGTTTCAGCTATTCTGTTTACAGTTCTGTCATCAGATTATTTAATACGATTTGTTAAAACGTAAAAAAAATGTAAAATTTGTTTAGCTTATTTTTTCTCTCCAAAAGAACCGATAAAAGTGCCGTTAAAGACCGGATCGATAAGTAGTACCGTTAAAACCCGATACCCATCCCTAGTATTAAATAATACAGAAGAAGTAGCAGCCAGAAATAGGAATAAGAAAAGAGTACATATTATTATTATGTATTTCATCTTTTTAATTTTAATATACTTTTGTTTTTACTTGCTGTTTGTTAGATTTCAATCATGTCTGTTCAATTTGTTTAGTGTAAAGCAACAGTTGAAGACATTATGTGTAGGAGCTGATGGTCATACTGTGTGATGTTGGGGGAGGTTATTATTTGTCTTTGTGCGTCTCATTGCGTGTTCTTTGGTCTTTGTGTGTGTTTATCTGTAGAAAGCCCCGTGCTGAAGTGGCTTTGCTTCATGTGGTGCGGCTCTGCATCGTTAGTCCTGCTGACCTTACCCAAACTCATCGTAGACAACAGTGCTTCTTTAGACACCAAGGTTGGTAGATTGTGTATTGTGTATATGTGAATCTGTGTGTGTGTGCAGGCTTTGTGTTGACCCTCCTTAATATGTTTTCCAGAGTACCTCTAAATCAGTGGAAGTCACTGGCTATGTGTGTGGATACCTGGCATCTGTGTTCTACCTCAGCTCCCGGTTACCCCAGCTCTATAAAAACGTAAGTGGCAATTTGTCGGTGTGAAATTTGAGTTGTGGACTTTGCATTGCAACTAGGGTTGCATATCGTTGACTTTTTTACGATACCACTGAACGATACCGATACATATTGTGATACTTTCATGTTCAGGGTTCGTACGGTCATTGAAAACCTGGAAAAGTCATGGAAATTGAAAATGCAAATTCCAGGCCCTGGAAAAGTTATGGAAAACAATATTTTTCCCAAAGTTTTGGAAAAGTCATGGAAATGTAACTAAAGTTGCGTCAGACAAATATAATTTACATTTAATCTAATCGCTGAAATAATCTGCGGTCGCAAGCTGTTATGTGCCATCATGACGCGCATGGTGTTATTTTGTAATATATGAAGCGCGAGCTGTGTGCTCGAGTCTTCCTGCCTGTCGGCTGAACTCTGCTGCTCCAGGATGAGGGTCAGCTACATTATCTACGGTGTGTTCGTTAACTGTGCAGAGTCACTGTGGCACAGACTGCACCGCTGGCGAACAGCTGTTAGAACGGTCCGTTCAGGTGTTCGGAGCTGAGCGGCAGAGCGTGATGTGAACTGAAACGTTTTTCTGTCGCAATATCATTTAAGGAATCGTTGAGCTAGCTAGCCAGCATACATTGTCACTATCTGCTAACGTTAGCTTTAGCCTTTGTTTTCTAATAGTATTTTTCATAGGCTATAAACAGAGGTGGTATAAGTATAGATCTTGTACTTGATTAAAAGTAGAAGTACTCAGATCGTGTACTTTAGTAGAAGTAGGCTACTCAGATCTTGTACTTAATAAAAGTAGAATTACTCAGATCTTGTACTTAATAAAAGTAGAATTACTCAGATCTTGTACTTAATAAAAGTAGAAGTACTCAGATCTTGTACTTTAGTAAAAGTAGAACTACTCAGATCTTGTACTTGAGTAAAAGTAGAACTACTCAGATCTTGTACTTGAGTAAAAGTAGAAGTACTCAGATCTTGTACTTGAGTAAAAGTAGAAGTACCAGAGTGTAGGAATACTCTGTTTCAGTAAAAGTCCTGCATTCAAAATGTTCCTCAAGTAAAAGTAGGAAAATATTCTCATCAAAATATAGTGAAAGTAGCGACAGTAAAAGTAGTCGTTGTGCAGATTGGTCCATTTCAGAATAATATATATGATATGTTTTATAATGATTGATCATGAAAGTGTTCTCAAAGCTGGTGAAGGTGCAGCTAGTTTGAAGTACTTTGTAGACTGCAGGGTAGCTGGTGGATTTACTCCAGGTGGAACTAAAGTCTGATTCAACACTTGATTAGATTTCACATCATTCATCCACATCTGTGAAGTAACTAAATGTATTAAATACATGTAGTGTAGAAGTACACCATGTACCTCTGAACTGTAGTGGAGTAGAAGTACACCATGTACCTTCAGGTTCAGGTTATGTATTTGTACCCGTAGGTAGATTCTGTTTGCAGAGAAAAAGACAAGGGTTCCATCCTGACACTATAAACAAACACAAACAACAGACACATCTCTAATAAAGGACTAGTAAAAGTACAAGTATACCCTGCTCAACCAAATCTCAAAATATTTAAAAAACATTTTAAGTAGGAAAACACTAGTACAGACATGGACATTCAAAATTCACAATGAAATAAATAAATAAAGATAGGCATCTGTGTGACGCTCCTATGATGTGTTGATTTGTGCAATAGCTGCTGGGATAAAACTGTTTTTATACCGCTTCGTTCTACTCCTTGGGACGAGTAACCTCCGGCCCGAAGGAAGAAGCTTGAATCCTGAGTGCAGAGGGTGGTGGGAGTCATCGTCTCATATGGAGCTGGATAACCGCTGTAACTGCCTGAGGTACAGGGTCTCCAGGTTTAGCTGTGGCTCACCAATCAGCCTGCTGGACCACTTTACGATCTGACTCGGAGAGTTTCTGCTCTTTAAAGTCAGGTTCCCAAACCATGACATTAGTGAAAGAGACAGAATTGACTCGATAAAAGCACGATAAAACAATTAACTGTAGTGAGTAGAAGTACACCATGTACCTCTGAACTGTAGTGAGTAGATGTACACCATGCACCTCTGAACTGTAGTGAGTAGAAGTACACCATGTACCTCTGAACTGTAGTGGAGTCGAAGTACACCATGTACCTCTGAACTGTAGTGAGTAGAAGAAGTACCTCTGAACTGTAGTGAGTAGTAGAAGTACACCATGTACCTCTGAACTGTAGTGGAGTCGAAGTACACCATGTACCTCTGAACTGTAATGAGTAGAAGAAGTACACCATGTACCTCTGAACTGTAGTGAGTAGAAGTACACCATGTACCTCTGAACTGTAGTGAGTAGAAGTACACCATGTACCTCTGAACTGTAGTGGAGTAGAAGTACAAAGTAGCAAAACATTGAAATACTTAATAAAGTACAAGTATCTCAAAACTGTACCCCCGTATAGTACTTGTTGAGTTTATGAACTTAGTTACACAGATAGAAAGACTAAGCCTTGCACAGAGGCATGACAATACATTTTCAAAATGCTCAACAGTGCTGCCAGAATTATAAACTGACTGCTACACAATTAAAATAAATGCTTTTATATATGTCTACTAGATGTGACTCTTTGGCGTTTCTGTTATTAGCTGCTGCTTTAGTTGTTCTGACTGCTAACATCCTGTTATTCCTCATTTTAAAGCCGATATCCGTGGGGTCGGGGGTCGGATCCTTGTCACCTTTTTCATGCCTGATAACTTTGCCTCCCTGACTACAGTTGCTTCAGCGTGTAGAAGCTAGTAAGCCTACTATTTGATTTGTTTTAGATGGGCACTACATGTTTCATATGCAGACCTTATTTTCCTGTTCCATGTTCAAATAAACCATTTTCAGTGGTCATTTTTGTTTGGTCATGGAAAATTGGGTAAAGGTCATGGAGAAGTCATTGGTGAAAAAGTGTATGAACCCTGCATGTTGCATAAGGGAACATTGAATCATCCTGCAATTACTCCCATTAAGCACTTTATGATATAGTTAACATGTCAAATGAATATTAAATTCAATTGTGGGACTTGGACCTTTTAGTACTGAACAAACAATGAAAAACACGTTGTCTATGAAGAATTCTGCAATATCATTTATAACAACCATCAGGCGTGAATAGTACATCTTGTCAATGGAAAAAGAAAATAGTACCAGTATAATCAACATTTGCCTGTTGAAAGAAAACAAATCCCATCACAGTTCAGTTTTGTGCATTCATCTTCAAGAAGTTGAGAATACCTGCTCTCTGGATCCAAACGGGCCCTTTCACAGCGTAGGATATCACCTGCTGAACTGAACACTCTCTCGCTTGGCACGCTGCCTCCCTGAACACAAAGGTACTTGGTTGCTGTTAGGAAAATATCACTCGACACCAGGTTGAGAATCAATAATCAGGTTCTAATTTATTCTTACAAGAAGGAGCAGAGTTAAATCACATACAAAGCATATGGGTTAACTCACACCCATGGGGTATGTTGCTCACCGGAGCAGGAAAAAACATGAGGCTTATATCGTCCGAAATACAGGAGATAACCACAAAGTCGTAAATCGAGGTGGCGCAAATATCAGCCGCGGGTGTCGGAAAAGCATCGGGTCATCTGCGATGGATCATCTGTGACGTCTTCTGGACTTCCTTCATGCCTCATAGAAATTAGATATCTAGGAGACAACAAGTATGTGTCTGTCTCCTCATAAAGGTCAACAACCTGCCTCCTCCTATCCTAAAGAGGCAGCTGCAGGTCGTACACAGTTCAGCATCACACATGATATCGGTGCATTAAAACAAACCCAAAGAGGAGACGACAGTATTTTCTCCAACATTTGCCATACGAGATAGCATCGGTTGGAGGTTGCCACCTTTCCCAGAACTTCTTCCAGTGGTTTCAGACCCCACCATTCAGACAGTCATATGCAGCCACACTGTAGACGTTCTAAAGTGACTCGTTTGCGGAGTTTCACGGCGAAATTGACATCGTAATTCCGACGGTTTGGGCGAGAGTTTAAGGATATTATGCCTCACTTTTATATTAAAAAAAAGTATCTCAAACCGGATCTCATTTCGGTACGGTAGACCGTAGCCGCCAGTAACCGGTATTTCGGTAATACCGGGAACCGGTATGCAACCCTAATTGCAACCACGATAGAAGATCTCAGGGAAAACTCAACTTATTATGTAACAGTTAGAGTTTGTGTATCACTTTATGTGTCAAAAGATGAACCAGACGCTGAAGACAATGGTGCTGTTGTGCTGCGGAAACATCCTGGCACGACTGAGACTGATCTCCGGAGGGGATCATCTCAGTATGCTGAGAGAAAAATACTGGGCATACACACACACACACGCACGCACGCACAAACACACACACTTTACCTGAATATTTTTTAATCGATACGGTTGCATGTGACCAGTTACTCATCAGGTTATCTGTTATTATGTATGATTACCTTCAGCAGCACTTGTGCAGACACTTTGCCTAGTATTGGGTCCTGCACATGTAATACGTGGCACTCACTTTTCAGTGATTTCCACTTGTGGGGACAGACTGAACTCAGAGTATACAACTCCATTATTCAGTCAAGGTTAAAAAGTTTCTCCTGTTTCACAATACTGAATGGATGCTTTCTGACACCGACTCACACACATCCTGCTGCTGTTTGTGCTGAAAAACACGCCATTAAAGAGGCTCTGTTCTGCTCTGTGTGTTATTTAGGTTTGTGTGCATGTTAATGGTCTGCAAAGGATAAAATCCCTGTGTTCCCTCCAGAGGGAGTTTCTCTCTCACACACTCCTCCACTGCCTGAAACACCTCAATTTGACTCCTTTGTTTACTTCTTGAACATAGTGACATCACTATTTAACACCCGCGCTTCTATTGGCTAGTGCTCCAACACATTGAAATGTATAGGCTAACCCGGGATTCCACCGGGTCCGTTTGTGCCGCGGTTTTGGTCCGACCTCCTCCAGAATCATACCCAACCGGGCGCGTTTCAGAAGCGGAGTGTCTTGTGTACCGGCTCGCCGTTTTTGTTGATTTGTGCATATTTCCTGGACAGGCTATTTTGCACGGACAAAGTTTGTACATACTTGTAATAGTCCAGTTATAAACGACATGAATCAAAGATGTATTGCTGTATTTTAGTGGTAAAAAAATGCATTCATCATGATAATTATTCTATATATATAATATACACAGTGCCTGTAAACCGGAGGAGAACGCTGGCATTTATTCTCTTACTTGAAAGACTACGGAGGGATAGGGTCTGCGAAATGTGTTTATTTTGGGGATTGCGCTATGCAACGCCTCGCGTCGAAAATAGACCAGCCGCCTATTTTTAGCCGGGACGCTTCTGGGAAGCTTCTAGCCGTAACGCGGCGCGTCTGGTGGAATAGTACCCATTGACTAGAGTGGCCGCGATAGCTGTGAACGGCGCGGCCGTAATGCGGCGCAGGAGGCCCCGGTGGAATCTAGGGGTAAGGGTTGGCAGGGTTTAACTTCTTGTCAATGGCAAACAAAATATAAAATAGCTATATAATAGTATGTGTTTGAAACACAGAGCAAACTCATTGTGAGTGAACATGGTTTGTGGTTGACATACAGAAATAGAGACCTCTCTGTTTTTCTCTGACTGATGGTTTTGATGTAGGTGCATTAGGACAGTGGTTCTCAAACTTTTTTCAATCATGTACACCCTTTGAAAAGAAAATGTCAGCCAAGTACCCCCTGATCAGTGCAAACACTTTTTGTTAGGGAAAAAACGCCTATATAAAGAGGCACAGTACAGCGCTGCACCATCGGTGTCTGATTTATTAAAACAACAACATTGTAACTGAGAAACACTTAAAGGTGGGGTAGGTAAGTTTGAGAAACCGGCTCGAGATCGCTAGAATTTGAAAATACACAACCGGAGAAAATCTGCCACTTCCTTACAGAGCCCCTCCTCCAACACACACGAACGCGCACATGACCAATGAGGGCACGAGATAAGTTTGTGCCCCGATGGAAGGCTGACAGGCAGGTAGGCCATCCAATCCAATTGGTTGTACTTTTTACAGTATTACGGCTTCTACAGATGACATTTTTTTATGGATTTTTTGTCAAAGCACTTCAGATATTCATTGCTATCGGGATGTTAAGAGCATTCCATGGAATATAACAAAAAGTGTATCTCGAGCCGGTTTCTGAAACTTACCTACCCCACCTTTAAATGCTACATTTCAAATGTTTACAATCCATCACTAATTCATGGCAAACCAATTTTAACATCATGCAATAACACTAAGACGACATTAGTTGCATTGAACTGATCTTTTTAATAAGTTGTACTAACAATGTAGTGAAACATGGGCTTGAGCTTCACTGAGGATCTTTGTCATTCTGACAGGGAGGCAAACTGCAGTTATTACACTTTGCGTTTTGAAATATGTGTAACTCTGTTCATATAAAACCCACACTGCTCAAACTTCCTTACTTTAACTAAAATTGGTATATTTATTTATTTATTTTGGGGCGTGGGGAATGAAGAGAAAAAAATATATGAGCATGGGATTTTGACCCCTCATATAAACATATGCATAATGCTGCGCTATACTTTGCGGCCACACGCCGTTGCCAAGCAACGCTTATTGTTTAGGTCCTTTGATAAGCAGGCAGTCAAATCATTAACTAGAATTAGCTAGATCTGATAGATTTGGACATAAACGCGAGAGAGAGAGATCAGAGAGCAGATCAGCTGCTGCTGACGGAGAACACGCAGCTCTGCATGATCACAGCTCCCCCCTGTGACGGACCGTTGAGCGGAGCAAAACACACTAAGAGTTAGACCTAACACACTTGGCTAGTTCATCTACTCTGGAACAAGCTAAACTAGTTATACATACATTTATTCTTTACTGTCGGTTCACTTATTACAGGTTCAACGAGCTGCACGAGACTGACGGGTCAGGAGAGGGAGAGGAAAAGAGAGCACCCCGTTTGTTTTTCCCATTTTATTATCCAGAGTTTCTGTAAACCTTTGAATAAAGTAGTTAATCTACTATTAGCAGTTTGTTTAAATGCATTTATTATGTTTGTTTTTTTCATTAACATAAAATAAATCTCACGTACCCCCTGCAGTACTCCAACGTACCCCTAGGGGTCCACATACCCCCATTTGAGAACCACTGCATTAGGAGATGAAGCTCCACTAATGGCATACTGTTGAAGTAAATAAGTGATACCCACTTTAAAGATGTATAATATAAAACTGGTTATAATCTATATTTCTGCCGCTCTTAATACTAAAAACCGTTGTTCTTCTAGTTTCAGCGACAGTCCACGGAGGGCACCTCTTACATGTTGTTCGCTCTTGCCATGATGGGCAACGGGACGTACGGGCTGAGCGTCATCGTGGTGCTGCCTGCGCTGAAGGGCTCCAAGCAGACCTTCATCATCAAACACCTGGCCTGGCTCATCGGCAGCCTGGGGGTCATCGTACTGGACTTCTTTGTATCCTTTAAACAACAAGTGCACTTGAAGACTTGAAAATAGGTCAAATTGTCACTGATTCAAGTTTAGAGTGGACAAATATATATCATTTAAAACAACAGAATAAAATTAAGATATTTATAATTATATATTCCTTGGAAGTTAAATTAAAGAATGTTCAATAAAAAAAATGAAATAAAGATATTTATAGAAACATAGTTTTAGTAAAGTTTCAAGCCAAAATATTTAAATATCAGAATTTAAAATGAGCATACACCTATATAATAAAATATAAATATTTATGTAAACACAAGTACTTAAAGTAAAATGTCTTATCACAACAGAGAAATAATACAAATATGTGTTACTTAATACTTTTAAGTACGAATGTACAATAACAATATATATATGTATAGAAATAAAGACAATAAAGTCTAATGTCCAGTAAAACAGTGTGAAGCTGTGAAAATATTTATACAAACATAAGCATCTTAGGTACAATTGTGCAATGAAAAGGTAATACATTTTTTTTAAATATCCACAAGTAAGAAGTTAAAGGGGACCTATCATGCAAAATGCACTTTTTTATGTCTTTTATACATAACTATGTGTCCCCGGTGTGTCGGGGAACTCACGCAGCGTCAGAAAATAAAACCCTCTCTCTTTTCCTCCTTACCCACATCTCTAAAAACGGGGCTACAACGGAGCTGATCCAGATTTGCGTCCGATATCGGAAATGTAGGCTGGCTTTATCAGAAACGTTGCTATCAGAAACAATGCCCGACTGTTTTGGACGTAATATGGTCGGTGCATGTTTACATTAGCATCGCTAACACTCAGAGCTAACCTGTGGAGAGCATGTGTGTGAAGAAGCAGGAAGTAAAAAGGAACTCACCTTCTGGTATAACCGGCAAGAGAGAAAGCCTTTGAGCTCCAGACTGTTTCAGATCCTTGATAATCCATGATATGGCGTTTCATCACCGCAGTATCTGCCGGTAGAATCTCCCGCATGAGCTCAGCCCCCTCCATTTTTTTTTGGAAGCTTTATACCCCAAATCAGCACTTTTGAAACAGGACGTGAAATAGAGGGATATGAGGCACGCCTAGAATGTGTGATCTGACACTTCAAAGACATGTTTTTTATGTATTTTTTATATATCTGAGACCTATGCTATTTCCTACAAATAGCATGATAGGTGCACTTTAAAGTAAAATGTCCAATACAAAAATTAAATAAAGTATTTATATGAACATAAGAAGTAAACATGTACCCATTGTACCACATCATGTTGGTGTTTGCTCCTTAACTTCAGTCAGGTGACCGCCCAGTTCGTGATGTACAGGAAGAACAGCTCAGCAAAGGGCAGCAAGCTGCTCAGCGTGCCGGAGGTGGAGCCTCTGCTGTGTGAAGAGGTGGAGCTGTCGCTGTTATAGGACCCACAATCAAACATGGACTGCCCAATGTACAGTTTCTGATTCATCTGTGATTCTCTGGGGCTATTGACAACTTCAGAGACATTGTAGAAGCTACATGCAGCCATGTTGAAGTACCAGCAGGAACACACTTGATAAACCCTTTATGGAAATATCAGGTGGAAACATTTTTTTCAAGTTAAATTAATAAAGCACATTTCTGTTTGGTTTTCTCTAGGCAGGCCAGTAAGCATCAATGAAATACCTTTTGTTACAGTTATCCACTGGGATTACTTGATTTTTTTTGGGTGGGGGAGAATATTTGTATTGGCCACTGGGGACACCTAGAGAAGGGGGACTTAATGCCAGACCTCTCCTCACAAATGCAAGCTTTACGGAAGAACTGCCTGTTATTTATATACACATGTTTGACAGGGTTGCTTAAATACTGCTGTGTCATATTGCAATATCATATGAGAAGACGTAGTAATGCGATTTTCCATTTGGTATTTGAGTGCCATAAAGTTCATATTGTGTCACCACAGAAGAAGAAAACTTTCAATATTTGTTGTTCATTTCAGAATGTGGTCCAAGCTCCCTTACTTTTATGGATAATTGTGTGCCTCTTTAAGTTAACACAATCTTATTTTATAGAGACTGTCAAAAAGTATTTATTTTTAAATTAAGTTGCATGTCTTGACAGTATTTTTGTTAAAAGACGCCCTATTGTGCTTATATGTAGGTTTCTGTGCATAATGGTCGTCGAAGGCTAAAATCCCAAAGTTCCGGAAGATAGTGACATCACTATGGAACACTTGCGCTTCTATTGGCTAGCGCTCCAACACATTGTAAGGGGCGGGACATCTCTAAGTGGTTGACCAATCACAACAGAGACGGCCAGCTAACCAATCACGCACAAAATATAAATATATATACCTGGAAATGAGCATAATAGGGCCCCTTTAATCCTCTCTGTTTCACTTATAAAAGCAGTTTCTCTTTTTACCTTCTTCTCTCTCATTCCTAAAATGTTATGAGCTGCATTATCTGGTGTCCTCTCATGCAACATTTACAATTATGACATACAGAAATAGTCATTAAAGAAGTCATTACTTTTTGATGATTCCAAATGTATTGGAGAATAGGGACATTAATGGGATGTCTTAAAGACGTAGTCAAAGTAATGAGGCTTATAATTAGATTGCTCATGTTTTTCTGTTCTGTTTGCAGATGCTCTTGTCACTTTGTTAACACAATTTGTACTTGTTGCGGTTGAACAAACAAATACATGAAAACCAAGCAGAACAAAAATGGAACAGAACAAATATCAAAGGACATTGTTTCGATCAGTCGTAAAACTGTGGTGCTGTTTTTGTAATATATCTTTCTACCTCATTTAATGTGAACATAATGTATTCCTCATGAAGAGCTTGCTCAAACATATTGTATAATCACATTTGAAATTACTTTAAAAGCGACTATTTCTGTAGAAAATCCTAGTTATTAATTGGTTATTACTTCTGGCTGTTATTTGTATCTGTCAGTTGATGCAATAAGTGTAATTAAGTTGGGGATTTTTTTTACTGTAAATTCATATTCTTTTGGTAAATGTATGCAATTGGAGTATATGTTTTTTCCAATAGATTGAATTTTTGCTAAATATTTTTGTATTGCACTTTAAACCTTGATTATTCCTTAAAATTGATAGGAAACACTTTTCAAAGTAGCACACACAAAAATGTTATGACTGAAGAAACTGCAGTATTTATAAGACTAGGTTTTGTCACACTACTGCTAAGATGTATTTATTTTCTTTAAAGCATAATGTTATTTTCTTTTGATTGTGTACATGGCCAAATACTGCATATTGTAACTGGCAATGTCTTCTCAATGTATGTATGATAATAACTATGGACACAACTGCAATATATACTCGGTATAAAGGTCAAAATACACTGTCTATATGTCTTTATTTTTAAATAAGACTGAAAAGAACAAAACTCACACGTTTATGAGCAAAACAAACATATTTTCTCTTGTATTTATTTGCATTGCATTTAATATTGACGTCATCCAAAATTGAATGTAATCAGGTGACATTACTTTTATATTCTGAAATTCAGATAAGGTTACTGATTACACTTTTGACTAGGTTACTAGTTATAGCCTTACATGTTTACACTAACCCTCCCAACCCTGCATGTGCAGATTGTGCAGTTTCTTAGCATGTTATCAGAGGTGGAAAAAGTATTCAGATGCTTTACTTGAATAAAAGTACCAATACATTATTGTCAAAATACTTCATGTAAAACTCCTGCTTTTAAAATCTTAAGTAAAAGAACAAACGTATTATCAGGAAAATGTACTTAAAGTTCAAGAGTAAAAGTGTTGAAACAATGCCTTTATGTGTGAATATAATTATACTATGTCTAGATAACATTGTTTCTTCAAGTAGCATTTTACTGTTGCAGACAAACAATGTTCTGATTTACAAAATATTGATTTTTTAAAGTTGCATTTTGGTAATATAGTGCTGTTTAATAAATGTAGTGCATTTACAATTACATTATTTTCCTTTTTAAATGCTTGAGTACAGAACTTGACTAATTGTACTTAGTTACGTCTGCATGTTATAGCAATAGCAGTATCACAACAGGTCGTTTTAATGGGGCAACTCCAAATGTCCCAACCCCACACCCTCACATGCCTGTAGCCGTTTTTTGATCGAGGTCTCCGGCGACCAATTGATAAAACCTGCCCCCCCCTGGGGGCGGGGATAGGGAAATGTGGTATTTCTTCTTTTTTTTTTAGGGGGAGGAGGAGGGACTTCCTTCAGAGTTGTACCAGGATGGCAGGCAGCTGCTCGGCTGACACGTAACTAAAGTTAAAGGTGCTATGGAGGCCTCGTCGGGGACTTGAGCTTTTATACTTTTTTCCCACAAGCTGCTTTGAATTGCATCGGGGAAAACAACAACCAAGAGAGGGGAGGAAACTACACACACACACACACGCCTTTGCAGGAGTGAAGTGAAGCAAATCTGGAGTGGTTACTTTGAAGTCGCTAATGGCTTTTGCATTGCTACAATAATGCATATGTCGGTGGATTTAAGCACTTTTTTTTAGTGACTGGAAATGGTATAGGAGTGAGAGCTGTTGTTGTTGTTGTTGTTGTTGCAGTCGTCACTTTACAAGTTGAGTAAGGGAAGTTTTTCCAGCAGCAGAGACGGGGTTTTCTCGCTCGGACAGCGGGGAGGGGTCCAACATGGGTAGCGGGGTTTGCTCCCGGAGGCAGCGGAGGATCTTCCAGTGTCTCCTGCTGCTCACCGTGGTCTGCGGGATGATGTACGGGGGCATGATGTCCTACGAGATGCACAGGCAGCTCAAGAGGACCGAAGCCACGGCGCTGAAGTACCAGCAGCACCAGGAGTCCCTGTCGGCGCAGCTCCAAGGTAAACAGAGACGGTGATTTTGCATGAGAAGTGACACGCCAGACTCCCTTAAGAAAACTGTGATTTTAAGGTTGTAGTGGCGGTTGTGAGTTCATTACACATCTTAAAACAAATGTTATGATGTATTCAGTAGGAGCTGTAGTTCATTTCGGCTTCATGCAAACACAAGTGTATCAAATCAAAGTCATATTACCACAGAGGTGCAAGAAGTATTCATATTAGTTTAGTATGCTATTGCTTGTACACTTAATTTAAATAATAATAATTTTGTTAGCTGTAATTTGGCCATTCATAACGTTATTTGACTTTGTACTTATTGTTATCTTTCACTGTCAGTATGTATATATTTTACTTTTAGTAAAATGTCATTTTGTTCTACTTTTTTTCATTCACATTATGTGCATTGCCTTGTTTTAACATGCTGTGGTGACGAAAACAATTCTCAAATTGGGATCAATAAAGTTGATCTCATCTTAAGTACATAGATCTTGTACTTAAGTAAAAGTAGAAGGACCAGATTGTAGTAATACTCTGTTATGAGTAAAAGTCCTGCATTCATAATATTACTCAAGTAAAAGTAAAAAAGTATTGGTATCTCAATATAATTAAGCACCAAAAGTAAAAGTACTCATTATGCAGATTGGACCATTTCATAATAATATGATATGTTTTGATTATAATTATTGATGCATTAATCTGTTCATCAAAATTGGTAAAGGCGCAGCTAGTTTTAATTACTTTATGTACTGCTGGGAAGCATTAAATCCAGGTGTAGCTTAAGTGTTGATTTATATTGTTTATCATTAATCCAAATCTGCAAAGTAACTAAAGGTATTAATTAAATGTAGTCGAGTAAAAGTACTCAATTTACCTTTGAATTGTAGTGAAGTAGAAACACAAAGTAACAGAAAAAGGAAATACTCAAGTAAAGTAGAAGTCCTTTTTTTGAACATAAGTACAGTACTTGAGTACCTGGTTTACACCACTGCATATTACCCACAATGCACATGCAATGCCAGGTCTACTTGTTAAATGTCAAATCAAATGCACAAATGACACAGTCTGTCTGCCATCTGATCTGCTACGCTGTAACTACACCGTAAAGCCAGGCAGAGATGTGTCCTTAACCTGACCTTAGGTGGCCTAATCCCGTGATAAAGCAGGTTACATTCTGAGTAGATTGTAACCCAGAGACAGGCAGGTTATTTTTTAAAGCTGTAGTCGTACAGTAAAACTCTACCCAGGAGTGTTTTACTGCTGACTGGAGGCTATGACACACACACACACACACGCACACACACACACGCACACGCACGCACACGCACACGCACACGCACACGCACTCACACCTGGTTGAAGTGCCTGTGTCCCCAGGCTCACCTCACCAGTATTCAAATGAGTGTAATTTAAAGGCACTAGGTCAACCCACACATCTGCTTGTGTCAGCCACAGCTGGAGGAAAAGAGGGCAGAACTGAGATTTAATACAAAGGCGTGACCATGTCTGGTACAGTAGTGTCTTTATGAAACTATTTAAAGGAGTATTATTATTGTCCGCATATTGAAGACAGTATTGTTAGCAATACATACACTTGTTGTAGCCATATTCTCCTTTTGTGGTGCTTTGCAAATACAGTACTTCAGTCTCATGTTGACATACATTTATGATGTCAACAAACCAGATGTTGCAGCTTTGCTAACTGATCCTAAACATAGTTAAACCGGCCTTATTATGCTTTTTAGGATTTTACCTTTCCTGTAGTGTTATATAAGTTGTAGCGCATGTGGTCTGCAAAAGGCAAATATTCCCCCCCCACCCTGCCTGAAACACCTCCATTGGACTCTGTTTTCTTCTGGAACATAATGACATCACTATGGAACACTCACGCTTCTATTGGCTAGAGCTCCAACACATTGTACGTGATAGGCTAAGGGGTGGGACATCTCTTGACGGTTGAACAATCACAACAGAGCCGGCCAGCTAACCAATCAGAGCAGACTGGGCTCTGGTTTCAGACAGAGGGTGAAAAGAGGTGCTGCAGCACAGGCAGTATGAGAAAAAAAAAGAGCTTTTTGAACATTAAAGCATGGAGACATGTCACAGTGGAGACACTACATACTAATATGAACCTGAACATTTGCACAAAATGTCCTCAAACATGGCTGACCTGGCCAAGAAGGCAGCAACGTTACATAACACATAACACAAACATATAAAATACAGAGAACATAACGAATAGAGCAGTCACTACTGTACATTGTGCACATTAGGACAGTAAGAAAGGTACACTACTTATTACTGCAAGAGCAGCTGGTGGTTAGGACTTCAGACAACTTCAATTTAAAACATGCCATTGAGACAAGTGCCATCAGTTTGAGGCGTGATTGAAGGTCATTCCAGACCAAGGACCATAATAAAAACTCTACTCTACATAGGTCTTGTCCTGCAGTAACCTCACACATTAACTCCCTCCATATAAACACACTCCTCTGTGCCGACAGGATGTGAGGCTTGTGTCATGCCATTATGCCATGAGGTTAAAATGGACTGTGGGTGGAGAGCTCCATCTTTCCAGGGGAAGGGTTGTGACCACATCTGGGAGGCAAATAGTGCGTCAGGGTTTTGGTCAGACTGTTCATTTCATGCGACCTTTGATCCACCGACACAGCAGTCGTCTCTTCATACCATGCAGTTGCATTTAGGCTTCTACTTATCATATTTGTAAAAGTAATAGCATACATACACGTCCACAAGAGCCTTTGTTGTCATGTGAAGCACTCTGTGACCAAGTACAACCCTTACTTTTTACTGATAGCTTTAGTGGTAGTGAGATGTGATGACTTTTACGGCCCGTCCACACACAGGCATGAAATAAATCTTTAAAAATCTTGCTGCTGGGCGTGTCTGAAGCTTGGCGATTTTTTGCGAGCAATGCGACCAACAACCAATCACATGAATCTCCCGCCCCCGGCATACAAAGCAATAGCAATGTTAAAACGAAGTAAACTGGATATAAACTCCCCAAACCGGCGAAAACCTACCAGTTTCACCCACTGTCTCTGCCACCTCCCTCCATGCCTGGCTCCTCCGGTTTGTATCCCGGTAAATAGTCTGGTCGTAAAGAACCAGGTGATTTGCTACCGTAATTTCTCGTTTGGAATATGAGGAAATGAATCTGGCTCTCCCAGCTTGCACGCGGTTTGATTGGCTAGCGCTTGTACTGGCGGGATTTGCATAAACAGGATTTGATTGGCTGATGCCAGCTTCGAAAGCATCGGGAGCATCAAAAGTTGAACATTGCTCAACTTGTGATGCTCACGATGTTTGCAAAGCCATGCCATGCTCCCCACAATGCAGTTCGGCGACGATTCAAAATCTTCTACGTCACCCCATTCAAGTGAATGGGTGAAGCTTTGAAAGATTTTTTTCATGCCTGTGTGTGACGGGCCGTTAGACTTTAGGCATTTTAGAACCTCCGCATTGTTTTCACATGTTTGTGGTCAGATGCCTGAAGTAAGGTCTGTGGTTAACACCAGCTGAAGAGATGTTCACACTTTGTCCTTCAACATAAAATACGTCAGTAAATACCCCACCGGTGACTGGCGAAGCTTCTACTGTATGTGTCATAAAGGTTCTGCAATATACCGAAATCCAATGGGAAAAATGCATTATTGAAAGCCCACCTCAATTGAATATTTCCCGAGCTAACAGCAAGTCTACCGTTTACACAAATGGCTCTTATTGCATTTTTTTTAAAAGCTTCAGAAAAAGCTTATCCATTCAAAAACTTGTGATGACGTTGCTATGGCTTTATCATTTGTAGACTTTGGTCACCACAACATTACTTTCAATGTGAAATGATTGATGGATTATTGGGTCAATCACAAAGCACAAGCCACTTGACATCCACTGCTGTTTTGTGTGTGTTTTGTGTCCTATATTTAGAGGTGGGCCATAGCTGGGGGGCTGTGAGTCAGACGCATTGATTCACTGTAGCCCACGACAACCTCAGGCTGCCAGTTGTCAGCCATTTCAAAAGATCAACTGACACTTTGTGGTTATACTTGCACTCAAACAAATGTGTGTCCCTTGTGATTTAATACCCCTTCACTCCCCCTTTACTAACACACACACACACACACACACACACACACACACACACACACACACACACACACACACACACACACACACACACACACACACACACACACACGCGCAACACATTAGTCAAATGCAATAATTGCAGCCTGCTCTACATGAGTGGTGTAATAGTTTTTCTCCAGCACTGCTGTCGCCTGCTGTTTATCATGAGTGCTCTCAGTCTGCACGGTTTGCAGGGTAATAACCTATTGCCATTATTTGATAATAATTGGAGGGTTGATCATTTTTGCATACTTATTCTCATTATCATGGAAAACTATATTAAAGTGTGATTTTATAATAAACACATTTGTTAAGTCTGTTGGAAAATCTTTTTATCATGGGGTTATGGTATTTTGTCACATATTTAGCATTTAACAAATATTATGCTTCCTTCACTTTAACAATTGCACTTACCATATTACGATAACATTCCCATGAATTATGCAGTAGTCTTAGCAGATGGAATTGTTTAGTTTTACATGTAAGATACAGCAAATACTATTATCCCTTGTACTTTCTGTGTTTGTTTCGTGTTTTTTTTTTCATATAAAGATTAACACTAAATCCCTCCTTTTGATTTGAATGTCTGTGATGAAGGCTTTCTTTGAGTTTGGGGTATCGAATGTCTAAATCTCTCTGCCCTGCCACTCTCACTCTCCTCCATTAGTTGGTTGAAAAGGAAGTGGGTTTCTTGCCATGTTCCCACCTGACTGAGCCGTGGAAACTCACACCACAAAGTCTTTGTTTTCTGAGTAACCTTTTGTGTGTACAAAAAAAGAGGAAACCCCTAATGTCCGTGTCGTGTTATGCACACGTATGACTTTACATTACAGTTACCTGTGTGGTGAAGGTAGAAAGAAGTATGAGCTAGTAAGAAAGCCGCAGGAATAACCGGGAGGCGAGGAAGCCACACAATGTGTTCCCCTTCCTGTCCCAATAGAGTGGTGCAGCTTTTCTCAATACTAGCCTGGATCCCTCCATGTACAACATCTAAAAAAGTGGTTTCCTAACAATCCGTTTGCACAAAATCAGTTTCATATGATTTCATGAACAGGATTGTGCTTCATGTGTAGATACTGTATATCTTGGTGTCATTAGAATAACAATTTAGCGTTGACAGCACTAGTCCTACATGTTCTACCCTCGGGCACTCCACATGTTGTCGGGGTTAAGGAACAGACACTGTCCCCTTTCAAAAAAAATCTTATGATCAGACAGATATGCATAAAACCACTGCGAGGCTGCATTTGATTAGATATACCGTCCTACTGCGGAAATCTGTTTATCAAGATGTCACAATCCACTGTATCACATCAGTCGGCTCCACTTCAGTCTGCCAAAAGAAGAATTTAGCAATCCCTGACATCTGCATTCATTAAAAAGGTCATTTGTGACAGAAACAAGGCGGTGTCTTCACTTCCACAAAGCTTACGGTTTGAGACACCGCCTTGTTTTTGTCACGAATGAGCTTTTTAATGAATGCAGATGTCAGAGATTGCTCAATTCTTCTTTTGGCAGACCGAAGTGGAGCCGACTGATGAAATCAGGTTCATGCTGTCAACGCTAAATTGTTATTCAAATGACACCAAGGCAAGATATACAGTATCTACACACGCAGCACAATCCTGTTTTGTTAAATGTCTAAAACCGACAGTGTCCACAAATAATTTAGCATTAAATCCTTTTTTTTAAACTTTTTTTTTATTGAGTCAGGCACAATGAGTTTACATTTATACAGTCAATATTTTTATTTATTTTTCCCCTTTCCCTCCCTCCCGGTCCTAGCTAGTAAAATAAATAACTAACTAAATAAATAAGATGGATACCTGTATAGGTAAAAGTAATGTAGAAGATAATATTAAAAGAAAATGTATAGATAAGGGAATAAAGAATAGTAATACTTGTACCCATATACTCGTATGTATACCCACATGTACACATGCACATACATACACGTACCTTAGCATTACATCCTAAATAAACCCGAATCCTTGTCATTGACTAAGAAAACCTGCAGACCTGAATACAGGTTCATATTATCATTGTGAAGTTTGGAAAACAATATGTTAAACTTGAAATGATTATCAGACACTAAAATCAGCTGATCGACCTGCTGCTGCCCGTACCAGTTTCCAGTGTTGACAATACAGAGTTTTACAAGACTAGGCGTTTGCCATACCATAACGTCACATCATGTTGTTTTTCAGGTTAAATAACTGTAGAAATGTAATCCAAACAACTTCAAACAGACCAAGGCATTTATCTTAAGATGTGGACTGACTGCATGAACCTCTCTGAGCGTAATCAGAAGGACGTCCAGACACAGGAGGTCAGGGAGGTTTTGTTCTGCTTGTTGGAGGCTCTGTACCCTCCTAGCAGTGAGAAGCGCTGAGGCCACTCAAAACACACACACACACACACACACACACACACACACACACACGCACACGCACACGCACACGCACACACACCCTCTCTCAAGGGGACGACATAATGTAGGCAAGCGGGGCAAACATCTACAAAGAGGCTGCATCTAAAAATATTTTTTTAAATTGAATGTTCTTTTGAATTATTAAAACCCACTGATAGTGCCACGAGGTGTAGTCATGAATCCCATTTCATCCAGCGACTCAATGTGCATCAAATAAAAAACTTTATACAGACAAAACAGGACACGGTCAAGAGAGGGAACTTTTTTTTTTTAAGTTATGAAAAAACTTCTCGTGCAACATGACATCAGAAACTACACCCTCTAAAAACGAGTTGAATTAGACGTTCAGTAAATGACACATCATGCTAACTTTAAGGTTATTAGTAGTATTCTGTGTCTCTACTGGGACATGTCTCCATGCCTTAATACTCTCATACTGCCTGTGCTGCAGCACCTCTTTTCACCCTCTGTCTGAAACCAGAGCCCAATCTGCTCTGATTGGTTAGCTGGCCGGCTCTGTTGTGATTGGTCAACCAGTTGGAGATGTCCCGCCCCCTTGCCCATCACATACAATGTGTTGGGGCGCTAGCTAAAAGAAGCACAAGTGTTACAGAGTGATGTCACTTTTTTCCGGAAGTAAACAAAGGAGTCCAATGGAGGCGATTTTAGCCTTTGCTGACCATTTACATGCATCAAATCTCCAAAAGCATGACATGGCCCCTTTAATGAATAGACCAGTATACCTCAACATTCTGGAGCTTCTTTACCCACTTTCCTTATCTCGTTCAAAGCTCAAGGAGCATGTGAATGAGCACTTCTTGTCAGAGGGTTTCCCCCTCAGACGACGCAGCCTTTACCCTAAAGTGTGGTTAACGTGAATCAACAGAGCGAGAACAAGGCCGCTCTCTATGGCGCTGACCTTTACTGGCCTGCTGGAGACTGAATGGGTTAGATCTGTCTGAGTTAGTGTGCACTGTGAATTCTATGAACACAGGCGAATTAGACTTTGTTTGAGGAGTCTTTGTGTGTGTGTGTGCACACTCCCTCCCATGTGTACACAAACAAAGGAGCCCAGTTTATGAAGAAGACACGATTAGTTGTTGTTTCAATAAGGCACACTCTGTTGTATAAATGCTTCACTTAGTATATTTTTGGATTACATGAAAGTAGCCTGCGTAAAAACGAAAGAAATGTGGGCAGTAAGTCTACCTATAAGAAATTCATTTTGTAATCCTGCTAGCAATCCCCATTACTGCCGAAGTAATCAGGTAACGTATTTTTTTGTATCCTGATTTTGTAATCCTGTAATTCATTACTGCCCGAGCCTTGAGTAAATGCACTTTGTTGCTTTCCACCACTGGTTTATGTCACCATTAGTCACCACCTTATTACCGAGTCTGTGTCTCAGTGTGTGTGTGTGTGTGTGTGTGTGTGTGTGTGTGTGTGTGTGTGTGTGTGTTTCCCTGACTGTTTCTTTCCCTTCAGTTTCTCCTCATGTGTGTATTCACACTCTGTCTGTGTGAGCCTTCCTCTGTTTCACTCTGCAGTTCTTGTATTTTGCTATTTCTTCTCAGTTTTGAAATCCTGATGAAATGATAAAGAGGACAAAGTGTATGTGACGATGAATCTGTTGAGTTGCCACATCATCAGTTAGACCTCCCACCCTGAGGGAGGGGGGTCTAAGAGAACATGTCAGAAACTGGAAGATATATTTTTTAAGCTGCTTGAGTCAGATGACTGGCCACGACAAAGGATTACTCCCAGAATGGATTGTTTTTTAATTGTAAATTTAAGTTGGTCCAACTATTGTGTACCTTTCTTAAAGGTCCCATGTCATGGCCATTTCTACTGATCATAATTCCATTGTTGAGGTCTACTAGAATACATTTGTATTGTGCAATTTTCCAAACTCACATTTGTTTCTCAAACAGCATCTCTGTACAGTATGTGTATTCACTCTCTGTCCTAAACGGCTTGTTGGAGCTCCTGCCCCCCCCCTCCCTGTGAGCCCAGTGGCCGTCTGCGAGACAGCGAGACACAGCCCGAACACACACACCTGCAGCCTGGCTGGGAGTTTGTGTGTGTGCTCACAAACAGACTCACAGCCTCGCCGCGTCCCGCCGTCTCAGGGAGGAGAAATCGGCAGAGCTGCAGCTGCGAAAAGATTAAGTGTGTGTGAGGAAGTCTGCGGATTGGTCAATTTAGACCAGGGGTCACCAACCTTTTTTAGGGTGAGGACTACTTTCAAAAAATAAAAGAAGTCGAGGGCTACTTTTACTCCTCTTTTTTTTGTTTTTTGCAGTGTATATATTTAGCACATTTTAACATTATTATATGCTGACCTTTAACCTTTGTGTGCTGTTTGGGTCTGTGGGACCCGTTTGCAGTGTTTACTAAAAGAAAATGTTTGCAATTTAATTAATTTAACCTGCTTTATTTGGGGGTGGATCTCACCTCCTCTAGGGGGGTCCTCACCGCCTCATGAGCATGCATGGAAGATTTTTTTTTTAAATGTTGAAGTGAAATGCATCAATCTGGTGCACTTTGAGCACAACATGAATTGATGGATACAGCTCTCAACACTCTATGAAAGGGAGCTGTATTTTCAATAATCCAAACATCTTTAGAATATGATCACAACCAATAACAAATCATTTAAACTTGTTTATTCTTATCTTATGTTACCTATTAGTATTCTTTCTTTTTCTTTATGCATATTTTACGAACCACTCTCCTTTTAAACAGTTTTTTTTACTGTCCTATAGTACACATTGGAATTATTTCTTACTTTATCTATATTAAATAGATAAAGGTGTGTTCTCCCTAGCTCTCTTTCTCTCCGTCTCTCTGTCTCTCTCTCTCCCTCCCTCCCTAGCTCGCTCACTCTCTCTCTCTCTCTGTCTCGCTCGCTCACAAAGGCTGTGTGCTCCTCCGTGGCGATGACGGATTGCGTTAAAAAATAATAATAAACATATTTGTAAAGTGGGGACACAAAGGTGATTTCGAAAAGTGCGGGGGACATGTCCCCAGTGGAAATTACGCCATGCGTGTGTGTGCGTCAAGTGCAATAAATATATAAGTTACAACACACAGAGTAAAACTCTGCCCCTCATGTGTTGTATAGGCTCGCATGATAGGCTGTGTTCAATGGGGCTGATGTGTAGTGTAGATTCTGCCAGAAGGAAAATCAGCGGGGAGGTGACAAATTGGTTTTCTTCCCGACTGCAACGCTGGTCCGGCAAATCAAGCAAGAACGTGATTGGTCGATATTCATTGTGGGGGTGGGGGAGGGGTGTTATAGAGTTGTAGTAAGTAGATAGAGTTCGCTATGATTTAGGTTTCGTTTATGCATAGGGTAGATTCTTTTAATTACATTTCCTTTTTTGTTTTGTGTATTTTATACATTTTGGATTTGCTTGGCGAGCTATTTTTAGAACATGCCCGGCGGGCGACTCACGTTGCCCCTGCAGGCGACTAAGTGCCCGCGGGCACCGTGTTGGCTACCCCTGATTTAGACCAATCCACGGACTTAACCTAACGGCTCCGCGGATTGGTCCATTTTGACCAATCCACGGACTTAACCTAACGGCTCCGCGGATTGGTCCATTTTGACCAATCCACGGAGGGGTCGTCGTTACGTCACTTTGTTCCCGGAAGACATTTTTTGAAAAAGAGAAATCTCCAACGAGGCGTTCTGGGGCAGCATAGACACGTATTTTCTGAGTTTTACTCGCTACAGGGTGTACTTTGAGGGTTTTTGACTCTGCAGACCGTTTACATGCAGAAAAACCTTCATAACACACAAGGGGACGGGTGATAACCGGAAAAGCATGACATGGGACCCTTTAAAGAGGACATATTATGCTAATTTCCAGGTTCATATTTGTATATTGTGCCTCTACTGTGTCAGGTTTACATGCTTTAAAGATCAAAAAGCTCCGGCCAGCTAACCAATCAGAGCAGACTGGGCTCTGGTGTTAGACAGAGGGTGAAAAGAGGTGCTGCAGCACAGGCAGTATGAGAAAAATAAAGCGCTTTTTGAACATTAAAGCATGGAGACATGTCCCAGTAGAGACACTAAAAACTAATATGAACCCTTAGAAGAGCATAACATGTCCTCTTTAATCCGGCAGCCCGACTATAATGATCCGTTCTCATGATTGTACCATCGTGTTTGTGGCTGACGAAATCCACCAGGCACAGAAGCAGCCTAAACCAAACTAGTTTCATCTGTAAATATGTTTTCCACCACCAGCCTTGTGAGGAATACCGCAGCTTCTTGCAGATGTAATGTCCTGTTATCACAGTCTGGTTGAATACATATCACACCTGGCTCTTATATATACCTCATCCTCTTTTATGTCCACCTCCCTGAAACTGTTGTTTAGGAGTAGAGTGTTTGTGCTGCGTACATATTTGTTTTGGTTATGTACCTTCCTGCAGAGTTCAAACTGCTCATTAAACCTTCTCTCTCCATTTCCCCCCTTCATCTCTCCCCCCGCTATCTCTGTTTTCTCTTTATGTGCAGTGGTGTACGAGCATCGCTCCAGGTTGGAGAAGTCTCTTCAGAAGGAGAGGTTGGACCACAAGAAGGCCAAAGAAGGTGAGAAAAATCACATCTCAATTCTGACTTGGCTCACATCTCGATTAAGGTCACATTACAAAGTACCTAAATATTAAGAGATTTATTTTAAAGGAAAACCTGCCTTTCATTAAACGTATTCAGGCAGTAGCATATACACTGAAACACATGAGCACATACTACAATTTAAAAAAGCAGAAATTAAATCTGAGCTGACAGAAAATGCTCCGTTTTAGTTTAATACACACAGTTAAGCTCACACACTATTTTAAGAACATGTGATGTTTCTCAATGTCGAGAAAAGCTGCTCCAGAGCCACTATTTCAAGGATGCTACGTCATCGAGTGCCGCCGAATGACTGTTCCAATGTCCAGGATACTTGGAATTCTTCTGAGCCCGGCGTACTTTGTTGCGGGAAATTTAGAGGCTGCTCATGTGTAGACTCCGTGGTCTTAAATTCCCCACAATGCTTTGCACACGGACCAATTTCCCAAATCTTTGGCGGAAAATGTAAGGCGGGGCCTCTCATATGCACACTTGCTAGCCTGTTCCATTCTTCGTTTTCCGAGGCTAGGAGGTATTCTTGCCTCGCTTCTGAAGGAACTCACTCGGAGGTACATGTGCTACCAAGCAAGCCTCCTCGACATTGAGAAACACCCATAGATTCACCTACTGAATAACGGTCCAGACCATTACAAGGATTTGTAAACCGGTAAAAGAAAGCGAGCTTATTTAAAATCAAGCTGGTACAAAAAAATAAAATAAAATAAAACGGCAAAAACAAAATGAAAAACAATACGGGAAGAATTGAGCAACAAGGGTAGCAAAACCAGGAGGGCACACAGGAGAACCAGGAATTAGACAGAGACGGGAAACAAGAACCGCACGGGGAAACATTGACAACACACTGACAGAGGACACAGGGGAGAGAGGCATACACTCTAATCAATCAATCAAATGTTACATTTGTCTCAGTGGACTTCACAGTGTGTACAGAATATCAGTATGACAATACGACACCCTCTGTCCTTAGACCCTCACATCGTACAAGGAAACACTTCCAGAGAAAACCCACAGTTTAAAGGGAACATGGGAGAAACCTCAGGGAGAGCAGCAGAGGAGGGATCCCTCTCCCAGGACGGACAGACGTGCAATAGATGCCGTGTGTAAATCGAAGAGATTATACATTTACAACATAGGTAGTCCAGATGTTTGGAAATGCATGCGTCTGTAATAAGAAGATGAATCCACGAGGATGTCAACAATCCTGTGGGGGCCGTCAGGGAAGTAGTATGATGAGTCAGGCAGGACCGCAGAGACAGGTTCAGCCACGACTCGAAGTCCAGGACTCAAAGCCAGGACTCAGGATAGAGGACCCAGGACTCAGGCCCGCAGCAACAGGATCAGCCTCGACTCAGGATCCCGGCGTAGATATGGACACAAAAAATAAATGTGGGGGAAGCTGGGTTATTCGGAACATGAGAGTTCACAGGTACAGACAGACAGAAGGAAGAAGTAAGGTGTCCCCCGACAGTCTAAGCCTATCGCAATCACACTGACGAGACACAGCTGGAGAGGGCCGGCAAAACATAAAGGCAGCAGGTGAACACAATCATACAAGTGAAACAGGCATGAATACACAGAGACAGGAAGTGAAACACAAAGGTACAAAATACAAATATGAACCTGAACATTTGAATAATAGAGCGAGCCCCTTTAAGTATAAATGAAAATAAGGGTTTTGGTTTTATGGAGACTACAGGACATCATAATGATTTGTATTTGAGTCTGCATCATGGTTTTAATTTAAAACAAGTTATTTCTTAAGCATTATCTTCCATAACATTGATGAAAATGTACTAAAAATGGCTGTTTTTTGTCTTTTTAGATTATCTGGGTTATAAACTGGACACACAACAGTCACTGAACAAGGAGAAGGTATTTTGTACACATAATGACCTCCTGTACTATGAGTATAAATGTATATAATCATTAATAACTTTATAGAAATGTATCCGTCTCTTATCACCTGTCTACTCACATTGCTTTGTGTTGTTGAATACTGATGCTACTTCTGGCTATACTTCATCTCTTCACCATAATATTTTGTGAGAAAACAAATAGTTTGGTAGGTTTCTTCAATAACTGCAGAAGTGGTCATTATTTTTCATAACTTTTCTTGTTGCTCTTACAGCAAGAATTCAACGGGAGATTCAATTCTCTACACGTCCAACATCAGATGCTAAAGGTATACATTATTATTACCCTTCATACACAAACATATTATAACACTTTCATGTACTCGTTTTTCTTTCTTCCTGTCACCCTTAGTATGAACACCATGTCTGACCTTCTCAAACCACATCCTTCCTCTCAATATCTATTTCATTAGGACAGAGTTTTAAAGCTTCTTATCTGTGTCATAAGCTAAGCTAACAAGCTGCTGGTTGGTCGTCGTAACTTCCCTTATAGAGTAAATTAAATGACTTGCTTAATATATGGCTTACTTTACTGAATTGAAACAATGCATATAATTTATTTCTGTTATCTTAAGTAGTTTCTAGCATGTGCAAAACAAGCATTTCATGATGAAAATCACTGAAAATATGGATACACAAAACATATAGCTCATTCCCTCTCTGTCAGAACCAGCACGACGACCTGAAGAAGCAGTATTACGGTCTCCAGCAGCAGCACCAGGATGAGGGCGACGACCACAACCGGCTGCTGGATGAACACAAAGAGCACTACGAGAAACTGAACCAGGCTAAAGAAGGAGAGATCACCCACCTCAAAGGTACGGACGGACGGTCACTCAGAGACGCTGCGTTAGAGATAATGTGCAGAGAGGCGGTCTATAATGAAAAAATAATACCGACATTACTTAAAGTGACGGCAGCACTGATGGAGGTTTTCTGTAACTGTCCAAGTCTGTTCACATTTTCTTTTCCATTAATAACGCCTTTCAAGGGACCCACGGTCGCTGTACGTGGTGGACAAACAAAACAAACAGACAATCAAAGGGCAAACAAAAAATAAAGGAAGCCGGGGGACCAAGAAAGGGCGAGGGCCCGAAGCAGGCCGGGGTGAACAGGTGTGTTTTTAATGATGATTTGAAGACGTCCAGGGAGGCACCATCACGGATCTCGGCAGGAAGTGCATTCCAGAGGGTGGGGGCCGCAACACTGAACGCCCTGTCACCAACAGTTCGGAGGCGAGAGCGGGGGATGGAGAGCAGACCCGTGTCTGAGGACCGCAGACTCCGAGAAGGGGTGTAGGGATGGAGGAGGTCCGATGAGTACCGGGGGGCGAGAGCATGGAGGGACTTGTACGTGAGGAGGAGTGTTTTGTACTGAATCCGGGACTCGACCGGCAGCCAGTGGATGAGGGTGAGGGTGGGGGTGATGTGTTGCCATGGCTTGGTGCGGGTGAGAAGCCTGGCGTCAGAGTTCTGGACGTATTGGAGCCTGTCCTGGGTTTTGCTGGGAACCCCGCACAGGACTCCATCGCTGTAGTGCAGACGGGATGTGATGAAGGCGTGTACAAGGGTTTCTGCCACAGAGTCAGAGAGTGAAGGCCGGAGTGTGGCAATGTTTTTGAGATGGTAGAAGCCAGTCTTTAAACACTGCAAGAGCCCATACTGTGGTCCTGTCCTCTGTAATGTCCAGATTGACCAATCAGAATCGAGTATTCATCTACGCCATGTATTAAACACTTCTACTGAAATGAAATGGAGTGTAACTTTCTGTAGCTGAAGGTTGTGAGTTCAAATCCCGCCAGGAACACCACCACTAGTGTGCCCTTGAGTAAGGCACTTCGTCCTTAGTTACTCCAGGGAGAATGTCCCTGTAATTGGTCATTGTAAGTCGCTTTGGATAAAAGCTTCAGCTAAATGAAATGTTGTGTAGTGTTGTGTAGTGTTGACCTCATGTAACACTCTTTGTCTCCATCTTGTGACCTAATACAACACTGCAGTAGTGCTTTCTGTGCAGACTTTCAGATGAACACACGTACATTTGGTCTTCACACTATGCAGTTCACACCGTCCTCTGATTTGAGCCTTATAGTTGGACATTTAAAAAGTCCTAATTGATATAAGATGTTTTCTCTGAGCAGGAATATGAACTGACAAGTGACTAAATAGAGAAAGAAATCTCCAGGGATTTGCATTATTTTTGTAAATGTTTTGATGAATATTGGGAAACGTTTTAAATAATGATCCTGTTTATGAAGCGATATAATGAAAGATATAAGCACTTTAAACGTTGTGTGACTCGTAGGGTTCAGAATGTTGTTCATTTAGAAATACTGACATTTTAGACAATTTAAAATAATTCTCTTAACTAACAATGGCCATTTATATTACATTACATTGTAGTTTATAATGTATTATGTCTGCCTTTACCTTGGGAATTGTATTACTTCCCTTGAAGTAGCCAATGACCACTAAGAGCTATTTAAATGTGCATAATAAAAAATATTATTAGTTATTATTAAAGGTCCCATGTCATGGCGTAGTAGAAATACTGATCATAATTCCATTGTTGAGGTCTACTAGAATACATTTGTATTGTGCAATTTTCCAAACTCACATTGGTTTCTCACAGCATCTCTGTACAGTATGTGTATTCACTCTCTGTCCTAAACGGCTTGTTGGAGCTCCTGCCCCCCCCCCCCCCCCTCCCTGTGAGCCCAGTGGCCGTCTGCGAGACAGCGAAACCCAGCCCGAAACACACACACACACACACACACACACACACACACACACACACACACACACACACACACACACACACACACACACACACACACACACACACACACACACACACACACACACACACACACACACACACACACACACACACACACACACACACACACACACACACACACACACACACACACACACACACCCGCAGCCTGGCTGGGAGTTTGTGTGTGTGCTCAGGCTGAGTTCCGCGGTGTCTCGCTGGCTCGCCGACCCCACACCAGTGAGACAGCTCACAGTGTCCGCTCCTAGCAGCAGCGAGCCTCGCAACGTCCCGCCGAGTGTGTGTGTGTGTGTGAGTGAGTGAGTGAGGAAGTCTGCGGATTGGTCCAAACGCAACGGCTCCGCGGATTGGTACATTTCGACCAATCTGCGGAGCCGTTACGTTACGCCACTATACCCAAGAAGTAAACAATGGGAAAAGAGAAATCCCCAACGAGGCGTTCTGGGGCAGCAGAGAGGTCTTCTCTGTGTCAGAGCTGTACTCGCTACAGGGCGCACTTTGAGGGTTGTGACTCTGCAGACCGTTTACATGCAGACAAACCTTCATAGCACAAGGGGACGGGGGATAACCGGAAAAGCATGACATGGGACCTTTAAGCATTATAACGGTTCACACGTGTGGGATCTATAATGTGTCAGTGAGTAATCTTTTAGTATAAATATACTTACTATGCTTGTTATTTTGTTATAAAATGCTTTATAACGTGTATAGATAGTGTTTTAAAGCATTGAGGATAAGCAGATTATACAGCGTTATAATTAGGTTGCATATCCCAAAATGCTTCAGAATATAGTTTTCCTTCACGTTTCCTGTTTCAGATAACGTTTATAACCTGCGAGAAGAAAACAAACACCTGAGGAAAGCACACCACGACATTCACACACAGCTGCAGGATGCTCAGGTGAGACTCATCCTGATTGGCTGGGACATTTCAGTCTTCCTTAAAAGGTCAAAATCCACTTCTTCATGTCTCTTCTCCATCAACATGTGTCCCCTCTTCTCCATGTCTCCTCTACATCAACATGTGTCCCCTCTTCTTCATGTCTCTTCTACATCAACATGTGTCCCCTCTTCATGTCTCTTCTACATCAACATGTGTCCCCTCTTCTTCATGTCTCCTCTACATCAACACGTGTCCCCTCTTCTTCATGTCTCTTCTACATCAACATGTGTCCCCTCTTCTTCATGTCTCTTCTACATCAACATGTGTCCCCTCTTCTCCATGTCTCTTCTACATCAACATGTGTCCCCTCTTCTTCATGTCTCTTCTATATCAACATGTGTCCCCTCTTCTCCATGTCTCTTCTACATCAACATGTGTCCCCTCTTCTTCATGTCTCCTCTACATCAACACGTGTCCCCTCTTCTTCATGTCTCTTCTACATCAACATGTGTCCCCTCTTCTTCATGTCTCTTCTACATCAACATGTGTCCCCTCTTCTCCATGTCTCTTCTACATCAACATGTGTCCCCTCTTCTTCATGTCTCTTCTACATCAACATGTGTCCCCTCTTCTTCATGTCTCTTCTACATCAACCTGTGTCCCCTCTTCTTCATGTCTCTTCTACATCAACACGTGTCCCCTCTTCTTCATGTCTCTTCTACATCAACACGTGTCCCCTCTTCTTCATGTCTCTTCTACATCAACACGTGTCCCCTCTTCTTCATGTCTCTTCTACATCAACACGTGTCCCCTCTTCTTCATGTCTCTTCTACATCAACATGTGTCCCCTCTTCTTCATGTCTCTTCTACATCAACACGTGTCCCCTCTTCTTCATGTCTCTTCTACATCAACATGTGTCCCCTCTTCTCCATGTCTCTTCTACATCAACATGTGTCCCCTCTTCTTCATGTCTCTTCTACATCAACACGTGTCCCCTCTTCTTCATGTCTCTTCTAAATCAACACGTGTCCCCTCTTCTTCATGTCTCTTCTACATCAACATGTGTCCCCTCTTCTTCACGTCTCTTCTACATCAACACGTGTCCCCTCTTCTCCATGTCTCTTCTACATCAACACGTGTCCCCCTCTTCTCCACGTCTCTTCTACATCAACACGTGTCCCCTCTTCTTCATGTCTCTTCTACATCAACACGTGTCCCCTCTTCTTCATGTCTCTTCTCCATCAACATGTGTCCCCTCTTCTTCATGTCTCTTCTACATCAACATGTGTCCCCTCTTCTTCATGTCTCTTCTACATCAACATGTGTCCCCTCTTCTCCATGTCTCTTCTACATCAACATGTGTCCCCTCTTCTTCATGTCTCCTCTACATCAACACGTGTCCCCTCTTCTTCATGTCTCTTCTACATCAACATGTGTCCCCCTCTTCTTCATGTCTCTTCTACATCAACATGTGTCCCCTCTTCTCCATGTCTCTTCTACATCAACCTGTGTCCCCTCTTCTTCATGTCTCTTCTACATCAACACGTGTCCCCTCTTCTTCATGTCTCTTCGACATCAACCTGTGTCCCCTCTTCTTCATGTCTCTTCGACATCAACATGTGTCCCCTCTTCTTCATGTCTCTTCTACATCAACATGTGTCCCCTCTTCTCCATGTCTCTTCTACATCAACCTGTGTCCCCTCTTCTTCATGTCTCTTCTACATCAACACGTGTCCCCTCTTCTTCATGTCTCTTCGACATCAACCTGTGTCCCCTCTTCTTCATGTCTCTTCTACATCAACATGTGTCCCCTCTTCTTCATGTCTCTTCTACATCAACATGTGTCCCCTCTTCTCCATGTCTCTTCTACATCAACATGTGTCCCCTCTTCTTCATGTCTCCTCTACATCAACACGTGTCCCCTCTTCTTCATGTCTCTTCTACATCAACATGTGTCCCCTCTTCTTCATGTCTCTTCTACATCAACATGTGTCCCCTCTTCTTCATGTCTCTTCTACATCAACATGTGTCCCCTCTTCTTCATGTCTCTTCTACATCAACACGTGTCCCCTCTTCTTCATGTCTCTTCTACATCAACCTGTGTCCCCTCTTCTTCATGTCTCTTCTACATCAACATGTGTCCCCTCTTCTTCATGTCTCTTCTACATCAACATGTGTCCCCTCTTCTTCATGTCTCTTCTACATCAACATGTGTCCCCTCTTCTTCATGTCTCTTCTACATCAACATGTGTCCCCTCTTCTTCATGTCTCTTCTACATCAACATGTGTCCCCTCTTCTTCATGTCTCTTCTACATCAACATGTGTCCCCTCTTCTTCATGTCTCTTCTACATCAACATGTGTCCCCTCTTCTTCATGTCTCTTCTACATCAACATGTGTCCCCTCTTCTTCATGTCTCTTCTACATCAACATGTGTCCCCTCTTCTTCACGTCTCTTCTACATCAACATGTGTCCCCTCTTCTTCACGTCTCTTCTCCATCAACATGTGTGCCCTCTTCTTCATGTCTCTTCTACATCAACATGTGTCCTCTCTTCTCCATGTCTCTTCTACATCAACATGTGTCCCCTCTTCTTCATGTCTCTTCTCCATCAACATGTGTCCCCTCTTCTTCATGTCTCCTCTCCATCAACATGTGTCCCCTCTTCTTCATGTCTCTTCTACATCAACATGTGTCCCCTCTTCTTCACGTCTCTTCTACATCAACATGTGTCCCCTCTTCTTCATGTCTCTTCTACATCAACATGTGTCCCCTCTTCCTCATGTCTCCTCTATATCAACATGTGTCCCCTCTTCTTCATGTCTCTTCCACATCAACATGTGTCCCCTCTTCTTCATGTCTCTTCTACATCAACATGTGTCCCCTCTTCTCCAAGTCTCTTCTACATCAAGATGTGTCCCCTCTTCTTCATGTCTCTTCTACATCAACATGTGTCCCCTCTTCTTCATGTCTCTTCCACATCAACATGTGTCCCCTCTTCTTCATGTCTCTTCCACATCAACATGTGTCCCCTCTTCTTCATGTCTCTTCTACATCAACATGTGTCCCCTCTTCTCCAAGTCTCTTCTACATCAAGATGTGTCCCCTCTTCTTCATGTCTCTTCTACATCAACATGTGTCCCCTCTTCTTCATGTCTCTTCTACATCAACATGTGTCCCCTCTTCTTCACGTCTCTTCTACATCAACATGTGTCCCCTCTTCTTCATGTCTCTTCTACATCAGCATGTGTCCCCTCTGTGGAAAGAGACTCTGAAAGCTTCAGGAAAAAAGATTCTCTCTCTTTTTGATCCATTTCTATAAAAACCTGTCTGAAAATGAGCTGATCAGATTTTCGACACTTTATGATGTCATAACGATGTGTTGTCTCGTGTAACCATTAGCCAATCAGCAACCAAGGTAACCCCCCCCCCCCCCCCCCTTATCACCTGAATCTCCTCCTAGAGCACCATTGAGTTCTTTGTAACCAAATGTCTCTCAGAGGGGCGTGGGGAGGGGCTCCTTATTTCCATCTAAAGTCACAGACAGAGAATCAGCACTTTGGAAACAGGGCTGAAACAGAGGGGATTATGGGTAATGCTGCAATGATCTGTTAAACACTGCAGAGACATGTTTTGTATATAACTGAGAGCTGTAATATATTGATGAAAAACAGTGTAATAGGGGACCTTTAAAGATCATTGTTTGTGTGTGCAGGTTGTGCATGAGAACCTGAAGGCGTCACACACACAGCTCGCACTGACACTGGATGACCACAAGAGTGCGCTGGCTGCAGCTCAGGTAGGACGAGTCTTGTGTTTACTCCTCTCACTGAATAATAATAATAATAATAATAACAACAGCTGATTGATGCATAACGAGTCTGTTCTTACACAGCACTGATGCAAATGTATTTGCTGGTGAAATCAAAGGTATTGGAAAGATGGGGATTTTAACTCGACATGTGAAAAGGTTTGTGTGATTTTCCAGAGCTACAGAGACAAGCGCGATCTTAATCAGAATTAGAAAACTTTATTCATCCCGGGGAAACTTTGATTCTGTGACAGTTGAATTATATAAAATGTGAACAAAATAAAATATTTGTATAGTTATAAGAAAATAAAATTGCAATAAAAAAAGAATACCATATAGATATAATTATTATTGAAGCAAAACATTTCAATTAAATATAAAATAATTATAGAAAACATAAGAAATGATAATGGGAATAAAAAAGAAAAAATATATAGAAATAATAATAATTTCTATTTTTATATAATAGAAATAAAATGTGGAAAATATAAAATCAAATACGTATGTAAACATAACAAGTGAGAATGTGCAAACAATGATAAAATAGGATATATTAATATAAGAGAATAATCTTGAATAAAAGATCAAATACAATTTTTAAAAAGGATAAAATACTATCCATCTGAAAACAAGTAATCTAAAAGTTAAATACAGTGCGTCCGGAGAGTATTCATACCCTTTCACTTTTTCCACATTTTGTTATGTTTCAGCCATATTTCAAAATGCATTAAATTAATTTGTTTTCTCAACATTCGAGACACAATACCCCATAATGACAAAGTGGAAAAAGTGTTAAAATAATTTTTGCAAATGAATAAAAAGAACAAAACTCAAATATCACATGTGTGCATAAGTATTCACACCCTTTCCTCAATACTTTGTTGAAGCACCTTTGGCAGCAATTACAGCCTCAAGTCTTCTTGATGATGCTACACGCTTGGCACACCTTTCTTTGGGCAGTTTCTCCCATTCTTCTTTGCAGATCGTCTCAAGCTCCATCAGCTTGGATGGGGAGCGTCGGTGCACAGCCATTTTCAGATCTCTCCAGAGATATTCAATCGGGCTCAAGTCTGGGCTCTGGCTGGGCCACTCAAGGACACTCAGACTTGTCCCGAAGCCACTCCTTTGTTATCTTGGCTGTGTGCTTAGGGTCGTTGTCCTGTTGAAACCTTCATCCCAGTCTGAGGTCCAGAGCGCTCTGGAGCAGGTTTTCATTAAGGATCTCTCTGTACATTGCTGCATTCATCTCTCCCTGGATCCTGACTGGTCTCCCAGTTCCTGCTGCTGAAGAACATCCCCACAGCAGGATGCTGCCATCGCCATGCTTCACTGTTGGGATGGCATTGGCCAGGTCTGGTTTCCTCCAGACATGATGCTTGGCATTCAGGCCAAAGAGATCCATTTTGGTTTCATCAAACCAGACAATTTGGTTTCTCATGGTCTGAGAGTCCTCTCGGTGCTCCACGGGGGCTTTCATGTGCCTTTTACTGAGGAGTGGCTTCCTTCTGGCCACTCTACCAAAAAGGCCTGATTGGTGGAGTGCTGCAGAGATGGTTGTCCTTCTGGAAGGTTCTCCCATCTCCACAGAGGAACACTGGAGCTCTGTCACCTCTCTGACTAAGGTCCTTCTCCCCCGATGCTCAGTTTGGTTTGGATCGCAAGCTCTAGGAAGAGCCCTGGTGGTTTCAAACATCTTCCATTTGCAAATGATGGAGTCCACTGTGCTCGTTGGGACCTTCAATGCTGCAGACATTTTTCTGTACCCTTCCCCAGATCTGTGCCTCTGTCTCTGAGGTCTACAGTCAATTCCTTGGACCTCATGGCTTGGTTTGATGTGCACTGTCAACTGTGGGACCTCATATAGACCGGCGTGTTCCTTTCCAAGTCATGTCCAATCTATTTAATTTACCCCAGGTGGACTCCAATCAAGTTACAGAGACATTTCAAGGATGATCAGTGGAAACGGGATGCACTTGAGCTACATGTTCAGTGTCAAAGCAAAGGGTGTGAATACTTATGTACATGTGATATTTCATTTGATTATTTTTAACACGTTTGAAAAAAAGGGGTGTGAATACTTTCCGGATGCACTGTAAAGTATAATATACTAAAATATCTGGTAGAAAAATGAGCAACAGGCAGCATGCACACTTCTGGTCCAAAAGCAGGCGAGTCTCTGTCACTGCAGAACAGTTCGTCAATAATAACCTCATTAACTTCCTCTCAGCATCAACTCACCCTTTGCTTTAACCTTCTCAATTGTCAAAGAATAGATTTCAAAATACTGCTGCTGGTTTATAAAGCACTGAATGGTTTAGGCCCAAAATACATTTCTGACCTCCTGCTAAACTATGAACCATCCAGATCTCTCAGATCTTCAGGGACTGGTCAGCTTTCTGTCCCCAGAGTCAGAACTAAACATGGAGAAGCAGCGTTCAGTTATTATGCTCCAAGTATCTGGAACAAACTCCCAGAAACCTGCAGGTCCGCTGCAACTCTGACTACTTTTAAATCCAGGCTGACGACTTTTCTTTTTGCCGCTGCTTTTAATTGAACTATTCATATCTTAGACTGCACTGTAACTTTTATCCATGTAATCTTTTAATGTTTAATTGAACTATTCATATCTTAGACTGCACTGTAACTTTTATCCATGTACTTTTTCTTTTTATGTTTATTTTATTATCTTTTATTTTTAATGACTGATTTTAAATGCCATTTTCTTAATGTCTTTCGTTTTTTGTAAAGCACTTTGAATTGCCTTGTGTTGAAAGGTGCTATATAAATAAACTTGCCTTCTCAATAAAACAGAACAAATGTACATTGCAGCAGAGTGTATGATAGGTGTATGATAAAATATATGTTGTTGGGTTATTATATGAGAAGTCTGCTGTTTCTCCCTGAGACTGACCTCCGAATGGTTTATTGAATATACTCACTCTCTGCTTTATTGATTGATCTGACTGCTGATTTATGTTGAAGCTTGTCCTGCTTTCCATCAGTGCTTCAAATGTCAAATGCGGTACATACACACACACGCACACACACACACACACGCGCACGCACACTCTCTCTTTCCTGGGTTTGGTTTATTCCCGGCTGTCAGACATCAGCCAATCAGGCAGAAATGTATATCGGGCGGAGTGGAGCGAGATAAGGAGAGGAGGGGGGAATTTAGCAAGATTTTGTTTATCATTTCACCCTCAGGCCTGTGTGTCCAGCATGATGTCCTTCAATGGTTTGCACTGGGCACTCAATTTGAAATGTAATGTCTGTACTTGTGTGACAGTTGTCTATACTTATCATAAAAGGTATTAAAATCAAAACATTGTGACAGTTATAGGATACTATGTGTATGTGCCTTTAGGGCTTGGATTTAATGTACAACACTTCTCTTTTGGATGAGTGTCTTTTCTCTTTTAAAGGGTCCCAAGTTCACAAGTTCTTGTTCTTAATATAGAAAGATCCCACAGCATAACAGCGTTTCCCCTTTCTGCCCACCTGTGTGTTTTCTTCTCTTCAGTTGCAGGTGAATGAATATCATCAGATGAGGGAGACCCTGAACAAAGCGGCAAGTGTGAGACAGCCTGAGGTAAACCCCGCCCCCCAGCAGCCTCAAGCAGCCACCGTGGCCCCTGAACCCCTCATTCATGCAGCCCAGCAGGACTCGGTGCTGCAGCAGCCCCACAAAGAGGAGCCCGCACAGGGGGAGGAGCACCAGGACGCTGAGGCCAAGGTAGGGTGGGAGTCTTCAGGACCACTGAGTTAGATTAGATACAGCAGTGATTTTATAAAGAGGCGTACTACTGAAGTTATAAACAGAGATGGCAAAAGTACACACATCCTCGTGTTTAAAGATACTCTGGTAAAAGTAGAAGTACTGACTAAACTTCTTTACTCAAGTCAAAGTAAAGAGGGCTTCTAAATGTACTTCAGTAAAAAGTACCCATAGCTAGCAGCTGTTTTAAAGAGTACCTGACCTCCCTTTATATTAATAGAACAATAATGTCATTGTTAGCTAATGAATGTTTCCATGCTGAACAACGGCAGCATGACAACGTTTCCATTGGTCCCTCTTCTTTAGAGAAGACCAGGAAATGATGGATACACGGATCGTGTTCCAATCAATAGGCACGCAATGACTCTAAAGAATGATCACGCACCAAACACACATTCAGACTAAAGGAACCAGCTGTTTGGGAAATGTGAGAAGTAGAAAGTACAGGTATTTGAGTTCAACATGTAAGAAGTAGAAAGTACAGGTATTTGAGTTCAACATGTAAGAAGTAGAAAGTACAGGTATTTGAGTTCAACATGTAAGAAGTAGAAAGTACAGGTATTTGAGTTCAACATGTAAGAAGTAGAAAGTACAGGTATTTGGGTTCAACATGTAAGAAGTAGAAAGTACAGGTATTTGGGTTCAACATGTAAGAAGTAGAAAGTACAGGTATTTGGGTTAAACATGTAGAAAGTACAGGTATTTGTGTTCAACATGTAAGAAGTCAAAGTAAAAAGTCGACAGAAAAATAAGTAGTGGAGTAAAGTACTGACACCAGAAACATGTACTTAAGTACAGTAAAAAAGTATTTCTACTCCACTACTTCCCACCTCTGGTTATAAACACACACATCTGACGCTTCCTGCTGTTGCTCTGTCCTCAGTTAACTCACAGCCCCTTGTCAGAGAAGGAGGAGGACAGGGAGGGGGAGGCGGAGAGGAAGAGGGAGCTGGCGGAGGAGGAGATGGCTCAGGCCGGACAGCCTCAGAAGCTGGAGGAGGATCCCGACCAACCGCAGGAGGAGCAGCAGGAGGAGGAAGAGGAGGAGCAGCCGGACGAGAACGCCCTGCAGCGAGACGGACAGCAGCCGGTCAGTTTAACATCAACTACACCAAATCTATATGTACACCATATGTCCCAAATGACCAGCAACTCTATGTGTAATGAGGTCCAATGTCCTGTATTCCAGTTTGCCATTATTACACAAGTGAGGGGTGAGAGTGGTCGTTGATTTGGTATTTTTTGAAGAGTTTGTACAAAACCAAGGTTGATAAGTGAGTTGTAGTAGCTGTGAGCATCTAGCAGCTGGTTGGATTAGTTTGCTCTCGCTCTTCCTGTCCCTTTCTGCGTCACCTATGAAACCATTTATACATCCTGTGCTGCTAACCCCCCCACCAAGTGTTCAAAAATAATATTGCAGTATACATTTAAACTAAATAAACTGACATGCTAACAATAAACATAAATGGTTGGCTCTTTTTTGTATCTATCTTCTCACAGGGTCCCCAGGCGGAGCTGCATCAGGAGGCCCACGCCCAGGTGGAGCGCGTGAAGTCGGCCTACGAGCAGCAGCAGGAGCAGCAGCGCCTGGAGGCTCAGCGGGCCAAGGAGCGCAGGCAGATCCAGCTGCGTCAGGGGGCCCTGCAGCTTCAGAGGGACAAGGTGCTGCAGGACAGAGAGCAGAGGCTGAAGCAGGAGCAGGAGAGAGAGCAGCTGCACCACAGGGAGGCCGACCGGAGGGAGCAGCTGCTGAGGGACGAGCAACACAGGTCAGAGGTCACAGCAGAGCAGGAGTCTATTCCATATTTTATTCTGTTTTATTCCATTTCAATGTAAATATGTTGTATTATTTTATTATTTTTTATATATATTTTTTGCTTTACTTTTATTAATTAATTAATAGCAGTTTATCAAGTCACTTTTTTATGACACCTAGAAGCTTAGGAGTTTCACCAGGGGGGAATTTACTGACGTGTTTCATGTCGTAGAACAAAACGGGAAAATCTCTTCTCTCTGTTTTGATGTAGGAAGAGGAACGAGTACGAGAATATGGACAATGATATCGTTCAAGGAGAAGACGTGCAGCACACTGATGATGAAGAAGGTGAGAGGAAGAGGAGGATTACCAGTATTGTCAGTGCAATATAAAGCAATAGAGCATAAAATATTTACATTATTTATATGTTATAGTATCGATTAATTTCCTGTCAACTGACTTATCCATTAGTCCATTTAATGATGTATCTGTAATCAGGACAGTTCTCAGTAGCAGCTGGTTTAGTGTGATATGTGTGTGATATATATGTGTGTGTGTGTGTGTGTGTGTGTGTTAACAGACACTGCGATGTTACATGAGGAGGAGGAGGAGGAGGAGAATCAGGAAGTGGATCACAACGTGCCTCCACATCAGGTGACTGTCTTTCCATCCCGCTCTTCCTCATCTCTCAACACACGTTTCCTCTTCATCATCTGTCCTTTCTACCCCTCCACTGTTCACCTTCACAGCAGTGTATCACATGTCATACGTCCATTCAGCCGTCCGTCCACACATCCATTCTCCCCTAATATCCTCCCCTCGTCCATCTTCCACTCATCTGTCAACAGTCATCTGTTCAAGCTTCTGAGTAGCAGCCAGGCAATTAAAGAGGACATAGTGTGCTCATGTTCAGGGTCATATTAGTATTTTGTGCCTCTACTGTGATTCCAAATAGAAAAAAAGACCAACAAAAACAGTAAATATATACCAATATCAAAAGTAGAACAAAATACCTGAAAAGGACACCGTTTTAAAAAACCCTGAATGAATTAGAATACTTTATAATATAAATATCTACTGTTTTCAGCACACCTAGAGAACCAGTGCATTGTGGGTAGTTATGCTGGAGGTAGTCATGGGTTGCGGTCGGATAATCCAAAAATCAGCTCCTAACGTCTAACCCTATCTCCTATTCCTTGACCTCTGAGTGAAGCGTCAAGGGGTTAAGGGATAGTGGATAGGAGAATTCAAAAGGACTTAGGAGAAGAGACCGCGGTACTTTAGAGAATCGACTGCACTTTCACTATCCGACGTGTTTATGATGCACCAGCGGACGTCATGAATGTGCGTGTGCTGCTGTGGGGGAACCATGGAAACCACAGTTTTCTATACAGCGGACTACAACATGGATGTTTAATAAGAACGAGGGACTACTGTAAACTCATCTAGAGACTCTGCACCGTGCTCTGATGCTGCTGCTTTGCTTTATGAACGTAGACAACAGAGAAACATATTCTTCAGGACCAAGGTTGGAATTGAAATAAAAAAGGAAAGTGAAACTTATGCTCGTCACCCTCTCCCTCCGGTCCACATTAATACTAATGATCCCAATACGTATGATTGTATGAACTAGAGATCTTAAAATCAATACAGATGTATTTATTATAAACGTTAGTCCTTAACATCTATCACTGTGTATATCACCATTCAAACATCTTTTAAAAGTTGAACAAACCCCACACAGCTCAGTAAAGACTGTGAAATGCTGACTTTATTTGATAACTTCAGTGAAAACTAACGTTCATATTTCTCTTTTTGATTATAATACTGATGAACGTTCAAAACAAAGCACTTTGGCAACTTACCATATACGTTTTAAAATGCTTAATAAGCACCGTAACTTTCATGATATCATTTCTCGGTCATAATCGTGAACGGCCGACTGTTGAGTGACGGCAAATGCTGCGGCTGCAATGCATTGTGGGGCAGCATTTTCTCCTCTCCTTTCGGTGAGGGAGGTCCAGTGGTTCCTAAGCTAAAGGAGGTTATAAAGGAAGTTTGAAACCTCCTGTCCTATCATCTACAGCAGGGGTGTCAAACTCAAGGCCCGGGGGCCAAATCCGGCCCGCGACTTCATTTCATGTGGCCCGCAAGAGCTCTGAAAGAATGTAATATGTTTATTATACGGTTACAGGCCGATTTACAGATGCACCTAGTCCATAAACTACATGTCCCACAATGCATCTTACATTTGATTTTTTTTTTTGTAACTTTTTTTTCAAAATGTCACTTTTTTTCAGAATTTGACTTATCTTTTAAAATAATTTTGTGACATTCTCACTGAATAGACTTGCACTTATTTGCCCTAGGCTTCTTCTTTCAGACGTAGTTATTTCTGAAGTGTTTACCCTATCCAATACTAATCCAATGCAGAGGCAATAAAGTAATATAATACATTATTGTATATATATTAAATATTTATATATGTATGTTTATATAGTCTTAAAGTTACAACCGGCCCTTTGAGTGCAACCATAATGCTGATGTGGCCCGTGATGAAATTGAGTTTGACCCCCCTGATCTAGAGAATTGGAACAGCACTTATCATGGCTGCCACTGAGGGACTTCCGGGTCATTTCACTCCGTTAGGAAGGTTCCTAAGCTAAATGGACTATTCGACTGCAGCCATGGTTCTTCCTGATGTCCAGTGGTCTCCAGTCAGTGTAACACATGTCTCTGGTGATGATTCCTCTGCTTTCTTGTTCTATTCACTACCATGTGATTCACGATGCATGACACTGTTGCACGACTCGTAAAAAAATACTTTCCTCTTTACTTGTAATCAATGTCGGGGGCATTTATCATTTGCACTGCGCCAGATTCCTTCACACCTGTGGATGAAGTAATGAAGTCATTCTTTTTAAAAGTTGGATATCCTTGTATTGCGTACCTGGTTTCAGGCGTAAACCACAAGACCGGTTTTCCTCTTCGAATCTAACTGGGCATCAGAGAAAGTGCAGTTGTTCCATCCACGCTGGATTAACAAGAGCCCCTTTGGGTCAAATGTGTTAGTGATTAATCTGCGTTTGGCTGCAGGGTGCTGGCGATCTGCCCCCCGAGGACGACCCCAACAATCAGGGAGAGGATGAGTTCGAGGAGGCCGACGAAAATCCGGAGCCACAGCAGCACAAGGTCGCAGGAGAGGAGGAGGAGGTGGTGGTGGATGAGGAGGAAGAGGAGGAGGAGGCGCCAGCCAATCACAAGCCTGACACACGACCGGGCCCCGGACCACCTGCTGTGGAGGAGGAGCTGGTGGTGAGTTAGGGACCAAACGGTCTAATACACAGAAACTATAACAGATCTACTTGCATTTTTACGACACTATTTATGATTTCTTTTCTCCAATCTTAAAGGTGGGGTAGGTAATTCCCTTCAGAAACACTTTTTGTTATATTCCATGGAATGCTCTTAACGTCCCGATAGAAATGAATATCTTAAATGCTTTGACAATAAATACATTAATATATCATCTGTGGAAGCCGTAGCGCTGTACAAAGCACGACCAATCATCTGAGCCGCCCGGCTAAAGTAACTGGATGGCCTACCTGCCTGTCAGCCTTCCATCTGTGCACAAACTTATCTCGTGCCCTCATTGGTCATGTGCGCATTCGTGTGTGTTGGAGGAGGAGCTCTGTAAGGAAGTCTGGAGGAAGGAGCAGATTTATTTCGGCTGCGTACTTTCAAATTCTAGCGCACTCGAGCTGCTTTCTCCATTCTTACCTACCCTACCTTTAGTGTTTCTTTTTATATCTGAAGTATATTGTGTGTTGCACTTTCGGAGACTCGGACTATTCTGTAGCTACTGTGCATATGACAAAAAGAAACCCTTTGAAACACTAAAACTTTAATCAAATACACAGGTTTACCGGTCGAGTTCTGATATTGGTTAAGGTTAGAGTTTGGGATGGAGACAGTGAGAGTTTAGGAACTTGAGAGGAAGTCACCACTAGGGTTGCAAAATTCCGGGAATTTTCAAAGATGGAAACTTTCCACGGGAATTTATGGGAATAAACTGGGAATTTTCAAAATTGAAGGTTGGCTCTTCGTAGGGAACTTAAATATAGTTGGGGAAAGTATATTTGATCATAATCTTGACTAAAACAAACAGATGCCAGTCAAGTACACTTGAATATCCATGCCATAGCACACTGCTTACTGCATGGCTATTGAGACCACACCCCCTACACGCACTGTGCAGTCCTCCATCACATGCACAGATGAGTAATATTTAACTCAACATTCCTGTTTTCGTTCTTCAATGAAACAAATAATTGTTCAATAAAATAAAAATCTGTTGAAATGTCATGTTTTTTGTTTAATTTTGCATCGAATATTTCCAAAATTCCCCAGTTTAACTTCCCTTGGAAACTTTCCGGAAGCTTTCCGCCCCTTTGCGACCCTAGTCACCACAGGATCTAGACAATATAAGATCTTTATGTCTTGCTTTAACTTGTGTGATTTTGTGTGTGTTCAGATCGCTGGAAACCCAGATCAACAGGAAGACACGCTGGACGACCAGTACCAGGAGGAAGTAGAGGACGAGGTGTGTATCTCTCAAGTTTAGGGATGCCAGCGAGGTGAAAATGTCCTTGTTTGTTCGACACTCTCTTTTTTCTGTTCTCACGGTCACAGCCTTTCTCCATGATATTTCCACACAATACTCAATATTTTTTTTGACATTTCTGAATTAAAATGATCCAATGGCTCATTAACTGAGATGTTAGAGAGGGCAGGGGTGGAAGAGAAATGATGTATAAAGATTTTCCTTGTGTTCTCTGATTATCTCTTTTGAACATAGTACAATTGTAAAAAAGATAGAAGGGAGAAAAAAGGGCCTGGAGGAACACGCATTGTTAAATGAACTTTAATCATTTTCTTCTCTCATTGTCGGCGTCCTGAAGGTTCAGGAGGACATAGCTGTAGGTCAGAAGAGAGAGGAGGAGGAGGTGGAGGAGGAAGGAGAGGAACCGTATAATGAGGACAACTTAGAACAGGTGGGGTCTTCTTCTTTCTTTTTCCTCAATTCACTTCGCTTAATCCTTTTGACCTGAACCGGGAATGGCTCAAAGATCATTGAACATGTTCTGTTAAAGTGTCCGAGTGGTGCTTGTGTATTATAGTGGATGAATGACGGTCATATGTAGAAGTTGAGAATCTTTTATACCACTACTACGGCTAAAAACATATACATTTAATTAGTGTGTGTGTGTGTGTGTGTGTGTGTGTGTGTGTGTGTGTGTGTGTGTGTGTGTGTGTGTGTGTGTCTTGCCGCGGGTAAATGAAGGAGATCAGGTGTAGAGTCTGTCCGGGTGTCGGGTCACCACCTTCATTTTCAACTTGTAGGAAGAGGAAGGAATATGTCCGAATGAGAACACACACGTTGTTAAATGGATACGGTTCTCTCGGCTGGTCTTGATATTTCTTTCATATTTAATTGTTATAATAATGATTTAATGTGCACTGTCCTTTTTTGAAGAAATTATTAACTCTTAAAAAATAGGAACAATCTCTAGGATCTGTACTTCATGTCGATCCTCCACATCTCAGCCACTCAGGGACCGCACTAATGTTTCTGTGTAATCTGAGCTCAGTGGAGCTCTCTCTTCACTCAGCTTCATTCATCCGCCGCTGCAGGCAGAGGTGTTTCAGTTCAGCCTCCGCACAATACACTGCTCCATTTTATATACAACAGAGTTAAAGTCCGGTGAGTTACAATCCTCTGGACCCGAGGCCTTTAAAGGGAAAACTATTTGAAGGGAGGCTCAGTGAATGGAAGTAAAACATTTTTTAAGACTATTTATTACATTAAATTAAATTCAACTCCCAACTTTTCAATTTGGATATTAATGGAATTGTATTTATTCTTAATTCATTATTATTATTATTCTACGTTTTATTGAAATTGTATTATTTTATTCTTGTTTTATTTATATTTTAATCTTATTTAAAGGTGGGGTAGGTAAGTTTGAGAAACCGGCTCGAGAAACATTTTTTGTTATATTCCATGGAATGCTCGTAACATCCCGATAGCAATGAATATCTGAAGTGCTTTGACAAGAAATACATTAAAATATTTCATCTGTGGAAGCCGTGGTGCTGTAAAAAGCACGACCAATCATCTGAGCCGGCCCGGCTAAAGTAACTGGATGGCCTACCTGCCTGTCAGCCTTCCACCTGTGCACGAACTCATCTCGTGCCCTCATTGGTCATGTGCGCGTTCGTGTGTGTTGGAGGAGGGGCTCTGTGAGGAAGTGGCAGATTTCTTCCGGCTGTGTATTTTCAAATTTGAGCGCACTCGAGCCGGTTTCTCCAAAATTACCTACCCCACCTTTAAGTCTTATTTTTTATGTATTTTTATTTTATTCCTATTTATTCAAAATGTTTTGTTACTTTTAATAAATAGTTATTCTTATTCAGTCCAGTTGTTTTCTTAAGTGTTCGAAGAGGGGCATTCAGGTATTAGTATAGTTGTTTTAATTTACATTGTTGTTCTCTGTGTATGTTTTTGGATTGTAAAGCACATTTTGTTTAAATAAAGTTGGATTTGTAATTTCTTTCAGGATGAAGTAAAACATCAGGAGGGACCGAGACAGGAGGGCGGTCACAGGAAAGAGGCAGAACATAACGAGGAAGAGAACTACGAAGAGGAAGAGGAGGACGAGGACGGTCGGGACAAGGGAACCAATCGGAGGGCAGAGATGTGACGCAGACTTTAAACCAGTTGCAGTGCCTTTTTTCCGGGTCTTTCTTTCTCCGTTTCCCAAAGGAATACAAACACAGCCTTCCGTTCGGAATTCCAATAAGGAAAATGTGGCTGTTGCGCCTGGAAGATGTTACTCCAGACACTGGGGGTGGAACTGAGCAGCTCACACTGTGGAAATGGACCGGCTTTGTGGAGCAGAACTGGGATGTATACTATATATATATTTTTTATTCGTTTGCTTTTCTGTCTACGCCTGATCGCCTGCCTGGTTTTCGAGGCAGAGAATGTATTTCCGTCATGTCCTGTCTTTGAATATTTGTAAAGAAAACAAAGATAAATTATGTTACCTGCATTTTTTTTTAGGTATGTTTTTATGAAAACAATCTTTGTAGATCTCACATTTGTATTTACAACTCACATTCCAATCGCTGTTATTTATTTTTGATCGCAACAACTCCGACAATCAGAAAAAAAGGGTGCAACATTTCTTTTTTATTTTCCTGACTGAACACTTTGTGTCATAATGTACGGTGGCCGACAAGGGCCAACACGCTAGAACGTCCCAAAACACTTCCATGATGAGAAATGCGCTGAAGTTTCAGAAACTATGCGAAAAAACAAAACACAAATGTGCTAAAACACATGCAAGTGACGAAACATCTTCACCGACTTGACGACACATGCGCAGTGTTTACTCAAAGTGATGCACACAGCTCGGACCGGAGCGCTTGGTGAAGTTTAGGGATTGTCAAGTTGGCCAACTGTCGCTGTTGTTGGAAAGTTACCTAAAATGTTTTATTGATGTTTTATTTGAACATTGTGATCGGATGATTCCTTCTGATATTATTGCAGAACTGCTGTAAGCTAGCTAGCTAATGTAGCTAACCTAGTCATTTCAAATATACTGACAAAGCACTTGTCTTGAGTTGTCTGTTTCTTAATTGGACAACTTTATAATCCCCAAATGTCAACAACGCTCCAGTCCCAGCTGTGTGCATCACTTTTTAGTGTCAGTTTCCATTGAGCTTCCTACATTGTTTTGTTCATGCAGCGCTTTTTGTAAAAGCTGGACATAATAATTCCTTATATTTATAATAGCGCTTTTTCCATGACCCAAAGCGCTTTACAGATACACATACATATCAGATGTAATGGTCATGTACTGTGGACAATACTCACAGGAGCAAGTTCAGGTGAAGTGTCTTGCCCAAGGACACACCGGCTTTACAGACGCAGCGGCGGCGGGTTTCGCCCCTTGATCTGATGATCAATGCACAGCGCACTGCGCCACACCGCCCATCTTCACACCTCAAAGTCATCAGGCTTTATAAGTACACATTAATATCATACATGTACTGTGGACAATACCCACAGGAGCCAATTCGGTTGAAGTGTCTTGCCCAAGGACACAACGGCCTGACGCGGGTTTCGAACTGGAGTTCCCCAACGCCCCCAAACGCACAGCCCCCTGCACCACTCCGCCCGATGTGTTTTCACATGTTTTCATGCTAATAAAGAAACATGTGAATATGTTTCTTTATCAGCATGTGTTTTGGCACATTTGCCTTTTTTTATTTGCACCGTTTCGGAAGCTGCATCGCACGTCTGCATGGCTTTTACCAACGATACCAACGAAGCGAGATAACGGGAGTTTTTTTCACTGGATATTTCTGCACAACGCCAGCCTATTATTTCTTATGTGCTGAAAGAGTCACACTGACATGTGCCTTTTATTCTTGGAAACCTCAACTAGATCTTTTAGTCATTTCACTATGGGGAACACATTTCAACAGGATAGAGTAATTGATTTCCTGCCAACTCGTTTAGTCTGCTGTACAATGTATAAGAAAACAAAAGCTGAACATTTTTACATTTTTCCACCAGTTATATTTGATACTAAAAAGTGTGATTTGATTGTGTTGAACCGTGTCTGCCACCTGAATGTGTGAAATAAAGAGGTCAAATGATTTCAAAAGTCATTGAGATTGTGTTGTGTGATCTGAAGTAGTTTACTTTCTTCCTTTCCCCGTGCTTCAGCGTTGGGAACTGCAAGGTGAGCAGATTGTGTGTGGACTCGCTCACACAGGAAATGAACCGACAAATCAGGACGAAATCAAATGATAGTGGGTCGGCTGGGAAAGACAATTACCTCTAATGAACAACATTTGTCCCCGGCACACAGTCTCAATCAAATCATCCCTCCTCCTCTCAGACTCTATTCCCGACACTCACTTCCTGTCAACACCCCTTTCTCTTCCTTTGCTTCTTTGCCCCTGTCATCATCCCTCTGCTGTTGTTGATCTCTCCAGAGGGATGTGGGACACACACACACACACACACACACACACACACACACACACACACACACACACACACCACACACACACACACACACACACACACACACACACACACACACACACACACACACACACGTATACATTACTTCAGGGGACATTGCATTGACTTACATGCATTTCCTGGAGACTTATCCTAACCTTAACCGTAACCAAAAGTAAGGGAAGCCAGTCCCCACACGTGACTGTGTAAACAGATTTAGGTCCCCACAAGGATAGTAATGCTAGGCCGCACGCCCACACACACACACACACACACACACACACACACACACACACACACACACACACACACACACACACACACACACACACACACACACACATTTGAAGTGAAAAGCAATGGCAGCGAGATGATAACTCCTCCTCACTTTTTAGTCATCACTTCATGGGTAAATTACCGGGCATGAATCATGTTAAGCCCAGAGTCTATATTGAGACGCATGCCCACACGACTGCCACACATTTTAATGTATATTTTAAAATATCCTGTTTAACACCAGCGCAAGATTTACTGGAAAGCTCTGAGCTATGAAAGGAAGTTATTTGTTATTTTTCACCCATCATTTTTGGGAAGATCAACTCTCATTTATCTGGCACAGTGGTGGAGACAGTGGGGGCAAGTACATGTACTGAAGTGAAGCACTTACGTACACATTTAAGGTACTTGTACTTCAATGTGTATGTTGTGTCTCTACTGTGACATGTCTCCATGCTTTAATGTTAAGAAAGGTCTTTATTTTTCTCATACTGCCTGTGCTGCAGCACCTCTTTTCACCCTCTGTCTGAAACCAGAGCCCAGTCTGCTCTGATTGGTTAGCTGGCCGGCTCTGTTGTGATTGGTCAACCGCTTAGAGATGTCCTGTCCCTTATCACGTACAATGTGTTGGAGTGGAACTTTGGGATGTTAGCCTTTGCAGACCATTGACATGCACAGACACCTATATTACACAGTACAGGGAAACAACTGAAAGCATAATAGGGCCTCGTTAAGGTAAAATATCTGAGTGGTTGTTCCATTACTGTTAGAAACTGGCCCTAAAGATAATCAAAACATTGTGATTTCCTTCATTAAAAAAAAAATCCTGTCCTGTGTGTTGTGAGCTCATTATATTCTCTGCAGCAGAAATGATCTCTCATTCCTCAGCTGCAGACTTCCCTCTACCTCCACACACACACACACACACACACACACACACACACACACACACACACACACACACACACACACACACACACACACACACACACACACACACACACACACACACATACACACACGCGCACGCACGCACGCACACACACACACACACACGTCCCAATGAGGCGTGAAACTGTCTCTGATTCCGGCTGCTTACATTTCTCAGCATCACTGCGAGGGAAAAGAAACCTCGTGCTCCAGTTCATGGACTGCTGCAAAGTAAATCAGGTGTAGCGACAATAGTTATGTATGAAAGTATGGATTAGTTCTTTTATCCAAAGCACTTTTCAGAACCACACTTTGAGAGGGATTTACTGTAAATCCTGCCAGTGTGAGTGCTCTGCAAGCGGCCGAGGATTAATCGGGATGTCCTGTGTCTGTGACCAGCTGGGTAATTACCCAGTCACTCAGAGGCCATTATCCTCGGGGGGGTCTGGACACTGAATGTTTGATAAGGCTCTAAAGTGGATGACCGGTTTTTCTTTTCATATTTTACAGATTTACACTGAAGACACCAATTAAAATCTAAGGCATCCATGGAGAAATAATAATTACTTTGGGTTCCTCAGGTACACTTTAATCTCTAACATATATGAAATCGCTAATCTTATCCGAGTTACTTTTTCATCTCTAATATTAATTTTATTTTTTTTCTTCTGTATTTTTTTCTATTTATTAATTTATATTATTTTTCATATGATTTTTCGTAATTTATTAATTTGTAAATATACTATCATTTTAATTATTAATATGAATTATGATTATTTCATTTTTTATTTAATTATGATTATATTAACGTGATTTTTCTATCATTTTCGCTATTACTTGTCTTATTCCGTATCATGTAAAGAATTGACAGGAAAATAACAAGCACACCTGTGTATTTAGTTTTTTTTAAATGAAGGCATTATGTTGTCGACAACAAGGAAAATATCTTAGAATCCATACGATAGTGTCCAAGACAATCTCGAAGAAAAGAAAGAAAGCTCTCTCGATGTGTTTGGTGCAGTCTGCAGCAGAAAGAGTGTGAGTGTTGGCTCGGCAACGTCCTGAGAGATGAGAGGGAGTGGAGATGAGTCACGCAGCGATCTGATCGTCCTTCCTCCACTTCCCCTCCATCAGAGCCAAAGTTCGTCACAACCATTCAATCGTTGTTCTGCGCCACAGTCAGTTAAAAACAGAGCAGGAATAGAGCGAAACAGCTGCAAGACTTCATGACATGTTGTTTTTATTATCAAAATGAGTGGATAGAATGTATAAAAATATCATTACCAAAGATAAATCATACTATGTATAATTGGTACTGCATATAAAAGGGTTTTGCATGGCCTTGGAGCACTTACACAACACAGTCCTATTGTCGGCTTTCTCAGTGTTTTTCGGGGTCATAAAATGTTGCACATCCTGGTGGTTTCTGGGAACTGTAGTCTGGTGGGCAGAGAGTCTTCTGGCAGCTTTGGGATCCCATCGAGGATCTCAAGCTTTGGCAAACACAGGAAAACACTGCAAAGAGACAAGAAGCAGAATGAAGATCCGGACCATGGTCACTATTTAAAACTCCCGCTTCTATTGGCTGAAGTTACATCACGTGATAGGTTAAGGGGCGGGACATCTCTAAGTGGTTGACAAATCACAACAGAGCTCGCCAGCTAACCAATCAGAGCAGACTGGGCTCTGGTTTCAGACAGAGGGTGAAAAGGGGTGCTGCAACACAGGCAGTATGAGACAAATAAAGAGCTTTTTGAACATTAAAGCTTGGAGACACGTCCCCGTCAACATGACACCAAATATGAACCTGAAAATGAGCATCTCAGCCCCTTTAAATTACAACATTTTCCAGCTACAATCAGCCATTGTCTAAGAAATTAAAATCCTCTTACTCTCTGCCATCATTTCCAAGAAACCTGTCCCAATGTTTCCCTGACACCACATCTTTGTATCGCTTGCTATACGGATTGCATCGATGAATCTCTTCGAAGGTCTTTGAAGCCTTCTCTTTAACAACCGTTTACACCATCTCTAACTTTACTGCCCCCTCGTCTTGATCCACCTTCTTCATACGTGTCCGCTCACCGTGCACGGTAGTCCTGAGTGAAGGTCACGGGGTTGCGGCTCAGGTTGAGGGAGCGCAGCGGGCTGACCCCCAGAGCCCCCAGACCCCCCAGGGAGCCGATGGCGTTCTCAGACAGAGAGAGGTGCTCCACGGCGGGGAGCTTTGGCAGCTGACGCAGACACAGCAGGTGGTTACGCTGCAGGTTGAGCATTCTGCACCTGCGAGGAGGAAGCACAATGAGGTTATGGTGAAGGCATTGCTTTATGAACAGACAGGCAGGTAATGTACAATAACAGAAACACCACATGAAGAAATAGATGTTATTAAATTATCAGAGGTGGGAAGTAGCGGAGCACAAATACTTCGTTACTGTACTTAAGTACATTTTTCTGGTATCAGTACTTTATTCCACTACTTATTTTTCTGACGACTTTGTACTTCTTACATTTTCAAAACAGGTTAGTTACTTTAGTTTTAATCTGCGTTTCATTACATTTATTAGAGCATTTTTCCGAATACTCAAAGCGCTTTATATTACATATTACACATATCAGACATGTAACAGTGAATACAGCAAATTAGGGTGAAGTGTCTTGCCCAAGGACACAAAGTTATGGGTACTTCTACTTGAGTAAAGAAGTTTAGTCAGTACTTCTACTTGAGTAAAGGATGTGTGTACTTTTGCCATTTCTGTAAATTATGAATCTGAAGTCAGCCATGGTGTATTATCTTAAAGAGTTTGCCAATCTTTTCATTTACAGGAAATGGGAAACTGCAAAAATAAAAATATTACATAATTATGTCGCGTGGCAAAGGACAGAAGAAAATGTAGACTACCTAAATCTTCCAGATAAGTGTCCAATCAGACTACAGCAGTTATATTGAGAAGCGTTATCTGGTGCACTTTGGGTAGTGTAGTTTCTACCTTGGCAGACGTACAGAACTCAGGTTGGTGAGGGAGTTGTCAACCAGTTGTAGTTTCTCCACACGGATCAACCGGCGGAGGATCCGGAGGAAATTCTCTTTTTGGAACGGGTCACCCAAGCCCTGGTAGGACAGATTTAACTCCTGAGGGGAGAGACAGGTGTTTCATCTGCCTCTGTCACAACTCTAGCAAGCGCCAAACATTCATTCATTGCTCTCATAATTTTAATTATATATTACCTTTTCACCTCCAATAGTATATAACGCCACATTTTCCCTCATTCTATATTCCTGATTAACAGATTGTTATGTCTTTCAACAGATTCTGCAAACATATGATATTTGGAATCAGATGCTTCCTGGTATCTGTTTCTGATTATCGAGCAAACGGTCTTCTTGTAAAACAATCCGGTTGTAGACGTTGTCTCTCATCACATATCAAGTTGCTAATCGGGCATTACACTACTGACCAGCGACATGAAAAGGCCTGGACATGTGTTCGCTACATCTGAACAAAGAAGCATTGTTACCGGCACCAAGAGGAGAATGATAGCCAATGGGTTATTAGATAGTTAAAATGTAGAGTAAGCATGTTTTCATTGACAACCTTTGCTTTTCCCATTGATTGTCTTAAAACCTTGGTAAAACATAACTTCCTATCCATCTTTGTGGCACACACACACACACACACACACACACACACACACACACACACACACACACACACACACACACACACACACACACACACACACACACACACACACACACACACACACACACACACACACACACACACACACACACACACACACACACACACACACACACACACACACACACACACACACACACACACACACACACACACACACACACACACACACCTGACTTACCAGACAGTTCTCCCAGTTCTCTTGCAGTCTATCCTCCCATCGTTGTCCTTCCTCCTCCTCCCTCCTCCTTCTCCTCCCTCTCTCCAAGCAGAGGTCATCCCCCTCTCTTTGGAAAAGCTCCTCATCTGATGGCCCTTTAATGATGACATGTAGTAAAATAAATAAGTAATGTCAACAATGTTTACATGATTATTCTGAATGTAGTTTAAAGGTCTGTGGCTTCCAATGAATGGCTGAAGAATTCCTGTTTTCTTTTACGCTTGCAAAAACTAAATATAATGTTCTAAGTTAATTCTCTCAAACATAGAAACCATATTGCAGAACTGCATGAGTTAGAAAACTGTACTCTCTTATTGTTATTACATTATCATTCTGTCTCTTTGAATCCAAAGTTACTGCGGCAAAAAGAGCAAACTTCGAGTGGATATCTCTGGACGATCAAAGTGCAAAGGTAGGTTTTCTCAGAGTGATCCAGACCTTCTCTGACCCTGGGGCAGGTCAGCTGGTCGCCCGTTACATCACACTGCTCCAGGCGACGCCAAGACACGAAGCGGAAACGACTCGAGGGAAGCTGAAGAAGAAGAAGAGAGCAGGGTGAGCTTTGTGGTCACTCACGGGGTAAAGAGTGGGACCAGGATGTTCAGTTTTCAAATAATAGTAATTTCCCGTTATAAATAAGGAAGCAAAACGTACCCAGGCAAATACAGAACAATATCGTATGTGCTCTTTCAAAATAAGATGAATAATGATACGTGACATTTTTTGTATGTATGGTGATGGCAGAAAGTGTAACCAAGAGGCGCATTCACACCGCAGTACTTTTCCCACAAAGGTTCATGAGAACTTAATAAATCCCTGGGGGTGGATTAGGCAAATGAAGCCGCTGACGTCACTTCTTCTTCTTCTGCTTTGGGTTTACTGGCAGGCCGCAAACCACTTCACGGCGTATACTGCCGCCCGAAGTCCCCGGCCGGAAGTCCCCGGAGTTGGGGACTGACCTTCCGAGTAAATCGCCAGAACGCCGACACCTCCTCATCTCCACCGCTCCCATGTTTTCTTTTGTGTTGCCATAAGTTAGTCTCTCTGCGTTTGTGTGCTGGGCTAATGCTAATGCTAATAATGCTAATGCAAGGATAATAAAATGGCGGCTTCAAAAAACATTTTGGGAGTTTTACGGGGCGTGGTTTGCAATCCGCCCAGCCAATCAGACACAGGAACCTTTTTCTCCCACGAAAGTCCCTGCTCTCTAGCAGGGACGGGTAAAAGGGGTAAAAAGGTTCTCATTAACTAATTTTAGTTCCGGCTCTTTTTGGTGTGAACGCGACATTTCGGAACTATATCGGAACCAAAGTGGGAAGAGTACTGCGGTGTGAACACGGCAATGGTTCCTAACTATCACTCAGCTCTTTAAAAAGGGGCCCCATTATGCTTTATGGGGTGTTCCTTTTCCTGTAGTGTTGGATAGGTTTTAGTGCATGTAAATGGTCTGCAAAAGCTAAAATCCCTGTGTTCCATAGGGAGTTTCTCTCCCCCCCTAAACCCCCCCCCCCCCCCCGCCTGAAACGCCTCCATTGGACTCCTTTGTTTACTTCCGGAACATTATGACATCACTATGTAACACTCACACTTCTATTGGCTAGCGCTCCAACACATTGTACGTGCTAATGAGAAGGACATCTCTAAGCAGTTGACCAATCACAAAAGAGCCGGCCAGCTAGCCAATCAGAGCAGACTGGGCTCTGGTTTCAGACAGAGGGTGAAAAGAGGTACAGGCAGTATGAGAAAAATAAAGATCTTTTTGAACAAGAAAGCATGGAGACATGTCCCAGGAGAGGAACTAAACACTAATATGAACCTTTGTATAAAAGTCTTTTTAAAGTTAATGAATGCAATGAGTTCAACTATTAAAGGCTGTATAATATGATGCACAACTCAGCATAAACAAAGCCCTCTGTACCGTTCAGTGTAATGCCGAAGACACCAGTGATTGGGAGTAGAGGACACACACTAAAGCTTAATCTACCGCAGCTTCCATTAGGGCCGGCTTAAACTGGATTCCCTCCGCGTGCAGTTAGTGTGAAGCTTAAATCGATGGGTTATTTCTTAGACCATTAACCATTAATCTGCTTTACGTGTTAACAAGGTGAAGTTTTTACTCAAACTCCTTCAGGTTTGCTGATGCTTGACAAGAAGTAATAATGTGTTATCATCTGATGATGGCAGCCTCGTACTTCTTACACCCCTTATCTTTCATATCTTTACACACCAGTACAGATCTTTCTGCCAATGCAGTATTTCAGGTATCACATCACACTGGAGACGATCAACTAGCAAATCCAAGTGAGATTTTAATTAAATTAATTGAGCAAGTGAATCTACTCTTTGCTTGTCCTAAAACATTTAATTGTCTTTATCCGTTTTACTTCAGTGGGATGCAGGAACTCTTATCCCGACATGACCTTTTCAACCCCCGATACACTCATCTCATTCAACCTTACTTTGTCTGTAACTTTACACCTTCCTCTGTTACTCTAGAGTCTAGACACAGGAGGGACCCGCTACTCGTTGACTCGCAAACAGCCCCAGGTCACCAGCTCACTTTCGACGAGCATAAGTATAAAATACTGAAAGGAATAAAAACCAAACTTGGCAGAATGACGTACACCAATACAATTGTTGGATAAGTGGTTGGGGAATTAAATACATAATATCATGATGAGCTTGATTAGTAGAACATGTGGATTCAGGATTTCTAGTTAATTTGTTGATTGGAATTCTTTCAGACGAGATATACGGTAAAGTGTTCAGGTGCAAGGCAAAAACTGTCAACTGATAATGAGACCATCTTAATTTGTTATCATTGCACCTGATGACAAGCAAACATTGAAGCCTTTTTGGTGGTATCGATGCCCCAGATTATAGCTTGAGGGGGCCTCAGAACCAACGCCCAATTAAATAAAAATGTAAAAACATTTAAAGTTGAACGGCCCCCCTCGCACTTCTACGTGAGTCGGGGTTACAGGCGGGTAACCTTAAGCTCATCAGAGAGAAACCAAACCTTCCACTTGGCATGAGTGATTTGAGTGGTCAGAGCTAAAGAGTAGGGGGAGCGGCAAACCATCGTAAATGAAACAGAAACTCGCCGAGTGCTACGATATCTCCCAAAAGGGTCTATGACGAACAGTTCATGACTTATGAAAGGGGTGTTGTAACAGTGTAGGGGGCGGGGTACACCTATCATTGGCCTCTAGATGGAGGACCAACATCATCCACATGTAATTGGTGAAAATTGGTGAAAATTGAAAATTGACCAATGTCTGATTTATACCACTTTTTAATCTTTTGTATAATGGCCAAAATGGCAGCCTACCCACAGCAAAGTCTTTTCATGAAAACTCACGATTTTGATTAATGTTCGTGCTCAAGGTCTTGTGATCGTCCAGACCATATTTGAAGTCAAACAGACAAATTATGCAGGAAGAATTCATGAATTAAAATATTTACAAAATGGAGTGTGCAGGCACTATTTTACTGTGAGTCAAGGATACATTCACGAATAACTGATGCATGTATTCACTAGAGCTGTTTCTTTTTCATATATCCTCAATGTTTTTAAGTTACGTGATTTTGAGTTGACTAAGTCAATGTGTTTGACTTATGTGTAATTAAAGAAATTAAAATGTAGACTAACAAATATTGAGTCATGTCAAATTAAAAGTGTATGTTTGAGTACTTAATCCATTGCTGTACAGTAACTGAATATATTTGAGTTGACTTAATAATAAATATTGAGTTCAGTTAACCCAAAAAAGACTGTGTTTGAGTACTTATTTTTGTAAGTTCTGTTAACTTAATCCATGGGTAGAGGTGAATTCAAATGGTTAAGTCACAGTACCTGAATACATTTCAGTTGACTTAACAAGCCATTTTAATTGTACTGTAATCAATAGGTACATAGCATTTAATCCACATATTTAAGTTCTTGAAAAATGTAAGTTTTTAGTTAATTAACTTAAAATACTTAAGGCAATCAGTTGCCCTAATTGACTTAAGTTGACTTATTGGGGCTTACAGTGTAGGTTTCAGAATCAATCTCAACTAGAAATGTTAAAACAGCAAAAAAGTCTCAGGGGGGGGTAAAGTCCACAGTTTCTTGCTGACAAGAAGCTTGCATATAATGGAGGAAGAAACAGATCAGCAGTTCTCTGCCTCTTTTTGAACCCTCTAGAAAAGGCGTTGTCACACTCTGATTGGTCGAGAGGGGAAATGCCCCAAGCTGCTCTCACTTCTTAATTAACAGCCAGTCCAAACACCCTGTGCAAGAGGTGATCTGAATAACCTCCAATCAACTCAGGGGAATTGTGACATTCAGCTCACATTTGGAAACAAGCTAAATGACAACAAGTATCAAGGAGTGGGCAACTGCCGCACATTATGTACACAAGCAATACAAACATCCCAACTATAGTACAATGTTCAACCTTTTTCTACTGTGCAATAGAAATCTGTAAAAATTCCTTTTTTTTTTAACTTTTCTATAAGCCTTAAATAAAGTCTGTGGTTAACAAAAGCTGAACAATGTTTAACGCTTTGCTCTGCGACATAAAAACGTCAGTAATACTCTGGTAAATGGCTGAAGCTTGTATGTGTCATAAAAAGGGCAGTTGTTAAAAAGTGTCTAAATGAGACTTCTAAACTTAAATTACATTAAAACATTAACATGCTATTAAATGGAACACAAATATTTAAACAAGCACATGGGAGGGTTAGGTAAGATGCCAGCTTTCATCTCTCTTCATTCAAATAGTCAAGAGGGTAACAAATCTATCTAGGCGAGAGGCCAGTGCCCTGAGGGGTAAAATGGAGAGAGCATGGAACAGACACTGGGCCCTTCTCACTTCGGTTAAATGGATTCCTTGCTTCCCTCACTTCCGTCGTTTCCCTGTGACTAGTCCCTCCCACCAGGGAAGCAAGGAGAGACGCAAGGAAACCACGAGAAGCAGGGAAATTAGTTTTAAGAGCAATGGGACGTCCTTTCCTCCGAAGCGTCACGTGAAGCGACGTCCGTTTGTGATGACGCCGCACAGCTGATCGTCTGACAGCAGCTCTGTCCCCGTTATTTCCACACACACCCCCGCCTCTGTTAGTACACATTTACTGACACAAACATTTGTATCATCTGTTGTAGACCCAAATAAATAAAATCAAATAAGAACTCATTCTCAAAAAAAATAAACGCCATTCTTAAAATGTATACACGAACATTAGTTGGATTAATATTGATTAGAGTGCACAAAATAAATAAAATAATTGAGAGAAGAAAAAGAGATATGTTATCTATCAAAAACCCAGTTAGATTAACATTCATTGGACTGTACACTTTGTTTGTTTGTGTGGATATATAGCAAATTAACATTTTAAATAGCACTTAATGACTGACTGAATGGAAATGACAATAAATGAAAATGTAAAACGAAAAAAGCGATCATGAAAATGTTTCCAAAAAATGAATAAAATGATTTGTGATACTTTGTTGTTCAGATATATCACATATTTGTAACTAAATGAAACATTAATTGAAACAAAACACGGTATAAACTGAGGAGTGAGTCTCGTGAGTTTCATGTATTTTCTTCACTCCGCTGGGAAACGGCTCTCATGTCAAGAAGCATCAGATCAGTGCATGCACTGCCTCGTCCAATCAGTGAGCGATACACAGTAAGGGGGCGGGGCGAGTGTCTGAGGATTTCATCGAAGGATGGTCTGGTGGTTCCTCGATTATAGCTCCTCCATTATCGCTCCTCGCTCCTCCGGCAAAAATAAGGCCACTGGGACGCTACTCAAGATGGCGCAGACAAATGAACTTCCGGTGAGACCGAGAGCGAGGAAATGAAAAATAAGAGAAGTGAGAAGGGCCCAGAGAATATTAGGATCAGTTCAGAGAGGGAGGAAGAGGAGAGGGACGAAGAGGAGAGGGATGAAGAGGAGAGGGAGGAAGAGGAGAGGGAGGAAGAGGAGATGAAGAGAGAGGGAGGAAGAGGAGAGGGAGGAAGAGGAGAGGGGGGAAGGCTGGAATGGAAAGATTAGGAGATGAGAGAAGGAGGTGGAAGAGGAAGGGGAAGGTGTAAAAAGATGGAAGAAGCAAAGCTAAAGAACGCGTAGCAAAAAAGCCTTCAGGAGAGCCCCAATGGATAACTGGCTTACTGTAATGTGTGTGTGTGTGTGTGTGTGGTGTGTGTGTGTGTGTGTGTGTGTGTGTGTGTGTGTGTGTGTGTGTGTGTGTGTGTGTGTGTGTGTGTGTGTGTGTGTGTGTGTGTGTGTGTGTGTGTGTGTGTGTGTAGGTCATTATCTTTATTTGGGGATGTCATTCTGTTTACCCACTCACAACCGGGGGCCCCACTTTATACAGACCACAAATTAAGCCCCAAAAAGGAGTCATTCTAAAAGTGCCTGTGAAGTGTTTTGCTTTGGCCCCTGTGTGTGTGTGTGTGTGTGTGTGTGTGTGTGGTGTGTGTGTGTGTGTGTGTGTGTGTGTGTGTGTGTGTGTGTGTGTGTGTGTGTGTGTGTCTGTGTGTGTGTGTGTGTGTGTGTGTGTGTGTGTGTGTGGTGTGTGTGTGTGTGTGTGTGTGCCTCTTACAGGGGTAGCTACAAGTCCAGAATCGGGACTCTGGTCCACAGAGAGAGGTGTTCGTGTAACCCGGAGGTCAGAGCACTGGGAGGAGTGGGATTTGGGAAAACTGCCAGTGAGCGTGTTCACACCTGAAGAACTGAGACAGAAACACAAAGACGGGTCACTCGGGACATTTTCACATCTTTTGGCAGCTGTCTTGTCGTAATGTAAGCCCTGCTGTGCGCTGAAACCCTGCATGACCACCGGCCGAGTGGGTAGAGTTACGGAGAACTGGGCCTGACAATGCAGATTAGGACCCGTTGCCAGGACAGCGGCAGACACCTGAGCAGGTGCTGTTAGCCCATAATAGCACCTGTATGTATGCAGGGGATGGCCGGACCCGGGTGCCTCTTTAATTGGTGCTGCTTGTACAGTAATGAAATGTATTTGACCTCTCTTGGTAATGTATTATTTGCAATGCTAGTATAAGTGACTAGGTCTACTTACGTTTAATAAGTATGTATGTCATTTTAAAAATAAATTTAGGGCTATTAGACCTAGAATTGACTATGTATGTATAAAGTGACCTTTTGAAGGGGTGTCATTTTGAGGTAAAAATAACAACACATCTTTCGTAACTTAACTAAATAGCCAAAAATAAACGACTCAATAAATGAACTATCTGCCGTTAAATGTATTAAAAAGGTAATATATGAAAAAATACATTTAGTCAAAATGTATGGTGAATATTTTTCTAAAATGTTTTCTTTTAAAAGGATTGAATAAATATATGACTGAACAAATTAATAATTGAATGCCTCATATGATAAATAAATACACAAACAGAAATACATCAATAAATAATTAAATAAAGAAAAAATGAAAGAAATAGGAAAGTAAACAAAAAGGCGAATATGTTAATAAAGTACATCTAAATAAAACTAACAATATATGTCACTTTATATTAATATTAATTAAATAATGCCTACACTTAAGAACATATTAACGTATTAATCGAGTCATTTATTCATTGATTTTCTTCCTCCTATCTCTGGTCCCTTCAACCTGATGTAAAGTAATTAAACTGGCAAACGCCCCACACTACAGTGAACATGATATACCGTCTTACCTTTCCGACATCTCCCAATTTTCTGGAGATGAATTCTCCCGGGCTTCTCTAACGCATGGAGAGCGGCTCGCTGTGGCCCGTCAGAGCAGCAGCTGTTTCCCATGGAGCCGCGGTCAGTGTTCACAGAGAGAGAAAGACTGTCCGTCCGTCCTGTCTGCTGCCGCTCGCTCCACAGACTGACACCAGAGCGGCAGGTGAGACGGCTGCTGGTTACCTGGCAACAGTGTTCAGTTGTATAACAATATAGGACAACAAATGAATATTCAACTCGTTAATGACCTGTGAAAGCTCAATTACTTGACAAGAGAGATAACACTTCTTGTAAGAACCAAAAAAAGTAAAGTCAATTACTTGTGGGTTTAATTGTGTAGTAATCTGGGTATCAGTCACATTTACAGGGACGTATTACAATCTTGTTCTTCAGCTTCTACCATTTTTCAATTTGGTCCTCTTATTCTTATCATACCAACTTTTTTAAATTTGAATTGTATTTATTCCATTATGTTTTGTAACTTAGATCTGCAAATAAAGTTTTCTAAATGTATGCATCAGTAAACTTCCATACAATGATGAATAAAAAACGGAGTAATAAACCAAAATACTTCCTTACTTTACTTCAATATATTTTCTGTGAATGACATACCTGTATGGACGACTTCAGCCTCCTGGTGGCCGTGGCAAGTCTAAACTGACTGTGGAAACTAAGGGATAGTGGGAAACAATGCTAATCATTACTCAACTAGTCCAGTTTATGAAGCCTAATGCTTCAGCATAAATGATTACTTAAAGGTGAGGTAGGTAATTCACTTCAGAAACACTTCTTGTTATATTCCATGGAATGCTCTTAACATCCCGATAGCAATGAATATATTAAATGCTTTGACAATAAATACATAAAAAAATGTCATCTGTGGAAGCCGTGGCGCTGTAAAAAGCACGACCAATCATCTGAGCCGGCCCGGCTAAAGTAACTGGATGGCCTACCTGCCTGTCAGCCTTCCATCTGTGCACAAACTTATCTCGTGCCCTCATTGGTCATGTGCGCGTTTGTGTGTGTTGGGGGAGGGGCTCTGTAAGGAAGTCTGAAGGAAGAGGCAGATTTTTTTCGGCTGTGTATTTTCAAATTCTAGCGCCCTTGAGCTGGTTTCTCCAAAATTACCTACCCCACCTTTAATACACTATATGGTGGTTTTATGCAGGCTTTGGGAGGGATTACATGTAACATAATTACGTAATCAGGATACTGTAGTGCCGAGAGATAGGAGTCAGAGGCGGTGCATTCATTATAAGTGCAAAGTTGACTTTATTCAGGAGCAGCAAAGGACATGTTGTCGGGTCGCTGCCCGGGAAGACAAGAGAAAGCGAAAGGAAGGAGGACACAGTATATACCCCGGAGGTACAGTAAGCAATAGTGTCCATCAGTGGCGGCGCTAGGGGGTGGCTACTTGGGCTCAAGCCCCGGATGTTTTCTGAAAAGCCCCGGATGTTTCACTTACATTTTTTTTTTTTTTTTAAATTTTAATATATATTTTTTTAAACGTCTCGGGAGTAATGTGCAATACCGGAGTCCACCAGAGAGGCAGCCACTGTGGGGCATTAGCCTGCGTACTGCGTAGCCTGCCCTGAAGAAGAAGTGATCCTTCCTAGTGCCTGATGAGTTTTAAGCTAATAGCCTCTACAGTTATGGATATTAGAAAGTTATTGTCATCGAAGCAGGCGCCACAAGCTGCAGCTGCAGCAGCAGCAGCAGCAGCAGCAGCAGCAGCAGCAGCAGCTGACAACAATGTCATCACCAGAAGTCAAGAAATGGATGATGTTTCAGGTTTGTTAATCTAATGGTGATATCTGCACTCTGGCTGACTGAGTAAGAAGTGAAAAAGAGTGATGTAACGTTAATGTTATAGCTAGTAAACATGGAGTAACCACACTAAGTATACCCTTATGTTAGTATGTATACAGAACATGACTAAAAGTTATCATAAGATGTAACGTTAACCTTCATACCTCAGTCTACTTTTAAGACACTAAAATAACGTATTCCATTTTTTATTTTGTTTTTCGCGCGTGGAATTATACCGGCTCTCGTTTCAGTACACATAACAACAGAACTGACAGGCAACGCTCTGAATCAGACTCCGATTGGCTGTGACTGCATCCACTCAGAGTGTCCGATTCAGAAACGTGACTCTTACACTCTTTACGTCACAAACAAAGATGGTGGAAGAGAATAGATCTATAAAACGATAAGCAATGCGTCAGAATCAAGGTGAGACTATCCGCATCCTTTAAAACTCTACGCACATTCGTTTCACCTTAATAAGTAAACGACTATTTGAGTGAGTTAAGACATTAGTTTGCTTCATTAAAGGGTGTTAATGAGTGTTCTCCAGTCCCTTTTGTCCGCTTTAAGGTGTTATTAAGGTAGGGTTAATGTTGCTCTCAAAGTGCACCAGATTGATGCTTTCAACTTCAATATTTAAAAAACAATCTTCCCGGGGGAGCATGCCCCCGGACCCCCCGAGAGGAGGCGACGACCCCCCTAAAGGATGTTCGGTCCACCCCCCCTTATAAAAAATAGCACTGTAGCCCTGCACCCCCCCCCCCAACCCAACGACTCCTGGGCTAAGCCCCGGATCTCCTACAATCCTAAATCCGCCTCTGGTGTCCATGCGGAACAATACCAACAATACCAACCTGTAGTTCCATGATTGAATTATGTAATCCAGTGTATTAATAAGTGATCACTACACAAGCCCCCCCAGAATTCAACCATGGACACAATCCCCGCGTCCGGGAGGAAGCACCACAGGGGCCGAGGAGGGTGGGGCCGAGGGTCGGGCCATGGAACGGGCCGTCGGAAGGGGGCCGCAGGAGAGGGTATACGGGCCGAGGGCATCCCCACCGGGGGTTGGCGGGCAGGCCGGAATGGGCCGTCGTAAGGGGGCCGCAGTAGGCGTCGTGGCGAATGAAGAAAACATCCGCCAGCTGTAGAAAGCAGGGCCGCCGTAGAAAGCAGGGCCGCCGACTGCACGAGGCTGCAAAATGGGTAGTTCGCCGTAAAATAACAAGCTTTCACATGGACCATTTCAACCCTTGCGGAAATGCATACCGGCGCAAAGTATTAGTGGCGTTGAACCGTTAGAAGTTTCACATGTTGGCCTTTTCTTTCTCTTCTCTTCTTGTTTCTTCTTCTTTTCTTCTTCTTCTTCTTCTTATTCGTCTCTCTTTTCTTTTCTTCTTCTTCTTCTTCTTCTTCTTCTTCTTCTTCTTCTTCTCTCGGTTTTTTGGCGGATTGCAAATAACTAAGGTGCATACCGCCACCTCCGGAGTCGGCTTGACTCGGTTTGCATTAATAAAGAATGCACAAATGTGTTTAATCGTTAATGTCAGATATGTACTAAGTAAATACATTTGTTCCTGCTCAAGATTAGATTCAACTTTATTGTTATTGCACATATTACAGGTACTGAGGCAACGCAATGCAGTTTAGCTTCTAACCAGGAGTGCAGCAAGTAGTAAAGTGAAAAGTAATGCATACAATATACAGAATAAAATATAATGAATTGAATGATGAACAAACAGTGAGGGGTATGAATACACTAGATATACACAGCAGCCTGTGAGCAGTATGAACAGTGTATGAATATGCTAAGATACATAAAGTATAAAAATGGTAAGTAGTGCAAGTATAGTATAACATATATAGATATTAATTTCATGATGATAAACATTGTGGAACAATGATGAAAAATGTGAATGGAAGTTTCACAGTGTTTCACACAAACAAATGTTACTAAACAGTTTTACGACACATATTTTTTTTTACTTGCAAAATGATCTTTTAAATTGACAAACATCATATGTGTAATTCGTGGCACAATTCAAACGGGATCGAAAGATAATCTTTCTCCCTCCATTGACTTCAATACATAATTTTTCCGAAATAAGGTCCCATGGAGGTCCCCCGGAAGGGGAGGGACTTCGCCTCTCTATTGGAGCTACAACGAGCCGTTAAAGGCAGAGAGTGAAATGCAGTGAATACACGTAGTTTACAGAGATGCTGTATGAGAAACCAATGTGAGTTTGGAAAATTGCACAATATAAATATATTCTAGTAGACCTCAACAATGGAATTATGATCAGTGGAAATGGCCATGACATGGGACCTTTAAGGTTACTCTCACAACCCTGCCTGGTCTTTGTGGATATTTTCTGAGGGGTTATTCAGATGTATTAGTAGCAAAGAATGAAGACAAGCCTTAGCTATCATACCAGCTGCTGAAAGTAATTTGTATCATAACTTCCTCCACCGTCGCTGTCGTTTCTCATCATTGTGTCTAAGATATTGCAGCACTAAGACACACTGAAGAGTTGTAAAAGCTATTCGATTTTTCAAAGAGGTAAATGAAAACCTCTGGTACTGCAGGGGACTGTGCGAACGATTTCCTCTGACAGTATACTTGTGTTTCATCACAGATATTGCTTTTGCAAGTTATTCAAAGACAGAGTTATTATTTTTGCAGCAGTCAACTTTTGCTGTTTAGCAGTTAAAGGATTCCACTTCATGTGTTCTTGTTTCATCTCGTCTGAAAGTCATCTCATAGATAATTAACGTTCCTAAAACATCGACTGAAGATAAGGATGTCACATCAAAGCATATTTTAGTGTTTTTTTTTTTCCGTGTTTATAACAAACTAAAAACACTCATATGATGACGGAGAACATTGTTAGGGATGCATTTATCACGTTTTATTTTCCTAATCACTTACTATATATTACTGTGCCAGTTTCATTCAGACAGCAATACATGTATTCGTTGTGCAGTTGTACTTATTCCCCAGATTTAAGCTTATAGGCCTGAAGCCTCAAAAAAAAAAAAGGGCAGATACTATATGGCTCCATAGCTCACGATGCTATCTGCACCCGGATGTCCATAGCTAATCTGCACCCGGGTGTCCATAGCTAACGATGATAATAATAATGAAATCCACCCTATTCAATTATAACAAAATTCCTTTCTAAACCATCTGTTAAAAGTACAAACTGGAGTTCTGTTCAAACAATGGCCAACATAATAAATACAATTAAAAATACTTCACAATGTCTCGTTTGTACCCTGGGGACAGTAAGCAAACCTGTTTAAGAGAAGAATATTCCTGGAGGGTTTATATGAGGAAAGTAGGTCAGAAAAGTGTGTAATGTTCAACATGGGGCTGAGGATTAGTACTTTCTAGGAGAGACTTCTACTGTAGTCCAACCCAATTAAGATATAACGGGTAGTTTACTTTTTTTTCTCCAGATATGTATCCTATATTTGAAAGGTGATACATATGAGATGTATTGACCACCAATGATATGGCTGTTAAAATTGAGATCTGAATTTGGGCTTTCCTCGACTTAAGAAATGTTAGCAGGCTAAAACACTTATACGATTTTGTCTCATGATCTACTACATGATTAATTCTCCAGGACAGAATGTTACTTTAATAGAAAGATTTAAAATAAATGTACTTTAAGATAATACCGACTGGATCAACAGAGTCAACATGCAGGTCTCTCTTTTCCTCGGTTACCGTATATCCTTGCCTTGCTTAGCGATATGATCTGTTACCTTGTGTGTGTGTGTGTGTGTGTGTGTGTGTGTGGGTGTATTAGCTAGGTGATGCCACAAGCCTGAAACCACTCCAAGATGACTTGGCAGGACATTGGGAAGCAGGACAGCCAACTTCTGCCCTCAGGTTGGCAGTTTAACAGTAACAGCCAACCTTGGGGCATTATATAAAACCCATTATATTCAGGCAGCATATCTATATATATATATATAACAGGATATATAAACCCCGGAAGCGTTGCATGTTTTTCAGTCTCATCTAATCCTTCATTTTAAAGAACCTAAAAGTTGTATTATTAGCTGTTGGGATTCAGTTTAATATTGTCTTTTTGAGATTCATTTTTGATATATTATTATTTGTATTATTATCATTGTTTTTATCATAAAGTTTGATCAGTCACTGGAGGGCTTTAAAAAAGTATTATTATTTCAGTCTTTTTTTTTTTTACCCTAACCCTGCCTCTCTACTTCAGTTTAATTTGTTATACGTACATTGTCTGTGAATACTGTTTTTGAATTAAGACAAAAAAAGAGAAGATAAATAAACAATAAATAAATGTTTCAAATAAAAAAAAAAATTCAAATAAATAAATGTTTCACACTGTAAATGGCTGCTGTATACAGCTTACATTAAAAAAGGACACAGTTTTAAATGGGAACAAATTCATGTTTATTGAGTAAAAGACTACAGCTGGTGTTTCTGTTTATCCCTGTATGTACATCCAGAAAATAGTGCAAGCAGATCTTCTTCAGTGCGCCTGCCTGCATGCTCCGGTCCGTTTCCATAGCAACCCGCCTTATACACAACCTCCCCTGCTCACCTGTGAGATGCCCAGCTGGGGCCTGATCAATCACTCAGATAAGGCAAATAAGTTCATCAGCAGTGTGCCCTACCGTGTAAAAAATTACTAGAATACTGTCAGTGTATTACTGAGATTCAGTGTATAGGGAATGTGACGTCATCAGCGGCAAGTCGGCCATCTTTGGAGGATATAGTTGATACGCAACCTATTGACTTTGACTGTACAGCGAGTGGAGTAGCTGTAACTTTTTGACTTTAAACGTTTTAAACATGTTCGGTAGGCACTGTTATATTGGCTGTAACACCAATGAAAAAAAAAAAAAAAGCCGACGACGGCATTACATGTTATTCTATTAAACTATCATGGAAACGAGCGAGACGTAGCAAACTTCAGCAAGAGACACTGAGTTGTGTTGGTTGTCAGCCATCTGCTGAACTACAGTAACACAAACCACTACGCTGGGAATAGGATTTCTAACAGGAAATATCGCAGGACACGTACATTTATTGGGAGATTGATTAAGCATGACATGCCGACGTTAAGTTAGCACTCAGTTAGCATAACATTAGCTGTTTTACTTCCGTCTGGATTATTTTATTGTTATATAAAAATTAACCTGTAGATTTGAAGGTCCTGTGTCCACTCGTTTGTAAACTTGACATGGGCATCCAAATGTTTAATATTTAAATATGTGTGAACACTAACTAAATAACGCTCCTCTGTTTCTGCCCAGAGGTTTTCTTTGTAAGGGCATTCATATTTATTCAATTCTGATGGGAAACGCTGATAGATATTGATGGCTGCTGCTATCCTCCAAAGATGGCCGCGGTGCATTCTGGGGCATCGCATTCCCTGTAGGGACAAAATGTCTATGCTGCAATAAATACTGAGTATATATGTTAATATAGAACACAATGTCGAATGTACAGGGATGTAATTAAAGCAGAAATATGTTTGTGTCTGGTGTGTGTGTGTGTGTGGGCGCAGGTGAGTTTGAAGCTGCTGAACTTAAAGGGGTTGTGCGTGGATTACGTGTGTTTTCTTTTCCTCATATACAAACCGTTGTGTTACCAGAGAATATGTACATCTTCATTTTTTCTGCTTGTCTGTATACAAGAGTTTTAAAGCTTCCAGTATCAAAACACAGTCACGTGTATATGTCATATGTCATATTTCAATATATAATATATCGTGTTATATATATTTTTTAAAGGAGTATAAAACACAGCTGAAGATGGCGATAGAGGATAGGTAGCGTTTATGACGTCAGGATCTGAGATCTGTTTTACATGGAGTCAAAGTCCTGGTCGTTGGGGTCGACGACCTCGGGGGTCATGACCCTGCCCATGAAGAGGATGGTCCCTGAGGAAGAATATAGAAAGTCTGGTCAAAACACACATTCAGTGAATCAGACGCACGTTTACATGCACAGACACACACACACACAGAGACACACACACAGAGACACACACACAGAGAGAGACACACACAGAGAGAGACACACACACACACACACACACACACACACACACACACACACACACACACACACACACACACACACACACACACACACACACACACACACACACACACACACACACACACACACACACACACACACACACACACACACACACACACACACACACACACACCTGTCCTCCGGTTTCTAATGACGAAGAAGAACGGGTGATCGGCCATGACCTGCGGGTACAACACCAGTGTCCGGGTGAGGGCGATCATTCCTGAGAGAGAGGGAGGGAAAGGGGGAGAAAACACAATCATTATTTATTCATCTATTTATGCATTTGTTTATTAATTACTGTATTTATTTGTTCATTTATTTATGTATCTATTAATTATTTGAAGGGTTAATTAATTAAGGTAAGTATTTATTCATTCATTTTCTTGTGAGAGAGGGAATTGTTTATTTTTATTAAATCCAAAATAATATAAACACACAACATACAAGAAAACAAAGTAAGTTGAAGCGGAAGGGCAAAAAGCTTATAATAAAAAGAAATGAATAACAGCATAAAATAAAATACTCACAATATAATGAGGTGAATCTGTTTGAATATATACTTATATGAATAATTATCTTTAGATAAATATATATAAATGTGTGTGTGCAACAAGTCCTGAGCGGTAACATACCTGATCCAACGGCTCCTTCTGCTCCCTCCTCCGTCACCTCCAGGTACGCCTTCTGCACCGCCTTCCCAATGTGCAGGTCCTTACCATCTGTCACACACACACACACACACACACACACACACACACACACACACACACACACACACACACACACACACACACACACACACACACACACACACACACACACACACACACACACACACACACACACACACACACACACACACACACACACACACACACACACACACACACACACACACACACACACACACACGGCAAGTTTATTTATATAGCACCTTTCAACACAAGGCAATTCAAAGTGCTTTACAAAAAACGAAAGACATTAAGAAAATGGCATTTAAAATCAGTCATTAAAAGAAGAGGTTATAAAAGAAACATTAAAAGAAAAAATACATGGATAAAAGTTACAGTGCAGTTTAAGATGTGAAAAGTTCAAATAAAAGCAGCGACAAAAAGAAAAGTCTTCAGCCTGGATTTAAAAGTAGTCAGAGTTGCAGCGGACCTGCAGGTTTCTGGGAGTTTGTTCCAGATATTTGGAGCATAATAACTGAACGCTGCTTCTCCATGTTTAGTTCTGACTCTGGGGACAGAAAGCTGACCAGTCCCTGAAGACCTGATTGATCTGGATGGTTCATCATTTAGCAGGAGGTCAGAAATGTATTTTGGGCCTAAACCATTCAAAGCTTTATAAACCATCAGCAGTATTTTGAAATCTATTCTTTGACACACAGGAAGCCAGTGTAAAGACTTCAGAACAGGAGTGATGTGATCCACTTTCTTAGTGTCAGTGAGGACTCGAGCAGCGGCGTTCTGAATCAGCTGCAGCTTCCTAATAGATTTTTTAGATTTCAGCGCTAACTTTTATACGTTCTGCCTTGGCTCCAAAAACCATTACCTCAGTTTTATCTTTGTTTAATTGGAGAAAGGTCTGACACATCCAGTCATTGATTTGTTCAATGCACTTACTCAGTGTTTGAATTGGAGCATAGTCTCCTGGTGAAATTGTTACATACATTTATGTGTCATCCGCATAGCTATGGTAACTTATTTTGTTGTTTTTCATTATCTGAGCCAGTGGTAGCATGTAGATGTTAAAGAGAAGAGGCCCCAAGATGGAGCCTTGAGGTACCCCACATGTCATATTTGTCAACTCAGATGTGTATTTACCTATAGAAACAAAGTTGTTTCTGTCCTTTAAGTAGGATTCAAACCAATTTAGAACTGTTTCCGAAAGTCCCACCCAGTTTTCCAGTCGGTCGAGTAATATGTTGTGGTCAACAGTGTCAAACGTAGCACTGAGATCTAATAATACTAACACTGAAGTTCTGCCACTGTCTGTGTTTAAGTGGATGTCATTAAAGACCTTTACAAGAGCAGTCTCAGTGCTGTGGTTTGGACGAAATCCTGACACATCGAAAACAACTATTTAAATGCAATAAATGCAACTATTTAAATGCAATAAATTACTCAACTGTTGAAAAACGACTTTTGCAATGATTTTACCTAGAAATGGCAGGTTTGATATGGGCCTGTAATTGTTCATTACTGAAGCATCTAGATGATTCTTTTTTAAGAGCGGTTTAATGACTGCAGTTTTCAGGGCCTGTGGAAAAATACCTGAGTCAAGAGATTTGTTTACTATATGAAGTAGATCTGAGGCCATGCAAGGCAAAACATCTTTGAAAAATCCTGTTGGAATAATATCAAGGCAGCAGGAGGAGGATTTCAGAAGTTGAATAATGTCCTCTAGGTTTTTATCATTAATCTGATGGAATTGTGTCATGGTGTTTGAATTGATGTTAAGTGGACACAGAGACAACACATTTGCTGTACCTGATGCAGAGGCACTGACTGCTTGTCTGATTTTCTGAATTTTGTCAGTGAAGAAGGCAAAATCATTGCACACTCTGGTGGATAGAAATTCAGAGGCTACTGACACTGGGGGGTTAGTTAGTCTGTCGACGGTAGCAAACAAGGCACGTGCATTGTTTTTGTTTTTGGTAATGATGTCAGAGAAGAAAGACTGTCGTGCGTTTTTCAATTCCAAATTATAAAGGCCAAGTCTCTCTTTATAGATTTCAAAGTGAACCTGGAGATTTGTTTTTCGCCACCTCCGTTCAGCTTTTCGACACTCTCTTTTTTCTGCTCTCACGGTCATGGCCTTTCTCCTTTTCTTCCCAGTCACTTCCTTTACCTTAGTTGGAGCAATGGCATCTATAACATTTTTAATTTTTGAATTAAAATGATCTACTAGCTCATTTACTGAGATGTTAGCAGGGTCAAGTGTGGAAGAAAAATTCTGAGTAAACATTTCCCTAGTATTTTCAGTTAAATATCGCTTTGTGGTTACCTCTTTTTGAACATTTTTGTGAACAGAAATAGAGCTCTCAAAGAAAACACAGGAATGATCAGAGAGTGAAACATCAGTCACCACAACCTTAGAGATATTCAGACCCTTTGAGATAATTAAGTCCAGAGTGTGCCCCTTATTGTGCGTGGGCTTCGTCACATGCTGAGTCAGTCCATAGCTATCAAGAACACAAAACAGTTCTTTTGCCCCTCTGTCCTGGGGGTTGTCAACATGGATGTTAAAATCACCAACAACGACTAGACGGTCAAAGTCAATACACACGATAGACAGCAATTCAGTAAAGTCATCAAAAAAGCTTGCACAGTATTTGGGTGGTCTATAGATATTTAGGAACAGAGCTCGAGAGGAGCATTTCAGCTGAAGGGCCACATATTCAAAATAATCAAAGTTCCCATAAGATGTCTTCCTGCATTGAAGGGAATCATTGAACAGAATAGCAACTCCACCTCCTTTCTTATGCATCCTTTCCTCACTCTCACACACACACACACACACACACACACACACACACACACACACACACACACACACACACACACACACACACACACACACACACACACACACACACACACACACACACACACACACACACACACACACACACACACACACACACACACACACACACACACACACACACACACACACACACACACACACACACACACACACACACACACACACACACGTTCTCACTCCCGCTGCGACAGAACATCTCTATGATTTGATTTAAAGCAGACAGCGTGTCCTCTGAGAACATGCAGAGGTGAGGAGGGTTTGTGCGGGCACAGGATGTTCCGACATGCAGTACAGCCTGCAGACGGTGATTTCACAACATCATGTCAGCTCCACCTGACCAGGAGGAACACGCTGTTCAGCACGAAGCCAAATATTATGTTTATTTTTATTTTCTAAACATATCTTTATTTTACAATTCTACTTCACATTATTATTTTTTAAATACAATATTTTTCATTATATATATATATATATATATATTTTAATTTACTTTAACACCCTATGTTTGTATTAATATTCTTTTTAAATGTAATATCTTATATTTCACATTCTCACTTATTTTTATGATTTTTTCATCTTATATTGGACATTTCACTTTAACTACCAATGTTTATATAAATATCATTATTTAATATTTGATTGCACATTCTTAATTTAAAGTGCACCTATCATGCTATTTCTAGGCAATAGCATAGGTCTCAGATATATACAAATATATAAAAAATATGTCTATGAAGTGTTTTGCTCAAAATACCATACAGATCACCCATTAGATGCGCAGCTCCTCTGTCTTGGAATAGTCTGCAAATTAAATGGAAACTGAACAATCTGGTGCCACTAAATGTTTTTAAAGCTCGGTTGGATGCTACTCAATCGGAAGCTATTAGTACCTGTTTATGTGGATAATTATGTAAATGATGCTGTATGATGTCCTTTTGTTGTTCTATTTATGTTTTTATGTTTCATGTGGAACTACTTGAGCAGGTCTCCCTTGAAAAAGAGATTAATGATCTCAATGGGATTTATCTGTATAAATAAAGGTTTGAAATGAAAAAATTCTAGCCATCCCTCATATCCCTCTATTTCACTTCCTGTTTCAAACGTGCTGATTTGGTGTATAAAGTTAAAAAAAAAAGGAAATTGATTTAAAAAAAAGGAGGGGGCTGAGCTCATGCTGGACCATATCATGGATTATCAAGGATTCTCTCTGAAACAGTCTGGAGCTCAAAAGCTTTCTCTCTTGCCGGTTATACCACAAGGTGAGTTCCTTTTTATTTCCTGCTTCTTCACACACATGCTCTCCAGTACAGGTTAGCTCTGAGTGTTAGCGATGCTAATGTAAACACCGACCATATTACGTCCAAAACAATCGGGCATTGTTTCTGATAGCAACGTTTCTGATAGGGCCGTGGGTGTAAAGCCAGCCTACATTTCAGATATTACGTCATATCGGACGCAAATCTGGATCAGCTCCGTTGTAGCCCCGTTTTTAGAGATTTGGGTACGGAGGAAAAGAGAGGGTTTTATTTTCTGACGCTGCGTGAGTTCCCCGACACACCGGGGACACATCTTTATGTATAAAAGACATCAAAAAGTGCATTTTGTATGATAGGTTCCCTTTAACTGATGTTTATATAAATATATATATATTTTATTTTATATTTATGATATGATTCTTGGACATGGGTCTTATCTTCACCTAACAATATTTTATTTTATGTTTGACTTATATGTATGTCTCCTGTCTCTTTGCCTCTGTGCATATCCCTCTCTCCGGATCTATTTTTGTCCGATGATGATGTGACAGCTCTGACCTGCCCACTCGCTGCCGGTTACCGTGGTTACCGGAGAAAAGTACCAGAGGCAACTTCACTGCAGCCAAGGAGCAGAAATATGAAATCACCTTCTCACGCTGAACCCTGCTCTGTTTCTATATCTGTGAGGTTTATATAATAAGTCTCACATTTTGCCTCAAGCAGAGAGGAGTGTTACCTGTCATGGCGGAGAGATCAGCGTCGTTGGTGAAGATGTTTTTTATTCCCAGATCCTGCAGCGTGCTCCTCAGGTCGATCTTCTGCTCCACTTTGAACCTGGGGGAGAGCCATGAGAATTTAAGAAAAACATCAGATGCCACGTGATGATGGTCGGAAGTATGAGGTGGATGCAGAGGCAGACCAACTTTACATGGGGGGGGGGGGGGCTATCGTGTTGGGACCAGATATTTGATGAGAGGGGCACTGACACACTGTTCAGAATTTCACTATTCTTGGTTAGGATTAGAGCAGGGTATATGCAGGAATCCTGAAGTCAAATGTAAGACCTTTTAAGACCTTTTTTAAGACCCTTTCCACACATTTTAAGACCTCATCGCCACTTAGAGTTTTAACCGGTTACCTTGGCGACACACTTTACCTCACATTGACTATATTCAGTATTGATTGTCCTTCCTCCTTATCTTCCAACCATTTGGACGCAGACTTGCATTTCCCCATAACGATGTTGTTTAACAACCGGCGTAAACGGACCTTCGCGCTATCAAGCAGTGAGCGTGCGATGTCCTGTTCAGATGACGTCAAACCCAACGGGATGCCATAAATAAACTCCACAGAATCAAACTACACACCTACGCCATGATTACATTCAGGCACACTGTGGAATACAACCTCTTTGGACCATTTATATACTTATTGAAAACAAGCTACAAAATGTAATACCTTGGAAAATGCCCTTTAATACTTTTTAATAGCCTTAATTTCCCCGCGGACACCCTGTAGAGTCATTGCACACAGGATTTAAAAAATGTCCCCCTCAGGAACTATAAAGAATCCTTCTATTTGAAAATGTAGCTAACCACTAATGGACGCACAAGTAACCAAGGCATGTTGAGGGGAATTACGTACACAAAACAGAAGATGTTGTATAGCAGGTATTCCACTCTCACCTGGGCATGTAGACCTCCACCTTCTGCCGCTTGACGTTGTTGGCCCACTCCTCCAGCAGCGCTGCTTTGAAGATGGGCTCCAGCGAGGCCAGAGGCACTTCCTGCCGCGGCAGAACGATCAACATGGACATGTCCTCGCCCTCGTACGGCATCTCCAAGACCTGGTACACACCGCCAGCCTCCTGTGAGCCGTCGCTGAACTCACCTGGTGGCGAGGAGACAAACACAATGCAGGTATAAGTAGATACACACACATACACTGAACAGAAATATAAACGCAACACTTTTGTTTTTGCTCCCATTTTTCATGAGATGAACTCAAAGATCTAAAACATATAAATAAAGCAAAACGGCACGTTTCAGAGTGGCCTTTTATTGTGGCCAGCCTAAGGCACACCTGTGCAATATGCTGTCTAATCAGCATCTTGATATGCCACACCTGTGAGGTGGGATGGATTATCTCGGCAAAGGAGAAGTGCTCACTATCACAGATCTTTTCAGATTTGTGAACAATATTTGAGAGAAATGGTTATTTTGTGTATATATATATATATATGTATATATATGTGGGGCGGGGGGGACAGGAATTGTAACCTTTGCAGATCATTTTCATGCACACAAATTATGAAACACACTACATAAGCATACTAGGGCCTCTTTAAAATCATATATACGCGCACACACACACACACACACACAGACAGACAGACAGACAGACAGACAGACAGACAGACAGAGACACACACACACACACACACACACACACACACACACACACACACACACACACACACACACACACACACACACACACACACACACACACACACACACACACACACACACACACACACACACACACACACACACACACACACACACACACACACACACACACACACACACACACACACACACACACACACACAACCTCTGTAATGTGACTGTTGACTTGGCTGAGGAGGCAGTAAGCACCTTGAAGCACATCGATCAACAGCATTGATCAAGTGTGTGTGTGGTCATTTCCCTGATGCACTGATTAAAGACCACTGGTGCTTCACTCTAACGTCTTTACATGTTCTACACACTGTATTTGAGCAGGAGAGGCTGTTTCTCCAATCTCTTTCTCACTGCCAAACTGCAAGCAGCAAATAAACCCAATTTGGGCTCCAAAAAACATTCTGCATGTATTTACACACACATTTAGAGCAACATTCATCACACGGAGATAGACCCAGATCTTCTTAGAGACACACTAGAGAGGATGAGAAAGATATAGATTATAATCGGGAAACGCCAACAAGCATTTAGTTAAATTAAATGAAACGCGTATCTTTTTGAGATAATCCTTTTATCCTCAAAACGTCCACCTAGAATTAAAAATAAAAATAAAACATTATCCCCCTCACTGAGGTATTTGCATTTGTGTGTGATGGAGATTACAGAGCGTTTAACATCCCCAGTCTTTATCTCAATCTTGGCACATTGTTTTTCTTTTGAAGCTTCTTAAAAAGGGAAACAAAAAGCGTTCCATCCTTCATTAACTTACATGTGGCGTCTTGTTTTTGTATGTATGCACACTACAGTGAGGCGATGTTGCAGCAGACAGCGGGGTTTCTAAAAACAGTTTACATGATTGTGCTTCAGAATTCAAAAGCAGATTTCTCCCGAGAACCTGTCCCTGTTCTCCTGATTTATACGCACGCACGCATGCATTTTCCTAAATCCTTTGGAGAAATCCCGTTGCTTTTTGTCGAAGGAACCAGAAGTGATAAAATGCTAACTCACTTCCGGGTTTTAGGACGCTTCACTGTGGCACTCTATTGGCTAGAGCTCTAATACATTGTACGTGATAGGCTAACGGGCGGGACATCTCTAGAAACAGTTTCAGACAGAGGGTGAAAAGAGGAGCTGCAGCTTTTTGAACATTAAAGCATGGAGACATGTCCCAGTAGAGACACTAGATACTAAAAATGAGCATATAGGGCCCCTCTAATTGAAACTGTCGCAGTACCGCTAATAGTGTATGACATTAACAAAGTAGGCTTTAAAATAGTACAACTAGATCCATTAGCTATACCAGAGAGTATGCCAGTGAAGACTAGCATACACATTAAAGCTCACTGAGCAGAAAAGATGAGCCTCGTGGGAATAACACTCCAAATATGAATATTTCAGATCTAAGATTAACATTTTAAATATCCTCGGGAAATACCAGCCCAAATGTAAGGGCTTCACACACACACACACACACACACACACACACACACACACACACACACACACACACACACACACACACACACACACACACACACACACACACACACACACACACACACACACACACACACACACACACACACACACACACACACACACACACACACACACGCACACACGCACACGCTCGCTCGCACGCCCGCTCGCACGCCCGCTCGCACGCCCGCTCGCACGCCCGCTCGCACGCACAGCTCCTCCCTACCGTAGTAGAAGTCTCCCTGCTGGTACATCATGAGCGTCTGGACTTCGGAGCCGTCGTCTCGGCTGAAGGAGAAGGTCCTGGTGTTTTCTGGCCTGAACTGGTTTTTCCAGGAGCCCCTGAAGTAGACGGCGTTCACCAGCGTGAGGCGGGTCACGCTGCTGAAGTCATCGGCTGAGAAAAGATCATGGATCTTACCTGGAGAGGGGGGGGGGGGTTGTACAGGATCTAGATTAGTTTACATAGTCCTGAGAGCGCCTGCTGGATGCAGCCTTTGAAGTTATAATATATAATACCAAAGTGAAGAAAACCTCTGTTACAAGTAAAAGTCCTTCAATTCAAAATCTTACTTCAGTAAAATCAAATATAATAATTTTGCATCTGGTAAAAGACTTAACTTGAATCACTTTTCAAACTGCTATGTATTCATTACAATGGTTTTGGTAGAAGATGATGGGATCAAACAAATCCGATGCAGGTCCTTTAGTAAGATGACATTGCGAGCGTCTCTCTCACTCACTCTCGGTGTGGTTCTCCACCCAGGTGTTGATTTGATCGGCCACGGCGGCTGATTCGCTGAAGTCCACGGTCTCCACGTCGGCCTGGAAGTACTTCTTCATCAGATGCAGGAACTCGGGGTTGAAGGTGATGCCTTCCTGCAGGAGGAGGCTGTTGGCGAACCGGATCACGTAGTGGGCGTTGTCTTCAGACAGCGCCGCCGTCAGGTTCTGCAGCAAAGAGAACTCCACGCCTAAAGGGCAGAGGGACACATCCATACTGTAGCTGTTTGTCCAGACGACAAAGATGTGCTTTTTAGTTAAACAATCGTACAGCAATTGGAACAAAAACCCACCCAGTAGAACTAACACACACTTTGTACATTTAGCTTCTTCATGGTTAAATACACTGAATGCTGTTGCTTTTTTAACAGTGGCAGTTTTGACCATATTTTCTTGGGTGCACATTAAATGCTGCACACAAAAAAGAGACAGTGTTTATCATTTTTAGGTTAGTATAACGATGTAGACAACGAAATAATTAGATTGTAATTTGTGTCTCTAACTCAGTTAACATGGTATGACATTATTAAAAACAAAACACATTTTTGTCAACTTTGGTTCAGGTGAAAGCAGTCTTTGAATACAAACTGAATTATCAAAGACTCTTCCTTTGGAGGGGGGCCACAGGTGGGTCCAAGCCCAGTGTAATAGGGGCACTGGTCCCAGCTGCACCGCCCCCCCCCATGGGAAACAATCATGCAGCTAAATGAAATGTGATGTTATGAAATCATATTCAACTCCTCTTCCTTCCCCCATAGCCCTAATGCTGGTGTGTTTGCACCTGTGTCTCCGGTCAAAGCAGTCTTTGAATAAAAGCATAAACGGTATTATTATTGACTCTTATTTTGTAGGGGGGGCAACAGGGGGGTCCAAGCTTAGTGTTACAGGGGCACTGGAAAGCACCCAGAACCACCCATGCAGCTGATTGAAATGTAATTCAATCACTTATTAAACTCCCCTTCCTTAACCCACCTGTAACACTAATGCTGGTGAACTTGTGTTTGTCTCTCACCTGGCAGCAGATGGCTGAAGCCCACCGCCTGGCGGATCTCCTCCAGCGAGGCCCCCCGGGCCCCCAGCTCCACCATGCCCAGGGCCAGAGCCACGCTGAGCGGGGAGAAGACGATGTTGTCCTGGTCCCCCGCCGCCTGCAGCCGGTGGTACAGTCTGACCGAGAACTCTGCTGTCGTGTCCTCCGGAATGTCCGCCGCCCGGCAACTGTAGCGCGGCAACAGGAAGAGGAGGAGGAGGAGCGGGGAGAACACGTCCAGGATCAACATCGCAGCACGGACCACAGACAGCTGGAGGGGGAGAGAGGAAGAGATGAGGGATTAATGTGATGTGTAAAAAATATGAGCTGTGAAGGAGGCAACAAAAAAAAGGTGGGGAGGAAGGAATGGAGAGAAAAGGGGGAGGATTGCAAAACAGGAGGGAGGGGTTGAGAAAGATAAAGGTAGAGAAGATTACTGCGTATGGGAGAAAAAGAGATGAAGGTCAAGAGGATTTTGAAAGAGAGGGTCGGGTTGTGGAGGCAGGACACATCTGTCATCTGACATTCTGCCAAATGAAAGAGGGCATGCGATGCTCATGTTCAGGGTCATATTAGTATGTTGTGCCTCCACTGTGTCTGCAGGCTGCAATGTGCAACAAGCTATTTTTCACCCTCTGCCTGAAACCAGAGCCCAGTCTGCTCTGATTGGTTAGCTGGCTCAACTGCTTAGAAAGGTTCCACCCCTTAGCGTACTAATGTGTTGTGAGCGCTGGCCAATAGAAGTGTGAGTGTTACATCGTGATGTCACTTTGTTACAGAGCTTTGGGATTTTAGCCTATGCAGACCATTTAAATCACAAAAACCTATATAACACACTAAAGACATATACTGTAGAGTCTCTCTAAGATGCCCAAACAAACATGTATCGTATAACAGAGAAATATTGAAAGGGAGAGAAACATATTCCGCAATACAGTCTGGAATAACACATTTCTTTTGTTGTTTGTCTCTGTGCTGGGCTGTTGTCATTATGCAGTGTGTATTATGGGCTGGAATCTGCTGGCGGCTGCGCGTGCGTGCGTGTGTGCGCGCGCGTGCGTGCGTGGGGGGGGGCGGCGTCAGGTGACACAATGTACCTGAGAGTCAACAACAATAGGCAGCAGATACAGAAGCAGAGCCCCATCCTGTTGTCCTTTTCCTCTGCTGTGCCCTGGGATTGGCACAAAGAGCAATGTTCCCTTTCGAAATAAAAGCTCTACAGCCTCGGGGACACATACATGTCACGCCCTACACCTACAGGATTAGTCCGGTGATATTTCTTCTTATTGTAATTGTATTCTATGAAAGACCAAAACCAAGGATGAATAGATCCTGGTGTTCTGTGTCTATGGAGCCAAAGCGTATTCCTCTGTGGCCATTGTCGTGCAAACACTATGAATATATCAGAGCCACACTGTTAGGTGTACTGTTGCCATGTTAACGTGCATTCTTTTGACTCCATCCAACACCTCCCACCTGTTTCAAATCGTCACTAGATTACATTACTTGTTACAGACGCTTTTATCCAAAGCGACTTACATACTCAATACTGTGGAGTCCCCAAGTTGCACAAGAGCAACTTGGGGTGAAGTGTCTCAGGGACACACCGACATGCTGACTGCAGTGGGACTCGAACTTGCTATCCTCTGATTCGAATATCAGCGTACTAACCCACTAAACCACAGCCTCCCTCCCGCTAGAGCAGTGTTTCTCAAACTTTTTCATACCAAGGACCACTTAACCAATAAAAAAACACTCGCGGACCACCTAACTCCACAAATATCCAAAAACACATCGTTTTTTTACAAATCGCCTGAAAATGGTACAAACAAGTGGCAACATGTGTGATGAAGGTGTTTATCTGGGCTATATCATGCAATCGAAAGTGAAACTTAAGCTCACTCCATTGCGGAGATATTCCCGCGAGAGTGCGGAAAACTTAAATTAATTTATTTATTTCAAATGTGAAATTTTACCAATATACTCACGGACCACCAGTGGTCCGGGGACCACACTTTGAGAAGCACTGCGCTAGAGCAATCTGTTGCTGAAAATAGTCTCCCACAAACTCACTGTTTCTGAGGATGTCCATGTTTGATAAACTCCCCCGGCCTCTGAAGCATGCCGTCTCCAGGTGTTGGGTTTAAATGGCAGAAAGGATTAACGGTGAATTTGCGTGACGTCACATTTAAATTGTGGAAATGTCAACTGCCGATCTATTCTGTCTGAGAATTAGGATTACACCGAGAGATTAGAGGGGTTTGCTTTTTAAAGGCCAGTGAGTTTAATTGCACGGAATGAATCAAGTCGTCAGGATTTGCAACTCGAACCAGGAGACGGTTCTTTTTTTTTTAAAGTCACGAGAGAACATTTTACAGCTGGGCGTTGGGTTTCCCCTCGGTCAAAATTGGGCTGTTATTCATCAATGGCCAATCTGACAACGTGCCACAACTCAAAAGGTCAGAATGGTGTCACTGTTACACGTGATAGCCAGCCACCCTTGATGTTATTATCCACTCTCACAGGTTCACACACAACGATGCTCCACACACCACTTTTCCCTGGCGTTGCTGCATGGCTGCTTCCCGTACAGAAAGCAGCGCTGTCTGTCTCACAAAAGTTCAGCTCCCACAGCTCAGAAGGTCAGGAACATTACCTCCATTTACATCTGTGCCAGCCGCCCCCTCCCTTCTTCTCTCTCTGGGTCTCGTTGCCTTCAGTGACGCACGACATGTGAGAACATGGTGAACAAACGTGACTAACACTGTATTAACAGCAGTACACAAGGATGTGCCTTCAGGTGTTGATTTTTCTGTCAACGTCTATTTAAAGTGCAAAGTGAATGCATCAAGGCTTTAGCGGCAATGTATGCGCCTCCAGTCAGAATCAGGGTTATTGCCAAGTAACATCGCGTATACAAGGAATTAGCTTTGGTGTAGATGGTGCTTATAAACACAGGATGACGAATTAAAGAGGCCCCAATATGTTTTGGCGGGTTTTCCCTCTCCTGAAGTGTTCTATGGGTTTAGGGCAGTGGTTCCCAAACGGTGTGCCGCGGCACACTGGTGTGCCTTGAGGCAAGTCCGGGTGTGCCGTGGGGTTTTTGTGACAACCATACATTATTATTGCAATATACAACTACACAAAAATAATTATTTTGTAATGTACTATATCAGTACTTTGTAGGTTTATATGTACGTAATCTGCGCGACTTGCGTCATATCTCCACGTGCAGTGCTGCATAAACATGGCTGAGTCAGCGATAACTTTCCAGGGGTGGTGGAGGTATGCCCATTATTTTGAGTTCATCCGAAGAATAGATAGGAATGTGACGGTGAGGTGCAAACTGTGTGCAGGCCAGAAGCTGTTATCCACTGCTGTAAACACCACGTCAAACCTCAACAAACACCTGCAAAGAACACATGCTTTTTTGTTTATATCACGTAGTTCTTCTTCTCGGTCTTCCGGTTGTTGCCTGTTTTGAATGACAAATACACACTACCGCCGCCTGCTGGTAAGGTAGGTTATTGCCACTCACGCATGCGCAGTTCGTACGTGCTCGGCGAGTAAAGTAACGAGTTTATGTAGATAGTAACGAAGTAGTGTAATATATTATTTATTTTTTTAAGTAATATGTAATATATTACATTTTTTTAGTAACGACCCCATCTCTGGGGTTGGCGTTCTCTACTCTGATTTACATGAAGAACAACAGGAGGTCACGGCTCTGTTGAACAGGACTTGCGAGTGGCCTCTCCTCAGTGCCACTAAGGATTACAAAATTCTGCACGCCCCGACAGGCACATGTATCTCACTAATTTGTAAGTCGGCAAAAATATTTACAATAGCACATGTTTCAATGCTGATTGCTGAAATGTTACATTTATAATTTGTAGTTCAGGACCATGGACAATGCAGCTTCCTTGCATTGACAGTTCTCTGTGCTGAGTTTCTGCTGAGTTTCCTTTGCCTAATTTGATAAAGTTTCAAATTAATTTAATAGTAATATAGTTGTCTTTGTCACATTTTATTTGGCATTAGTAAATAATTATGCACATTTACAGATATTTTACATGATACATATGAGTGATAACACGTGTTATAAGGGCTATTTTGCACAATAGGTGTGCCTTGAGATTTTTACTTGTCCTTTGGTGTGCCTTGGGCACAAAAAGTTTGGGAACCACTGGTTTAGGGTGAAAAGAGGGGCTGCAGCACGGGCAGTATGAGAACAATAAAGACCTTTTGAACATTATAGCAGGGAGACAGGTCACAGTAGAGACCTAACATATGAACCTGAAAATTAACATAATATGTTGTCTTTAAATACTGTTGCAAAATTAAATATATAACGGGTGGTTTGAGGAGAGAAATTTAACAAAACAATAAAACTGTTAAAGGTGGGGTGGGTAAGTTTCAGAAACCGGCTCGAGATACACTTTTTGTTATATTCCATGGAATGCTCTTAACATCCCGATAGCAATGAATATTTTAAGTGCTTTGACAAAAAATCCATAAACAAATGTCATCTGTAGAAGCCGTAATACTGTAAAAAGTACCACCAATCCAACTGGATGGCCTACCTGCCTTTCAGCCTTCCATCGGGGCACAAACTTATCTCGTGCCCTCATTGGTCATGTTCGCGTTCGTGTGTGTTGGAGGAGGGGCTCTGTGAGGAAGTGGCAGATTTTCTCCCGTTGTGTATTTTTAAATTCTAGCGATCTCGAGCCGGTTTCTTAAACTTACCTACCCCACCTTTAAGGATTAATATCAATTTAGATTTAAAAACACAAGGTCAGGGAAAAGATAAGGAGGGTAAAAACACTTGCGTACAAGTAAAACTGTATGCGCACACACACACACACACACACACACACACACACACACACACACACACACACACACACACACACACACACACACACACACACACACACACACACACACACACACACACACACACACACACACACACACACACACACACACACACACACACACACACACACACACACACACACACACACACACACACACACACACACGCCGAGGCAACGAGAGCATCTGCAAGTGATGGACATTTTTCGTTTTGCCAAGCTGACAGACATATTTCTTCCTCTTTAAAGATATCTTCCTCCTTCCACAGAGGCAGATAAAGTCTCTTTCCTCTTTGCACTCACGACTCAGCATTTTCTGTCTAACCCCTCTCTCGGCAAGAACTCTTTAAAGTAGCTCCAGTTCTGTCACTCAATGCACTCGCTGACATCGCCTACAACACACACACTCCCAGAGTTCACGCTGTAGTTTGGCAGAAACAAGGCAAGCTCCAGTCCCGGAGCACCATCATCCTTCTGTAACCCACTTCCTGCTCCTGCTCAAATCACAGCACCCTGGTTCATATCACAGGCTCCGAGTACACTTCCAGACTCATCTGCACTTTGACGAATTCTGTGAAGAATGCTAACGTCTCCGTCCCTCTGGGAATAAACGGCAGAGAAGCGATTATCTCTTGCCCCGAAATACTTTGAATTTCTAAGATGGACACTCGGTTATAAATGTCAGAGTAATCCCGCACGATTTCACCGTGAGGATGTATAACTTATAAAGGGCTTTGAACTGCTGAGATGAAGACAATTTGACTGTTATTCACGAATCGTCCTTGGAGAAGACACTTCCTACATGTTGTTCTGGGCTTGATAGAAATGCAAGTATAGGCTCATGAACATTCCCACTAAAAATGAATATAAACCTACACGTGTCACACTTTCCCCAGTTTGAATAACCCGGCCCCTCTCCTATTGATCACCCGCTGATAAAGGAACTCCTTTGTTGGGGCAGAGGATTCACACAGAGAGTCTGCAGTGAAGACCGCCAGTGGGTAGAGCCTTTAAAGAGGCCCTATTGTTCTTTTTTGGGGGGGTTTCCCTTTCCTGTATAGGTTTGTGTGCATGTAAATGGTCTGCAAAGGCTAAAATCCCAAACACAAAGGATCCCTCAAATAGAGTTTGCAGATCAACTTCTACATTTTCATTCGGATATTTTCACATATTTTGCTCATTAACAAATATTTCGGTACTATGATTTGGATAATCGGTATTGCTTTGATTGATTGTTCAACCATAGACTGTATTTGAACCCAAATATTCACAACACACTCATCTTCATTGTTAAGGCGACAAACAATGTGATACGTCTATCTGTGTTATATTTCTAATACACACACTACAGGATTCATTTTGTCCTCAAATAAAGAAAACATATCATAAGTTTAGGAGCATGACTATTCACCTTTTTTTAAAGGAAATTATAAATATTATTAAAAAAGATAAAAAAGAAAACACTCATTTAAAAAAAGGTAAGTTGCGTCGTTGTGTTGCCTTGAAAGGTGAAGCTTCATTTGGCTGTGTGTCAATAACTGTCACGGGGTATGAAAGCGCAGAGGAGGCAAGTATAAACAAAAGGTAAGCTTTTAATTAAATAAAGACCAGACCAAATAAAGAAAAGCTGGAGGAACAAGAGCAGGAACATAGACGACGGACAGACAAAGAACAAGAGTGGAGACAGGACGATCTACATGTACACAAGACTAATGACAAAGACAAGACACAGGCCGTTTCTCAATGTCGAGTAAAGCTGCTCCAGAGCCACTATTTCAAGCATACTACGTCATCGAGTGGCGCCGAATCACTGTTTGAATTCCGGCATACATGCGCTACCAAGCAAGCCTCCCCGACATTGAGAAACGGCCACAGCTGGAGAGGGCGGGCAGCAGGTGAACACAATCAGACAATCACACAGGCGGGAAAACAAAAACACAGGAAGGAAAACCAGACAAAACACAAAGAGAAAACTCATTTCAAAATAAAACAGGAAACACAAAAAGTGAGATCACGACAATCGAAGACTGTTATTCAGCCGTGATTAAATGTATTGTTCACACGTTGACTTTTGCATGTTTCAACAGAGCAGTTTTGAGATTTGTAGAGACGGTACGCGATGTAGGGCTGACAAAGGTTAATTTGTTATTGTAAATAATAATAATAACACATCGCTGCTAAGGATGACACTGATCAATGTGCGGTCATATCAATCCGCAGAAAGAAGTCCGGTCAATTTAACGTCAACGGTGGACAACAATCATTTGTTTTCATGCATCAGAAAACAGCATGGAATACTTTTTGAATATTTATATCTGTATTTTTGGAGAGCAGGAAACGTAGGACTCATGTTAGCTAAACTGTCCCCAGTAAAGAAAAGTTAAATAGTCTGGAAGTCAGAGAAATCAGCAGAAGAAGACAGACAGGAAGTAAACACTAACAGGAACACAGTATGGGCTCTGACGGTGTTTAAAGACTGGTTAATGGAAAAGAATATGTGAACAGACAGTTACAGAAAACCTCGATATTCGCAGCCTACATTTTACTTGTAAAATATAAAATATAAAACATTAATAAATAATCAATCTTGTAAGTGCAGACCAGGCCAATAGGACAATCTGAAAAAAGGGCATTAATCAGTCAACCGCTGCTAAACTAAAATTGCACAAAACATGGGGTTTCTGGCGCTGAGGGCGTAGCAGGAGCTCATTAGCACCTTTTGCACTGACAGAAACAACTTGCTTAACAACCTCATGTTACCCTTGCAGTTTATATTGTTTGCAGTGGCAGACAGAATTACCCACAGCCCATCTCATTTAGCTGCTTGTTAGAGAACGACACGGAGGCAGCCTGAAGTCCCAGGATGCTCTACACTCCACAGAGGACACACAGAGGTTAACAACCCGTTATTAATCCCTGCTAACAGAGACACCCGCAGGGAGGGAGAAGGCGATAAAGAGGCTTAATAGACTGAGAGAGAGGAGGAAAAAACACAACAAAACAGGGATGATATGTGGGTGGGACTTTTCCAAAAAGACAAGACGGATAGACAGGGACAGGAAGTGAAAGGATAAATAGAGTGGTGATGGGAGAAGTAATTCTGTAGGCTGACCCAAAGTAAGCATCGCACGGGCATCTTTGACGAAAACGTTTCCGATACAAGTTTTAAAAAGCTAACATCAGGCTAAAGTAGGGCTGCTCGATTATGGCAAAATTCATAATCTCGATTATTTGGGTCAATAATTGATATCACGATTATTAAAAACGATTATCCATTTACTTTGAAAACATCCATTTATTGGAGAATTCTTTTTTGAACAGTATGTTTTTAACAGTTGATTGATTACCCTGGACTTTAAGTATAATTCAACTGAAACAACAACAACAACAACAAATTAAGAAAAAAAAAGTAATAATAAAAAAATAATCGTTTTATTTCGAATACGTTGTTTTCGTAATCGTTGCAAGCCATAATCGTAATTGCGATTCAAATACGATTAATTGAGCAGCGTCATGATGTTCAGTAGTTTGTTAAGACATTTTTGCTGCAGCACAGGCAGTACGAGACAAATAAAGAACTTTCCCACTATGAACCTGAGAATGAGCTAAATAGGTCCTATTTAAGAAGACTTTTCCCACCATTGATGATATTTAATCGGCCCCTGCGTAGCATGAAAGATGTCTGACTGCTCCCCACACTCTGCTAAGACACTCAAAAGTGTCTCTTCTCTTTTTCGATATCGGAAAAACACACACGCATATTCAGTAACGGCTGCGGCGCTGAGGGAGCTCAGAGAGGAGGTCTGAGCTGTAATTGGATCGGCCTCTATTTGGGGTCAGTGGTAAAAGTGAAAAGACTTGAGGCTTTTTCAAATGGACTAAAGACTGGGGAGACAACGGAGCACAGGAAAGGTCAACATCAACTAGTCCTGTGGGTGTGTGTGTGTGTGTGTGTGTGTGTGTGTGTGTGTGTGTGTGTGTGTGTGTGTGTGTGTGTGTGTGTGTGTGTGTGTGGTCTAGCATTACTATACTTGTGGGGACCTACATCTGTTTACATAGTCACGTGTGGGGACTGGCTTCCCTTATGGGGACAAATTGGAGGTCCCCATGAGGGGGATCATTAATTTTAGGTTGAAGACTTGGTTAGGGTAAGGATTAGGGTTAGGGTAAGGGTTAGGCATGTGTTGTTATGGTTAAGGTTAGGATAAGTCTCCAGGAAATGCATGTAAGTCAATGTAATGTCCCCTGAAATGATGTAGACATGGTGTGTGTGTGTGTGTGTGTGTGTGTGTGTGTGTGTGTGTGTGTGTGTGTGTGTGTGTGTGTGTGTGTGTGTGTGTGTGTGTGTGTGTGTGTGTGAGAGAGAGAGAGAGAGAGAGAGTGTGGGTGTTGAGGTAATGGTGAAAATGATGTGCATTTACTCAAATAAGTGCAGTAGTTAAGTTAACTAGCGTATTTCTATGTTATGCTACTTCAACACCACCACATTTGAGGGGGTCATATATTTAGAATATTTCTCTGTTTGGGGGGTGGGGAGGAGGGGATGAGGGGAGGAGGGGAGGAGGGGATGAGGTGTAACAGGTAACAAAAGGAGACGATACTGAATGCCAGGTGAAAGTCAGGTGAAGTGAGAGTGTGAGGGTGATAATGAGGGTGTGTCAGGATCGCTCACACACCGATTATTTTTTATGGGTTTCAGGGCATGGAGTCGGTGAACAGCTGTGAAACCAGGAAAGAGAGGAAGAGAGACAATGGAGGTGACAAGTGAGACAGTGAGGAGAATAATTCAAACTGATTAGCCATAAAGTTTGAGCGAGGGGAAAGAATGATTATGACTGAATCACTCTGACGATTTTACCGTCCTCCGCAAAGAGAGCTGTCTCTGTCGCTCAACTGCGCTCTGCCCTGCTCAGGGACACCAATCATTCAGAGGATCGATTCCAGGGTGTGTGTGTGTGTGTGTGTGTTCTCTCATCTCTAATACTAAAATAAATGTGCACAAAAAATAAATAAAATACTGTTCTATTATAATTTTGAATGATCAAAAGATGATCTGAGATTGATTGATCTAAAAAAGTATGGAGATTTTTTTTTAAAGTTTTAAAAAGTAGAAGAAAGAAATAAGGAAAAGGGAAAATAGAAAAACAAATACGCAGCATTTGAAAAAAAAAAAAAATACTATCAATTTTTATTTTGAATGTTTAAATGTCAGTTTTTTTAAAATGTTTTAATGTTGAGATATTAACAATTCACAGTTTAATGCATTTATTCAAATAAACAATTAATTTTCTATTTTTCTTTATACTCGATGTAACTTCCTGATATAATCTCTCCCCTTTCATCCTCTATCCGGCCAGCTATAAAATAATCCCTTGTGTCTTTGCTGCAGCATGTACAGGGACAAACCTGTGCCCGAGTGTGTGTGTGTGTGTGTGTGTGTGTGTGTGTGTGTGTGTGTGTGTGTGGTGTGCCTCAGTGTGCTTAGAAAGTGAAGGGAAAAGTGGAACAAATGCATAAATCAAACTGCTGAAAGTGACAGTAATGTTGGATTGTCCGGCTCTTTTTCAGTATGTTTTTCACGTGTTTCAAATTCATTAATGAGAGACGAATATGCAGTTTTCTTGCTGATCACTGCCTCCCTTTTGTTCTTACTGCATTTCCAGTAAATTCAAATTCAGTAACCATGGGCATACATTTATTTCAGGACAAAGAAAGATTCAATTAGATTGTTTTCACTTCACACTGCAGCATAGCAGGTTTGACTCAAGCCTATAAGGCAATGCGCGAATCCTTACTAACTATAAGAGTAGCAATAATTACCAAATTAGAAGGACTTGGTTCAAAGATAATAACTATAATAGGCCCTTTTATTCTTTTTTCTCTCTTTTCCCCTTTTCTGATTGGTTAGTTATTTGATATACTTTAGTTTTAATTGTATATCTTTTTGCATGTATTATATGCCTGTAACGATATATCATTTCTTAAAAGATGCAAAAAGGAAAATGTCCGAGTTAACTTAATTATAATTTTCTCTTAACAGAAATCAACACACACATACCATGTATAAATCACTTCAGGGGACATTACATTAACTTACATGCATTTCCTGGAGACTTATCCTAACCTTAACCATAACATGCCTAACCCTTACCCTTACCCTAATCCTAAACCATAACCAAGTCTTCACCCTAAAATGAATGATTCCCCTCATGGGGACCTCCAATTTGTCCCCATAAGGGAGGCGAGTCCCCACACGTGACTAAACAGATTTAGGTCCCCACAAGTATAGTAATGCTAGGCCACACACACACGAGTATCTCCTGTTGCGCAAGGCTGATTTGAAAGACATTTAATTATTGAAATGCAATTAATGCAGCGCTCTGTGGGAAGAGGCGGCACACGCACACACTGATCAACACCAACACAGGAGGGCATACGGAGGATACAGCAGGATGTATATTATGAGCTGAGATTAACCAGCGATTCGGATGCACATGGGATTAATGCATTGAGATGATGACTGGAAAGGATGTTTTTTTCTGAATATGAATCTGATGGAACTCTGTGCATACATGAGGATTTAGGAGGTCATTATCTTAGTTGCAGAGATAAAGAGATCATAGGTGGAATGAGAGGGTGAGACATAATAATGAGCACTGAATTGCTCCTATTGACCATGTTTTTGCTCACATGGTGTCTCTAACATGAGGTGCAATGCCATTTTTCACATATTATATTTAAGCTTTGAATGACAAGAGATGTGTTGTGTTTATCTCTTTTTTTATTTCTGAACTAGCTTCAACCAACCATGAATTGTCACCAAAAAACACCTTTACACAAACCTGTATGCAGGAATAACAAGTAGTGTGTGTGTGTGTGTGTGTGTGTGTGTGTGTGTGTGTGTGTGTGTGTGTGTGTGTGTGTGTGTGTGTGTGTGTGTGTGTGTGTGTGTGTGTGTGTATGGGGTGGGGACGGTGGGATCCGGCTACTACAATATGCCTTCACACACACTCACTCACTCACTGCGCCTTTGCCTGTATTTCAAGGACAAGAACCACACTGAGCGTGTTTCCAATGGAAGAGACTATACAAAAACCAGCGTTACCATTATAACCCACAGACAAAATGTGAAACAGCATTGGATGATGGACACACGGGAAACATTTTAGTCAAAACGCGTATGGAAATAGGATTGGCTCCAATCTGCGTCTCCACCCTCCCCTTGTTAAAAACCTACACATGTTGATTATAGCGTCATAACCCCCTATTATAATGCAAACAAAAAAATACAGCACATTCCTACACCTTCATATACCTTCAATATTCTATGAACAAGCTCAGAAATTGTTAATTTTTTTCTTCCAAAAAATAAACATTTACGGTTTGTTGTCCTATCATTTCATTCAAATAAACCAGTGCAGGTTTAGTATGGGAACCAGTTGTAGGTTATGACAAAATACAAAAAAACGTCTCTTACCGATAAATGGTGTTTGGTTTGATGGATGTATGGGTCTCTCTGCTGCTCTCCTCCAGAACCGCAGCTCGATGCCTGATCGTTTGCCGCAGACCACGCCCCCCTCTACACTGATTGGTCCAATGAACGTCTGCCAAAGAGTATGAACGTGAAACGAAATAGTTCCTTGTTCCTGTTTCCGTCTTTGCTTTAGCGAACGATCAATAGTTTGCTCTTATCTTTTAAATAGTTGCTAAAGTCTAAAGGTACCTTCCATTTCTTCGTTGTTATATAAATGTGTAGAAAAATCATTAGATTTTTATCAATTGCTCATTTCATTTCACATACCTCAATTTCTATGGATTCTAGCTAGGCCTAACATGTCCCTTCTACAACGGTTAGCCTAGTTTGTTTTGAGAAAATAAGCAGTTATATTGTTAAATTAATAAAGTTCGAAAAGGTTTTTAAGAATTCCCGTTAATATGTAAAAACCGAGGAGTTTTGATGTAGAGTTTAAAGCTGGAAGTAGTTGACATGGGAAGATAACTATCTTGTCCCACAGTGCGGCAGTTAATTTCGGGTCGTTCTTGCTATTTTTACTCCAAATAAATACACCACCCTATCGAGGACAGAGAGCCTTGTTGTTCGCTTTTTTAGGAAGTGGAAAAGGTAGTGCGTAGCTATGTCAACGCAACATCTGGTTAAAACACCCCACCTGTACACACTTTAGGGATTTGTAGTCTTTTTTGGTGACCGTTACAACGGCAACCGACGCAGCAGACTCGCCGAAAGAACTACAAACGGCCGACTCTGCGATACCAACTGACAGCTCGCGACACCGCCTACCCCGGCTCTCGCTGCAGCTTTGTCAGGCAGAAAACTTCCTGAATGAGACACAAACCACAACAAGAAGAGGGGAGATTGAAACAACGAATCAGTAATTTATTCTTATATATATTTCTGTACATTTCCGTTATTTTATCACAGACATTAGCTAGCTAGGTTAGCTAACCACGGTATTGATCACCTGTTCTTATCCGAACGGCTAATCTCATGTTAACGCTACCTGGCTGTAAATATTATTAGCTTTTTAACATCACCTACAGCCTACATTGGCACGCTGCTTGTCTTCTCTTCATTAAAAATACATCTAAAAACAGGTAAGTGTCTTGCTCTCTCAGTCAGCGACATGTTTATTTATTTACCTGTTAGTTAAACTGACAAACGTGTGGGGGTAAATAGGAGTTGTTTAGTAGTTAAGGTGGTGATGAGGCACTTTACCTGTGCTTAACGTATAATGGGAACCGCGGTGCATTCTGGGTCGTCGCAGCTGTCAATATTTATCAGCATTTATATATTTGGTGTACAGTGGTGTAAAGTAACTAAGTAGATGTACTCAAGTAATGTAGTGATTCTAGTGAAGTGCCATTTTGAGAGACTTTACTGGAGTATTTCAATGTGTTGCTGCTCTGTACTTCTACCCCACTACAAATCAGAATTAATTCATCTACTTCAAATCCACTAAATGTATGTAATACATTGACTTACTTTGTGGATTTGTATAAATGATATGAAATATAATCAACACTAAAATAATCTTTAGTTACACCTGGAGTAACATTCACAAGCTACCCTGCAGCATACAAAGTAATTAACAGCTTTGATAAACACATTAATGCATCAACAATTATGATCAAAACATATTCAATTATTGTGAAATGGACCAATACTTTAAGTATATTTTGATGCTAATACTTTTGTACTTTTACTTGTAACAGAGTATCTACACTCTGGTACTTCTTTTACTTAAAGGTCACCTATCATGCTATTTTTAGGCAATAGCATAGGTCTCAGATATATAAAAATATATAAAAAACATGTCTATGAAGTGTTTTGCTCAAAATACCAAACAGATCACCCATTTTAGCCATGCCTCACATCCCTCTATTTCACTTCCTGTTTCAAACGTGCTGATTTGTGGTATAAAGCTTTAAAAAAATAATAAAAAAGGAGGGGGCTGAGCGCAGCTACTGTCTAAACTAAATACTGCCGTGAAACGCCATATCATGGATTATCAAGGATTCTCTCTGAAACAGTCTGGAGCTCAAAGGCTTTCTCTCTTGCCGGTTATACCACAAGATGAGTTCCTTTTTATTTCCTGCTTCTTCACACACATGCTCTCCAGTACAGGTTAGCTTTGAGTGTTAGCGATGCTAATGTAAACATGCACCGACCATATTACGTCCAAAACAGTCGGGCATTGTTTCTGATAGCAACGTTTCTGCTAGGGCCGTTGGTGTAAAGCCAGCCTACATTTCAGATATTACGTCATATCGGATACAAATCTGGATCAGCTCCATTGTAGCCCCGTTTTTAGAGATGTGGGTACGGAGGAAAAGAGAGAGGGTTTTATTTTCTGGTGCTGCGTGAGTTCCCCGACGCACCGGGGACACATATTTACGTATAAATGACATCAAAACGTTTGTGGGATCTAAGATTATGAATGAAAGATGTGATGTATATTTAATGTGTATTTTTCAACGTTATTTGATCAGCTATGATATTGGTGGTCTTACATGAACACATTACTATTCATCTTAAAGCACCCGGCCCAACTTAGATGCAATATATTATAATTAAATATGATAATATTTATAAAAATTGTCCAAGATTAGCACTGATTTATCTGGTTTCAGCAAACATATTCAGTAATGTAGACTAACTTGTATTTTTACTGTTTTGTTGTACGGGAAAAAATGACACAATAGCTGAACTGAAGGTTTGAGGACATTTGCATTTATATAATATTACATATTACAATGTATTGATGTCTTAGTGAAATTGAGTCTTGAGATGGGGTTATGTCTTATATTTGTAAACTTTGAAGGTACTTATTTCCTGAATCGTGCTTTATTCCAGTTTATCTACCACTCTCATACTGTATAGGTTTAACTGCAGGAAAAGGGATGAGGTCAGAAAGTGAAAGAGCCATTTAATATAGGTGTATTATTATTTATGGTAAATATTTATGTTTGGTGAGACAGTTACATATTCTTTGAATTTAACTTTTATAATCTTGATTTAAAATGATACTGTTTTTGTATTGTTTTTTTTGTTTACGACCCAGTTCCATACGCTTCGTACGTGAAATCTCTTCAGCTTATTAACCACAGGCCTCTTACCACAAATACATACAAAAACAGTTCAGTTCAAACGAGGGAACCAGAAGTAGTAAAATGCTAACTCATTCCCGGGTTTAAGGACTCATTCCTGCACCACTCTATTCATATTAGCAAACACTGCCATTCTGGACCTGTTTTTTAACCCTTTACTTTGTTTAATAGTGGTTAGTGTGTTGCAGTGTCTCTGTGTAAGAAATTAGAATAATGTTAGGACATTCTCCACAGTTAATAACTTGTTAGCTGGTTAGCACTTTCATCTTTGAGTTAACAAACAACATCTTTTGGTTGAACAGTTTAGTTGTCTCTCTTTTTCCCAGGGTGTCATCTTTTTATTCTTCCCTTATCCCGTAGAATTGTGGGGAACATAACAATTGGGCAAAATGAAACGCCTCAATTAAATGAGTTCAAGGGAGGACTATACATTCACTGACAGGTCTTCACATGGTTTCTTCAAGACGCACTTTTTATATAAGCTACAGTCATTCCCTACCTTCCATTAAATGATCACACACCTGTTGTATAATGAATAGAAATAATAATAGTCTTATATTTAAGTGCCATGCAAAAATGCAAAACGGCCTAATAAAATGAGGATATTATAGATATTTTTCTCTGAATTTAACCAATGGGATTCACTGTTTCATCATGCCAAAATGTAGTCATAAAAATGCCTCGGTTCTATATTTATCACTGACATTTTATTGCAGCAGTATAATTGGATAGGGTGTACCTTATTCAGGTATGACTCATGCCAGTTTTGTCACCATTGCACCCGGTGGAACAGTAAAGCTCGCAGCCCTCGGCGATGTGGCTGTTATGTGATGATCATGTCAGTGACTAAAAGGCTTTCTGGGAAGCGGTGAACGTCACATTTTATGACATCTAATCGAAAATAATAAAGCTGGCGTTGGAATTATTACCAAATGGATTGTTTGAATGTATTCCATCTTTGACTAAGAAGATTTTCTGTCCCCCATGTTCAATGCAGAAACATTTAGACACAACTAAATTGATTTGTAATTGTAATCATGGAGAGATGGATGATATGACGGATCTTAAAAACCTAAAGAAAGCATCTTAACTTCCCCCTGGTGGCTGGCTGCAGTACAAATCTGACCATTTTAAGTTCTTATGATGGATTTTCAGTTATTGTGTTTTCGGATTAGTTGGTTTTAATGTGTTATTGAAGGCCATGGGGTATTCATACTTAACAGCCGAAGGATTGGGAACGGTACAATGGAGGTGGTGTAGCTTAACGAATCATAACTGTCACAAGGCTGTGTCATAAAACCACGGTTGCTAACAAGTCACAAAATAAGACTAACAAATGTCACCACGCTGGACATTAGCCACCTTGAGCTTAGCGGTGGTGACGTGAAGTCATGCTAGCACGATGTGGTTCCTTTATAGCCTAATGTTAGCTTTTTACTTCTGGTGATTGCATTTACACTTAAAAAATCACAAAGTGGTGTTAATATGTGGAGATTATCCTACTGAACAAAACGTTCTGCAATATACTGAAATCAAAAGGAAAAATCCCATTGCTTTTTGTCGAGGGAGCCTTTCCGATGAGGACTTCGGTCCTACAAAAGCTTCAGTTTACAGACAAATAGTCATCACTCTTTTATGGTAACTTTTTGTACATCTTGCCAGCCAAAAAGCTACCGTGGTGCTAATCTAGCTGCTAAAAGGCTCACGCTAGCAAGATGTAGCAATGCTAGTCGTAATGTGTACGGGCCCAGAAATCCCCCTGATCACAACTGCATAAACCCTGGCTCAAAGTGACGTCAAAATATCAAGATGGCCGCTCCCATATTCAGAATAATTTGGTTTTCTCTTTTTGAGCAGAGGTCGAGGCACGTCGTCCATCTTTGTATACAGCCCATCATTGTAACCATGGGACAGTTTTTGAAACCTTTTATTTGATGAAATCCCATACTCTTGTCCACTGCACCCGCCACCATTCATCTCTCCCTGCAGCTTGTTTACCTGCCCTTGTGTTCCTTTTCATCTCCTTCAGGTTCTTGTCAGCCTCCTTGAGCGATTGAATGAGGTGAAACTGGCAACAGTGGACAACCGCGCACACAAAGGGCCATCGATCAGTCAAGGATGATCATGGAAGACATGAAGAATGAAGCCGACGCTGCCTCGATAGTTTCTATGGCTGTGTACACTGTGATGTTCCCCGTCTTTAACCAGGTAAAGCATGCAGAGTTTCAGTTAAAAGGAAATAAAGGCATTTTGATTAGACTTGTGGTAAATACTCATGTGGAGTAGAGGAGGTTGTGATGTGTGTGTGTTGAAATGCTGCGAGGTTAATTCTAAATGGGATTCTATTCAACATTCTTCTGCTGTGTTTACTTCCTGTCTATCTTCTTCTGCTGTTCCCCTTAGTGTTTACTTCCTGTCTGTCTTGTACTGCTGATTTCTCTGACATCCAGCACTGTCTATTCACTTCCTATATACTGTTGTGCCATTTTCTTGTTGATGTTCTCTTTTTCTTATCTTTGAAATATCTCAACAGCTATTGGATGATTTGTTCCCCTGAGTATGAATTATGAAAGCTTTGCTTATCATACAATCTGCTTCTGTTCCACTTTGTTGTTAGTGCTAATCAGCTAATGTTAGTATGAGAACATGCTAAACAAAGATAGTCAACGTTATACAAGCTAAACCTTAGCATGTTAACTGATGTTGTTGCTGATTGTTCCCAGTCTAAGTACAGCCTACAAGTTTAACATGACAATAAGGAGATGGTAAGCAAGTCCTGTTTTCAATTTTCTAGCTAAATATTCAAAATGATGTACAAATATACTTGAAACATGGCACAAATACAGGTATTCATACAACACAAAAGGCGCAAAAGTTACATAAAAAGGGACAAGATAATAAACAGACCATACTCCTAGTGACAGCAAACACTTAAAGTGGACCTATCATGCTATTTTTAGGCAATAGCATAGGTCTCAGATATGTACAAATATGTAAAAAACATGTCTATTAAGTGTTTTGCTCAAAATACCAAACAGATCACCCATTCTAGCCATGCCTCATATCCCTCTATTTCACTTCCTGTTTCAAAAGTGCTGATTTGGGGATAAAGCTTTTTTAAAAAAAAATTAAAAAAAAGGAGGGGGCTGAGCTCATGCGGGACCCGGCAGCTACTGTCTAAACTAAATACTGCGGTGATGAAACGCCATATCATGGATTATCAAGGATCTGAAACAGTATGGAGCTCAAAGGCTTTCTCTCTTGCCGGTTATACCACAAGGTGGGCTGCTCGATTATGGCAAAAATCATAATCTCGATTATTTGGGTCAATAATTGTAATTGCGATTATTCATTGACTTTGAAAACATCCATTTATTGGAGGAAAAAAATGTGAACAGTATGTTTTTAACAGTTGATTACCCTGAACTTTAAGTATAATAAAAAAATTATCGTTTTATTTCGATTACGTTGTTTTCGTAATCGTTGCAAGCCATAATCGTAATCGCGATTAAAATACAATTAATTGAGCAGCCCTACCAGTTCCTTTTTATTTCCTGCTTCTTCACACACATGCTCTGTGCAGTACAGGTTAGCTCTGAGTGTTAGCGATGCTAACCATACTGACCATATTACGTCCAAAACAGTCGGGCATTGTTTCTGATAGCAACGTTTCTGATTGGGCCGTTGGTGTAAAGCCAGCCCACATTTCCGATATTACGTCACATCGGACGCAAATCTGGATCAGCTCCGTTGTAGCCCCGTTTTTAGAGATTTGGGTACGGAGGAAAAGAGAGAGGGTTTTATTTTCTGACGCTGCGTGAGTTCCCCGACACACCGGGGACACATAGTTATGTATAAAAGACATCAAAAAGTGCATTTTGCATGATAGGAGACCTTTAAAACAAAAACAATTAGCTGTATTTATCAAATGGATAACATACCAATGTGATTTGAAAACAATTTGACTCAATTCCATTTACAATTTGTTTCTCTGTACCACAAAGAGAATAGTGTTTACATATTGCTAAACACTATTCATTTGGCATACATTTTCTGAGGAGGCGCTGGAGGCCAATTTCTCTCTTATTTATTGTCTGTCTACACAAATAAAGACATAGAAAGAAAACGTTCAAACAGCAGTTTCCCCAAATGATATCCAAAGGCATTCTGTCAGCTTTCATCTGAAGTCTTTACTTTTATTTTTATATTTCAGTCAGACTACTCACGTGTTCCTTAATATGTTTATTAGAAGCAGCATATAGTTTGAGTTTGGCGTCTCGGCTCGGGCCTCATCACTCCACAGATTTACAAAGAACATTGAGTGATGATTAGATAACTATCCCCCGAGCCTACAGGTGGAAGCTGGGGTGGTGGGGGGGCAGGCGAGCAGCAGCAACATGAAACACAGCGGCAGGAACATGAACGCAGCAATAGCAAGTGAACACAGCAGCAATAGCAAGTGAACACAGCAGCAGCAGCAGCAGCATGAGCGAGGCAGAGGCAGGAAGACCTGGCAGCTTCAATAGAGCGGCATGGTTAGGAGAATGCGTTGGTTGGTTGTAAGAGTGTTAATGTATGATTGGTGCTCGAGTTGACTGAACTAGCTCACAGGCTTCGCCCCATTTTTTTTTTTTTTAGGAGGAATAAAATACTCGAAAGCCATTTATGTGAAGTGTCAGAAGAATGAAACAGGCTTGAATTTTAAACCATTATTCTTTCCAATGTGTTAATACTGCAGTTATTTTTATTGGCGAAAATGAAGCTTTTTAATTTGTGAAGAGATTTTAAAATGTTGGCTTTATAGTCTATGAATCTGTGGCTTTCAGTGAGCATTTGTTACCTCTCTTTTATGTTATTTCATCAGATTTGAGGTCGACATGTCTTTGTTTCTTTATATTTTGTGAGGTGTAGTTCAGAAAAAGTTTCAGAAATTGTGATTCATTCACACGATTAATTCAAGTCCTGACAGGCTCTGTAATACCACAATATCAGCCCAGAGGAATGACAAAGACTTTTCTGCAGATGGACGGACTCAACACGGCTTTACACGATACAATAACACACTGTCCTGTGTGTGTGTGTGTGTGTGTGTGTGTGTGTGGTGTGTGTGTGTGTGTGTGTGTGTGTGTGGTGTGTGTGTGTGTGTGTGTGTGTGTGTGTGTTGTGTGTGTGTGTGTGTGTGTGTGTGTGTGTGTGTGTGTGTGTGTGTGTGTGTGTGTGTGTGTGTGTGTGTGTGTGTGTGTGTGTGTGTGTGTGTGTGTGTGTGTGTGTGTGTGTGTGTGTGTGGTGTGTGTGTGTGTGTGTGTGTGAGTGATAATAATTATAATTATTAGATTGGATAATAATTATCAACAATGCAACTTAGCTGCCGTCATTTCAGTGGACAAGCAGAGTTAAGAAGCCGGATACAGAGGTCTGGTAAGCAAACAATTGCATTATAGTATAGGCTACATAGTGTTTTGGTAATTGTGGGGTCTAGGCTTTCTGAATATCAAACTTTAATTTGCCATATTTAGACAATACATACATTTTTGAAGCTTGGAAAGACTGAGTGACAACTTTAGCAATCACCGCCGCCTCTCACTAAAAAACGTGAAGGATATCATTGGAAAGCTTAGAATTTCCTCTTTCCAATGGTGTTTACAACTCAAATGTATTTAGGGGTCAGAGTGACTAAAAGCATGTCACATAGACATAACCAGTCAAACCTCCAAAAGGTTTTATTTAACTTTCCCCTTTAGCTCACTAACTTGAAAAGAATGAAATATATAAATCAGATTATCTTCTGCTCGAAGTTCTCATTCAATGTTTCCAATTTCTATGCTGGCATTTCCATTTCTTAAAACATATTTGGCAACCCATCAAAGTTCAGAGGAGTTGGTCTCTTGGAAGGCGTTCAGCCATGGAGGATTAACGGATCCAAGGAGAGTAGTGAAAATAAGGGAGGGTAGTGACTGAGAGAGGTACACAGGACCCCTGTGTACAAGTACCCTGCTGAGTGTGTGTGTGGTTTTGCTACTGGCTTATGATTGTGTCTGTGTATTACTACTTGCAGTTGGAGAAAGTCAACTTATCAGCAGCACAGACCTTGAGAGCAGCCATTATAAAGGTAAAAACATAAGCTTTATTTTGTTTGAAATGAACAAACTTTTAAAACCTATAGCTCATGCCCTCACCTACGGTGGCCGACCGATGCAAATGTGTTACAATGGCCCAAAAATATTTTCCAAAACACAAATGAAGAAACATCCTGTGCATCTCGAGCCGGTTTCTCAAACTTACCTACCCCACCTTTAAGTGTTTTAACGGCTTATTTTAAATGTGGGGTAGGTAATTCACTCCAGAAACACTTTTTGTTATATTCCATGGAATGCTCTTAACATCCCGATAGCAATGAATATATGAAATGCTTTGACAACAAATACATAAACAAAAGTCATCTGTGGAAGCCGTGACGCTGTAAAAAGCACGACCAATCATCTGAGCCGGCCGGCTAAAGTAACTGGATGGTCTACCTGCCTGTCAGCCTTCCATCTGGGCACAAACTTATCTCGTTCCCTCATTGGTCATGTGCGCGTTCGTGTGTGTTGGAGGAGGGGCTCTGTAAGGAAGTGTACTTTTAAAATCTAGCGCACTCGAGCTGGTTTCTCCATTCTTACCTACCCTACCTTTTAACAATGTGATCGGATGATTCCTTCTGATTTTATTTCAGATCTGCTGTAAGCGAGCTACAATTATGAAACAGACTAACTCTGCCAACAGTGACAGTTGGACAACTTTATAATCCCCGAATGTCAACAAGTGCTCCGATCCCAGCTGTGTGCCGTTCTTATTATACATCCATGCTGTGTGCGTCACTTTTTAGTGTCCCCGTTTCCGTTGTGTTTTGAATTGTTTCGGGCGCGTTTTGCACCTGTCGGCCACCGTACTTAACCTCCCTTGTACATGTTGCACTATTGACTTTCTGTTTATTTGTACAGAGGACTGAGATAACGTTCACACCTGTGTGTTTGTGTTTCTCAAGGCAGAGAAGGAGAGCCCAGGTGTAACACAGGATATTGTTCTGAAAATACTGGAGAAGAAGAACATAAAAATCGACTACCATGAGTCTCTGCTTCGTATGGCTGCAGACGATGTGGAAGGTAGGATGCATAGTGAACGGAGGGTGCAATATAATGCGTCACATCACAACATTCACAAAACTGACTGTTGCTCAAGGACAGTTCAAAACGCTGCAGAATGATTACCAATTCAGCCCCGTTTCTATTCCTGTTATTCCCTGCCTTTGTTCCATGAGCTCAGTCCTCCACTGGGGGGCGCTGTTTCCCCACAAATCAACTGCTCTCCGTGTTCTTAAATGTTCCATCGTCTGTAATTGATGTCTTTGTGCCGTGAACAGTGATTGATGGCAGTAATGAATTCACACGTACACACACGCACACACACTTTGGATGAATTTTAAATGTACCTCCTGCATGGCACAGCTTTAATCCAACTGTCACTTTAAAGTGTGCACACAATTGTGTAATACATTTGATACATTTTCACTGTTATTAATTGCTTTGTTTCAATGTGCCCTGCAGCTATGTGCAGCTGTGTTGATGTCGATGAGGACGAGTGTGTGATCTGTGTTTTTTTCATTTCCTTGATGTTTCCAGAGTTCATGATTGACAGGCGGGAGCCGGAGTTTCAGGAGCTGAACGAGAGGGCCCGAGCTCTGAAACACATCCTCAGCACTATTCCTGATGAGATCAATGACAGAGTAGGCTTCCTACAGACCATCAAGTAAGACAGCTCAGTGTGTGTCAATCTAAAAGCTTTCGCTCTTGTATTAGTTCTGTACATTTCCAGAAATTGCCTCAAAAGGACTTCAAATCGTTTTTTTTGTATCAGTTAAAAGAAAGATTGTGATGAAACAAGTAATTGCATATAAGCACAGACATAAAAAATGCTTTATTTCTTTGTGTAGTGAATTTTGGAAGAGACACAATTGAATGCAAAGTCAAAGGAAAGACGTGAGTGGGCGTTAAAATAGATGCAAGTGCTCTTTCTGTGCAGCGTAATGGGACTAAGAAGATATGAAAATCTTTCAATAGAGTTGGGCTCAGTCGAAACAAAAATAACACACATTACGGCTAACATCAACTGTTGGGAGTGAACGGTCCAGGGTTCCTATATGTGATTACAATTCACCCTCAAAACTGATGTTTGATTTTGGGGCTTTCCCTTTCCTGTCGTGTGTTATTTAGGTTTTAATGAATTCCCACCCAAAAACTAGTCACTGGTCACACACTGACATCCATGGAGCCCAGAGGAGTAGAGAAGAGCTGCTGCAGCTTCCTCAGCCTGTTGTGCCTGATTAGTGAATGGGAGGTTGCACCTGGAGGGAGACAATCACGGGGAGAGGGGGAGAGACATGGCACGTAAAACGGTCTCAAACATGGGAGTTCATATGTAACCTTGGAAACAGCGGCATGACAAACTAATGTAGATGCAAAAGGTTTATCTGGAGCTTTTAGATCTATCTCAGTCTTCATCAACCAATGAAAAGGGCTACACTGCTGTCACATGACCTGAAGTTAAACACATACAAATGTAAACATGCAACAAAATGTATGTCTGTTTTGAAAGAGTGGTGAAAAAACTATAAGGCGCACGCACGCACGCGCACACGCGCACACACACAGCTACTTAAGAGTGAAAGACGTTTCATTTCCTTGGCCCACTTTGCCATTATTTCTGATCGAATTCAATACTCTTAGTGAGTCACTGCTTAAGTAACTTACCCAGCGGAGAGCTTAGAAATGAATTCAATTAAAAAGAAATGCTGAAAAATTACTGTTACGAAATGGCAGATTTCAAGTGCTTTCAAGGGGACAAAAAGTTGAAGGAGAAAGCGAAGAAACAGTGGAAGAAACAGGAAACAACACTCAGTACTTTGGGTGAATTTCTGAAGCAATTGAGAGTCAGGACTCGGAGAGAGACACGAGGAGAGCTGGAGCTTTGATGGCAAACACTGACGGTTTATTTGGAGCTTCGGCCGGAGAATTCACCAGACATGTCACGGGCCACGAGTTCACCACACGGTTGAGATGCCACAATCAATTCTGAAGAACTCTTCTGCAGCTCCAGGTTTTAATACCTAATCAAATGATTCCCTAACAAGTATACCGTACTTTTCGGACTATAAGCCGCGACTTTTTTCCCCATTTTTTTTGTACAGCTAACGGCCACTAGGGAACCTCCTAAATCTATGGATTGTACAGGTAAAATTAACCACCTTTAACTCTATGGGCTCTATGACCGGTCCGCGCCCGCCACCTTTAAGCGGCGGGCTCCAGCAGGAAAAGCTGGAGGCAGGAAAAGAGTGAAACAGGTAGCGCGCCAAAGTAAAGGTGGAACCGAGAGACAGAACGAGAGCAAGACAGACGGACAATTTAGCTGCTGCGGCTCATATGCAAGTGCGCTTTATAGTCCGAAAAGTACGGTAGTTGGTTTTCATAAGACTGACTGGAGATTGGCATTCCCTCTGAATAGAAGGGAACTTTTTGAATGCACAAAAACACAACACACTACAGGAAAGGGAAAACTCCCGAAAAGCATGGTCAGTCCTCTTTAACCTACACTTTGTTTGTGTCATCCGCAGAGACATCGCCAGTGCCATAAAGGAGCTGCTAGACACAGTTAATACCGTCTTCAGGAAATACCAGTATCAGAATAGACGGGTAAGTAGGAGGATACATGAAAAAGACAACATTAGTTTGACTCAAATGTCGTGTTTGTGGGATAAGTGCAGCTGAAAGGCTCTCTGTATTTATTGTTTAGGTGCTGGAACAGCAGAAGAAAGAGTTTGTGAAATACTCCAAGAGCTTCAGTGTCACGCTGAAAACCTACTTCAGAGACGGAAAGTATGAACCCGTTTCCTTTTTCTGCCTATTCACACACTCGTTCTGCCTTTTTACGACACATTTAATAGCTTTTATAGCAGCACACACACTTTCTCTCACACACACACACACACACACACACACACACACACACACACACACACACACACACACACACACACACACACACACACACACACACACACACACACACACACACACACACACACACACACACACACACACACACACACACACACACACTCTGTCACCATCATGTAAATGGTTTGTCGTTTGATCGCAGTCCATCAAATCCACCATTGCTGAATAATTCCCTTGACCCATTTCCCGTGGATTCACTCTGAAGCCTGACATCCTCTCCGTTTCCCCCCCGCCAGAGTGTTTCCTGGATCAATCCTAATATTGTTGCCATGGTTTCTCTGCTCTGATTGACACGTGTGTCCTTGTGTCTCTGTCACGCTTGTTTCCAGAGTGATAAACGTGTTTGTCAGCGCCAACCGGCTCACGCACCAGACCAACATGATCCTGCAGGCCTTCAAGACGTCGGTGTAGCGGCGCTGGAACACACACACACACACACACACACACACACACACACACACACACACACACACACACACACACACACACACACACACACACACACACACACACACACACACACACACACACACACACACACACACACACACACACACATACACATCTTTATTAGAGAACAGGTAACATGAGGCTTTGTAATTTGTAAAGAGTTTTATTATTTCTGGCCGTATAATTTATAGTTCTGCGGCTTTGGGGGGAGGTCAGGTAGTTTGAGGTTCAAAGGAAATCAGGTTGACGGTAATTGTCCGTGATTTCGAACTCTCTTTTATGTTGTTCTTTTATCAAGATCTTGAGTCGATATTTCTTCATATATATATTAGCCTCTCTGTTCAGTGCTGTGCAAAATAAAGTTTAGGAAAGAACAATCATTTCCATTGTGCTGTGTCTTAAAAAGCAAAATGAAACCCTTACACATTCCCTCATTTCTGCACTTTAACTCTCATTGTATTGTTTATTCTTCTGTTGTAAAACTCCATTCCTGTGTTCATTGAGGAATATAATGTTGATGCCTGTAAATGGTTGTATCATGTACTTTCAGCATTCATCATATTGAACTTATATCTGTCAAGAAACCAAAACCTGGAGAAACATTCAGGATGTTTCCAATGTTTGCTTTTTGTGTCCTGTAATATTCACCCAGTGCATCATAAACACAACCTCAACTCACCCGCTGGCCTGTCTTTCTTTTTACTTTAGTTACACACATATTAGTTCTCTGTCTATCAACTAGAAAATAACTCATGGCGTTTTTAATGAAAGGTGATCAGAGTTGCGATTAAAAATGTATTTCTGAGGAGTTTACTTGCTGTGGATGTGTATGTCCCCTGTCTCTGCATTTCAGTTGGTTTAGAACCCTTTTTCTTTCTTGGGACAATTAGAACAATTGTATCTAATTGTGACATGAGTTTCCTTTTCGTCTAAAGTTTCATTTCCCAACCTTAGAGCACCATTTTCCAGTCAATAGTTTTAAATGGTGCCAGTACAGTATAGGTGATAAACTAAATAAACATTTAACATGAATACAACTAAGAAACAGGGAGTCCGCGGGGTCTTAAAAAGTATTAAAAGTTGATCAATCAATTTAGCGAAAATTAAGGCTATTAAAAAGTATTAAAGGGCATTTTCCAAGGTGTTACATTTTGTAGCTTGTTTTCAATAAGTATATAAATGGTCCAGAGAGGTTGTGTTCTACAGTCTGCCTGAATGTAGTCATGGCGTAGGTGTGCAGTGTGATTCTGTGGAGTTTATTGATGGCATCCCGTTGGGTTTGACGTCATCTGAACAGGATGCTTGATAGCGCGTGAAGGTCCGTTTACGCCGGTTGTTAAGCAACATCCTTATGGGGAAATGCAAGTCTGCGTCCAAATGGTGGGAAGATAAGGAGGAAGGACAATCAATACTGTATATAGTCAATGTGAGGTGAAGTGTGTCGCCAAGGTAACCGGTTAGAACTCAAAGTGGCCATGAGGTCTTAAAAGGTATTAAATGTGACTTCAGGATTCCTGCGTATACCCTGAAGAAAACAATACATTCTTTCATTATCGAACCGGTAAAGGGTCTATTAAAGTGACATAAATCCAATAGTGATGAAACGCCTCCATTGGACTCCTTTGTTTACTTTCGGAACATAATCACATCACTACGTAACACTCACTTTTTAAATCCTGTTTTTATACAATATGAGAATCCACCATGAAACTCTTTGAAGCCAACATATTATTTTATTTCTGCTGGTGATGTGTTTCCCATTGTAACTGTGGTATAAATAACCAACGATGGCAGGATGTCACACTGAGATATATTCAGCAAAGCTTTCAAGGTTTTTGATCCGAAAATCCACTGTTTCAATGTCGGATACTTCACATCAATGAGCAAATCCCTAGTTTTTATTTTGTACCTCAATCTTACACGGGGGAGTGTGAGGAGTTTTTGGAAACAGGCTGGGCTGTAGAGTCCATATTCAAAAGGAGTTGAAGGTCATTGCAGCACGCTGAAGGACACTTGGTTTGGGAAAAGAGGAAGTAACAAAACTGTAAATGTGTTATGTAAGACAACAGGACAATGTGACCTTAAAGAAGAAACCCAGATATTTAGAATGCAACATGTGTCCTCTGCTCAGAGATTTCATTGATAGAAAAACCTGACTTTCATTAAGCATATTCAGACAGTAGCCTTTACAGCAACATTGAAACACATGAGCACATACTACAGTTTAAAAAAGCAGAAATAAAATCTGAGCTCATAGAAAAATAAGTATAAAGTAGTATAAAATAAAAATGCTCAGGTAAAGTACAGGTACCTATTGAGTAAATGTACTGTCCATCTTGGTGCCAGGGTAACAACCTCCATCTCAACGTCAGCAAAACCAAAGAGCTGATTGTGGATTACAGGAAGCAGCAGAGAGCGGGACACGCCCCCATCGCCATCAATGGGACTACGGTGGAGCGAGTCAGCAGCTTCAGGTTCCTCGGTGTCCACATCACTGCGGACCTGACATGGACTCTTCACTGAGGACCTGACATGGACTCTTCACACCACCACCATCACCCAAAAAGCTTGACTGCGGCTCTTCTTCCTCCGCAGGCTGAGGAGGTTCAACATGGACCCCAGGATACTCTGCAACTTCTACAGATGCACCATAGAGAGGATCCTGACCTTCTACAGGTGCACCATAGAGAGGATCCTGACCTTCTACAGGTGCACCATAGAGAGGATCCTGACCTTCTACAGGTGCACCATAGAGAGGATCCTTACTGGCTGCATCACGGCCTGGTACGGCAGCTGCACCGCCCTCAACCGTAAGGCTTTGCAGAGGGGGGTGAAAACTGCAGAGAACATCACCAGGACGGAGCTGCCATCCATGGAGGACCTTTACTCCCAGCGGCTCAGGAAGAAATCCCTCAGGATTATAAAAGACCCCCATCACCCCAGCCACACACTGTTCAGTCTGCTGCCGTCTGGCAGGCGCTACCGCAGCATCCGGACTGAAAGCACCAGACACAGAGACAGCTTCATCCCACAGGCAATAAGACTGTTAAACACCTGAACTGTTGAAACAACCTCCATAACATTTATCTGCTACTTAGTAATTATTTATGTATTTATCTAATATATCATATTCCAATAACTTGCATATAGACTCTTATTGCACTATTTCACTTTTTTAAACTATTTTTGTATTTACTATTTACTTGCATTATATTTCTGTTTATCTGTGTTATTGTGTTGCACTGTTGGAGGACCCTGTGACCTAAGATTTTCATCGTCATAACTACTCTGTAGCTATGTTCGTACTGTATGACAAAATAAAAACCTTGAAACTTTCCACCACTGCCTGTATCTATTGCGAGAGATTTCTTTGAGTACTTATCCACATTTAAAGTACTTTGAAGCAGCAAATCTTCCATTATGCTTGATTTAATCTTAACTAAGTGTGCGCAAATATATGTGAACCGTAATTATTTCTCTTTCTCGCCTTGAACCAAATGTGAAAAGATAACTCTTAAACAAGAGCCATGAAAAGAGTGTTGAAGAGGCATTTTTCTTTTTTATTAATAATTAAATTGTTCTGTCACTTGAGAAAGATTTCCTGAAGTGGGTCTGTTGTATAAAAGTGTTTAATTTCCACTCAGATGCCCTTGTGTTTTTCTTTCTCTGCATGCACCTCCCTTTTCCTAAAATCCGTACCAATCCCCCCCCCCCCCCCTTCATATTCCAGCATCTTCATTCTTCTCCCTGTATAATAGTGGATTTTCCATAGTGGATTTGTGGTGGGGCTATTTTTGGGCTCCCATACATGCACCACTGTAATCCAATTGTGATAGTGTTCATTTTTAAAGCTTCATTATTGAAATTGCTGAGACCTAATTTTCTGATCCTATCACCACTGAAGACCCCCGTAATCAGCTAATTCAAGTTATTCCAGGCCATTAAGTCACTCGCGGGGATTGGGTCGTGGTCACTGAAGCAGCAGGAATGATCATATATGCGTTGGATATAAAACTTTTGAGTGCATTCATGCTTAAAGTCAATCTATTTGAAAAATGCAGAGACTATTTTCCTACTTTTTGCAGTGTTGGAAGAAGTAGGCTACTCGCGTATTTGATTTACGGTGGCCGACAGGTGCACACATTGCAAAAGAAACAACAAATGAAGAACCATCTTCACCAACTTGACAACACATGAAGCTCAGCACAAGTTCAACCAGGAAGACCTTCTTTACTCATTCATTTACTTTTCCATGTTACAACTCTCTCTCCTCTCAATAAGTGATCGGGGCGTCACTCCCAATCACTTCAACCTTTTAAATCTGCTCTCCCCTCCGACAGCTGTCATTTCAGGTGACTCAACGCACCCCTCCTCCACCCCTTTTTCACCTCCCGTCCCTCTGAATCCAGGGTCAAGTTAAGCCACGCCCCTTCAGACCGAACCCAACTATCCATTCACCACCACCAGTGTCTAGACCCCGGGGCCGGGGGGTTTCATCGGATCGGTTCTCCCCTCCCGAATGATACTCCTGCACAACAGGGCCTAATCTCCAAAAAAACATTACATTCATTTGTGTATTCCTGGCAATAAATATGTATTCTTACATCAAAACCGTCTCTCCTGATTGAAATGTTCAGGGTTGTAGTGCCGAGAATTAGGAGTCGGAGGCTTACTAAAAGTGCTGCACAAACGAAAGGCTGCACAAAGCTCAACAGAAACCAGGGGACACTAAAAAGTGACGCACACTGCGGGGTTTATTGACATTCAGGGATTATAAAGTTGCAACTGTCACTGTTGGCAGAGTTAGGCCCCGGCCACACGAGGACGATAACGGTCGTTTCCGTTACCGTTCTGTGTCATATAGACCATTCGGCCACACTAGGACGACAGAATACGGCACTAAACGACTGCGGTAACGATAACGGGTCCCAAGGTGGATAGAACGGCATACGCAACGCTCTGGGGTGTCCAACGGCTCCGTGTGTACTAGTGTTAATTTCGTTGACTAAAACTATGACGAAATATGTTCGTCAACGACCTTTTTTTCCATGACGAAAACGAGACGATGACGAGACGGCACCGACGGCAGTAAACAATAACTGTAACGAAATCATCATGCAATATCGTTGACGAAAAGTGACGAGACGAAAATGTAGTTTACTAAATAAAAACGATGACAAAATCTCTCTTTACTTTCGTTGACGAAAAATGAGGAGACGAAATATTATCAAAGATAACGTTACATCTCTGATAGTCAGTTTTTCTCCCAGCAGTTCCATTTCCGGTGCTGCGGCAGAGCAGCAGCTGTTTCTGTGCTGCGCGCGGCGGTACATTTGAATTACACCGGGCAGCGGCACACTGTGAACTGTCAGGAAGACTCGGGTCTAACTCATGGTCTAACTAACCTTATTTAACAGAAAATAAAATGGCAACAACAGGGCTTAGGAGCAGTGGTCGCGTTAACCGAATACCCCCCCGTCAGCGCGAGTGAGTGATACATTGTGCACTCGATGGATAATAATGGATTATGACGGAAATGTTACGATCCTGTCCGTCAAAATGACTGATAACGAAAAAGTCTAAAGCCACCACTGCTTTAGAGAAAGAAACAATGTGATATTTGGGCCCATTTTCGCTACAATGAGGCGGAGAAAAAAAGCGAATGCATTGTTTTATCAGAAGGGAAGCAATGTGGCCATAACACAGCTGGTACAAACACCACAAACCTGACCAGATACTCTCTGCAAAGCTGCTTTCTTAATCATTCAACGTGTTTTTCATCAAATAAGGACAAGATAATCTTATTTATTTATATACTAAAATGACAAATTATTGGTTTTGGCTAGACTAGTTTGACTGAAATGTTCTATATAATCTGATGACTAAAAAAGACTCAACAGTTTTCATTGACAAAAAGTAGACTAAAATAATTAGTTTTCTTTGACTAAAATAAGACTAAAATGCTCAGACTTTTAGTCGACTAAATCTTGACTAAAATGTTTACTGTTTTAGTCGACTAAAATAAGACTAAAATGTTTACTGTTTTAGTCGACTAAAATAAGACTAAAATGTTTACTGTTTTAGTCGACTAAAATAAGACTAAAATGTTTACTGTTTTAGTCGACTAAATCTTGACTAAAATGTTTACTGTTTTAGTCGACTAAAATAAGACTAAAATGCTCAGACTTTTAGTCGACTAAAACTTGACTAAATAAAAACAGGATGAAGGTGACTAAATATGACTAAAACTAAAAAGTAAATTTAACACAGGACTAAGACTAAATTAAAAAATAGCTGACGAAATTAACACTAGTGTGTACGCCCTATACCAGGGGTGCCCAACCTTTTTTGAACTGAGAGCTACTTTTAAAGTTGCCAGTCTGCCGAGATCTACCAGTCCAAATAGAGAGGCGTAGCCATTACTGACAGCCTACTACCAGGTAAATACACACTTCTACTTGAATAAAACTGACCTTTGTACGATTAATACTTCATAAAATACTGCAGATCCTTTATCTTACCTCGTTCTAATCTACACATATACAAGTATTTAACTGAAGTTACACAGTGTTGTTGATACAGAGTTGGAGTTTATTCACACGTCACTACAGTGGGTAATGTTTTCAAGAAACATTGAACAGTGCTGCCACATATGACACAGGAAAAAAGAGAATACTCTGAACCCTTTCTTTGCCATTATATAAAAATAGTGTTGCTACAAAAGTATAAATTAGGCTTACTAATAAGAAAACTCAGATCTGAAGCTACACAGGAATCTGCTGCAACAGTGCAATAAAAGAGACACAATTAATAGAATCAAACCCTTTTGTTGCATTTTAGTAGATTATAAAAATAAATGCCTTTAAAATAGGATGCAAGCAACACTAGTTTCTTAACCTGCATTGATAATAGACTATAATCAATTTAAGTTTGCATTCTTATACCATTTTGTACAATAATTATAATGAATAAGTTCAAACAAATTAAAACTTACAGCTGATTAATAACGGTATCTAACTTGAGTTTGTATTATATCAAAAACCTGTTGAAATGCTTCTGTTATTTTTACTGTCCCCCAAAAGCGCGTCGGCAGCCTCCAGGAATGCTTCTTTCACAACTTCGCCGTCTTTGAAAGACTTCATGTGTTTGTCAAGAGCGTGACTGACACGATAAGATGCTCTGGTAGCAGCCTTGCTCTTGTTGTTGGGCCTGGTGGAAATGGACTGCTGTGCATTTAGCTGTCCTCTCAGGCCCCTCCCCTTTTGGAGCGTGGGGCAGAATTAGGAGGGAATTCCGTCTCGTAGCGTTTGTTCACTGTTTTGAAATGCCGCTCCTAAATTACCCTTCTTCGATAAAGCCACGCTCGCATTGCAGATGAGACAGATGGACTTTGAATTGGAATAGATACAAAAATGATCACCCTCCCACTCGGAATGAAAATTATATATTTTGGGCTTTTTTGCTTCAGCCATAATTGCGGTCTTGTTTGTGTGCAGACTGTCACTCCTGTTGACACGGAGAACGTCAGCGAACAAGTGCCCACTGCCCACCAGCCACGCCCCCACACATGGGGTCACGCTGGCCAATCACAAAGCTTTGGTGCGTTCAAGTGCATTATTCTGGCACGGGAAGATTATGTTATAGGACATTAACGATAAAACAGAATATTGTTGTTCTATTTTTAGACACATCTCGCGATCGACTGGGAATCTCCCCGCGATCGACCGACTGGTTGGGCACCCCTGCCCTATACGGTCATTTTCTGATAATGATGAGGCAATAGCCCCGCCTCTCCCCGCCTCTGCTGCTCACCCCCGCGTCAAAGTAAACTGCACCCTGAATTCAGATTATTTATCTTTCTCTCATATGGACCTAAACGCGAGTGAAGTCTAATCTGACAGGACGGAGACACGCAGCTCTGCTCACCTGCAGCTCCTCCCGCTGCAGCAAAACACACACTTCAAGTCAGATCATCACCCTTAGCTATTTTAATTACCTCTCAAACTCCCTAAACTAGTTATATATGTTTATTTTTACTGTCGGCCGGGTCACTCATTACTGGATCAGCTGCTGCATGAGACGACACTGACGCTGTCCGAAGAGAGGGAGGAAAAAGAGAGGCTCCGTGTATTTTATTATTATATTATATAGAGTCGTTATTCATTTGTTTTAAAGCTCAATAAATAACAAAGAAGACCTTTGACCGGGACTTTTATAATTTTGTCCGGAAGATTTAAACTTTAATACACGTTGACTGGCGAAAAACAGAAGTTAAATTCATTTCTCACTTATTCTGACAATGTACTTAACCCCAAATAAAAGAACCCAATAAAAAGAGTTATTCTGCCCTCGCAAGAATACTTTTCGGATTGCAGGCTTGGCAGATAGCTTAACACGGAAATAAACACCCAGGAGACAGCAGCTCAGTTTTGGATGTTTACTGATTATGTTCCATTTTCATTTCCATTTTCATTTCCATTTTTATTTCCATTTTTGTAAAACTGAAATACAAACAAAACCCCAAGTCATGAGACATTGTCACATTAAACACTAAATAAACAAGAAACAAGACTAAAACAAACATTCCAAACAACAGAGTACCTGTTAGCATAAATGCTACAAACATTTTCACAGGCTAACAAGTTTAGCATCATAATGCATCATAATGCATATAATCAATTTAAATGTGCAACTAAGTATACACGGACAATATATGGAATGGTACTTACAGACATAAAGACCCTAGGATTTGAGCAAGGATTTAGTTGACAGGAAACAACCCATGTGCTCCAAAGACAGCCAGAAACAGGAAACTATGGCAAGCATTTATGGACACACAGTGCAAAACCCAAAACCCTTTGCAGGCCCTCTCAAAGGGACAGCACAAGAGTTGTTAAATAATAGTGAAGTCACGTTGTAATAACAATAACTCATCTCTCTCGGTTTTTCTTTTCGAGCTTTGCTAAAAGCCACTGTGTCAAGTGTCCATCTTGGGTTGCCTTCCGGACTTGTCCAATATGGCGGACCATCTCGCACATGCGCAGTACCGATCGGGCAGGGGGACGGATCGGGTAGTGACAGGAGCTAAACGGAGCTGTCTCGTGTGGACAGAAACTTTCCGGTGTCTATTGCGTGTGGACGGAAGCCTTTTTTGTGATTGCGATCGTCCTTGTGGGGCCTAGTCTGTTTCTTAATTGTAGGTGTTTGTCAGTATATTCAAAATGACCTACGTTAGCTACGTTAGCTTGTTAGCTTACAGCAGATCTACAACAATATCTGAATTATCACAATTTTAAATAAAGACAATAACTGTGTGTTGCACCTGTCAGCCACCATTAAAGGTAGGGTAGGTAAGAATGGAGAAACCAGCTCGAGTGCGCTAGAATTTGAAAGTATGCAGCCGAAACAAATCTGCCCCTTCCTTCAGACTTCCTTACAGAGCCCCTCCTCCAACACACACGAACACGCTCATGACCAATGAGGGCATGAGATAATTTTGTGCACAGATGGAAGGCTGACAGGCAGGTAGGCCATCCAGTTATTTTAGCCGGGCCGGCTCAGATGATTGGTTGTGTTTTTACAGCGCCACGGCTTCCACAGATGACATTTTTTTATGTATTTATTGTCAAAGCATTTCATATATTCATTGCTATCGGGATGTTAAGAGCATTCCATGGAATATAACTAGAAGTGTTTCTGAAGTAAATTACCTACCCCGCCTTTAACTTGAGTAAGAATACAAAAAATAATGGTCTTCAAAGAAACAATTACAAGTAAAAGTCCACATTTCAGAATTGTATTTATGCAAACATACAAAAGTATGCGATTTAAGTAAAAAAAAAGTACAAATTCTTATAATATTATAATAAAAATATTTTAGTATCATCAGCTAAATGTACTTCAAGTATATATATAGTATATAGTTTCAAAAGTAAAAGTACTCGTGATGCAGAATGGATCTTTTCACAGCATTATTATTGTTCTTATATTATACTGTCTTTATAAATGTATAAGTATTGTAGTTTGTCAAGAGTGGGCAAAAAGTAAATACTGTGTAGAGTACAATACTGCATTAAATCACATTATGTGTTTTTATATAAAAAACACAACCGAGTGCCAAAATAAATGTAGTGGAGTTGAGTTACTTTCAACCACTGCTTTTGTGTAGTGTGTGTGACCCACAGGAAGTCGTCTGAAAGGCTTTTTAACGACACTGCTAAACTTTGCTGTTGTGTGTTTTATTTTTGTTCAGATCACCACTTTTGTTCTCGCCACAATGCACGAACACTTTTATGAGTGGCAGTAGAATACTAATGTTCCTGTGAATTGTGTTTCCGTAGCAATGGAGTGCATGTGTAATTATACCTCACACAGATTATCTTCTCTCCAGTGCCTAATCTGTGAATAGAAGTCACACACACACACTCGTACACACTGTTACATACAGGGCACAAACAACTCTTTTTGACTAGTTGGTTGCCAGGAAACTTCGCCTGAGTCTTTGAGAGTGAGGGATAATAAAATGTGTGTGTGTGTGTGTGTGCGTTGATTGCTCCTCGCTGGCTTTAGACAAAACTCCGGACAGACAAAGACTCTCCTACGGTCCGGACCCAGGCTCGGCCAGCCTCGACCAATCAGAAGCCGGGGATTTGTTTGAAATGTCATACAATTAAGAAAGGATGTTTTAACACCTCAGAGCTGGGGGAAGTTTTACCCGGACACCCGTTGTGGACCGAGAGGGTGAAATTGGTCGTCTTGGTAAGTTTGGATTTTCTTTACTCTCTCTTCAGCTTCAAGATAAAATAAGATTTGGTAGTTTGTGTCTGTTGTGTTATATATATATATATATATATATATTGTAATGGAGAAAATATGACAGCATTTTACTCTGAGATATAAAAGTATAAAGTGGCAGATAATGGGAATACTTAAGTAAAGTACAGGTACCATAAAATGATAGTTAAGTACAGTAATTGAGTTAATTAACTTAGTTACTTTCCACCACTGCACATTTACAGATATTAGAGAAGATATTGAGGGTCTAAGGACAGAGGGTGTCGTATTGTCATACTGATATTCTGAACAAACTGTGAAGACCACTGAGACAAATGTAACATTTGTGATATTGGGCTATATAAATAAACATTGATTGATTGATATTGAAGGGCCCTATTACAGTATGCTTTTTGGGGGTTTCTCTTTCCTGTAGTGTCCAATATCGGTTTTTGTGCATGTAAATGGTCTGCAAACGCTAAAATCCCGAATATCCCTCCAGAGGGAGTGTCTCACCCACACTCTCCCCCCCTGCCTAAAATGCCTACATTGTTTACTTCCTGAACATAGTGACATCACTATGTAACATTCACACTTCTATTGGCTAGCCTCCAACACATTTTATGTGATCAGATCAGATTTACTCACGACTGTTTCCACTCGGGCTTTAATACAGCTACACCATTGTTTGGTTTCCATGGTAGCGCGTCTCTTTAGTAGCGCGCGCAACTGACACATACAGAACTACAATAAGCATGTGTAGATGTTCTTTTCATCTTTAAAAGGCAGTTGCCCCACTGCGAGGCTCCGGGCGCTAGCAGTTCTAACATCTCCGGCGATCCACCCCCCCTCGTGGTGGTTTTGAAATGCTCCCGATTTCTGAGGTCTCAATGTTGGCAAGTATGCAGGCAGATACATAAAGAGCTTTTTGAACATTAAAGCATGGAGACATGTCACAGTAGAGGCACACAATACTAATATGAACCTGACAATTAGCATAATCTGTCCTCTTTAACATGTATACCTGCAAATTAGTGAAATATCTATAAAGCAACATCTATTTCCTGATTCATAACCTGCTCGTCTGAAGCATTTGCACACACTGTGAGGGCTGAAAAGATACAGCTACTTGACAGTGATGTGATGTTGAGAGGCCAGATCCCATCATTGCAGCTTTTTGGACAGTTTGACTGCAGTGGATGATACTTTGTGCAACTTTAATAAACCCTAGACAGAAATCCAGCAGTGACAGTTTGGATAGAGTTGACTGGACGTCAAGGAGATAGCCAGTGTGATTTATTTGCTAACTGTCTTCAACCTATTGTGTTTTCCCCCCGTTGGGTAAAGTACACACAACAACACAGCGGTTGCATGTATAGTAAATGACAGTAAGCAGCATTTATATTAATACCAGGGTTGGGAGGGTTATTTAAAAATATAGTGTAAATGAAGAAATGCCGACTTGTTCTGTGACAAGCAGCTGGCATCAGTCTGTATCTGAATATAAACATATCTGTTGCTGCATGTCTTACATTTGCTGACACTGTAAATAACGCTAGATCATGACAGGATCCACTGCAGATAATCAGCAGTGTAAAAAAGATAATAGCAGCAGCAAAGCGTTGTTTTGTCCTTTCACTACACACCCTGTCATCTAAATCTCCGCTCAGTTTGATGCCACTTCCAGTGAATTTGTCTCGTAAAGGTTTTTGTCGGGATGAAAATAAATTGCCGCCCTCCCTTTGTGTTTCCCTTTTATTCAAAAACACACACACACACACACACACACACACACACACACACACACACACACACACACACACACACACACACACACACACACACACACACACACACACACACACACACACACACACACACACACACACACACACACACACACACACACACACACACACACACACACACACACACACACACACACACACACACTAACTTTTATTCCTGCTGCTCCTCTACCTGACACCAGTATTTTATTTCACAGTACCTGACAGAACAGAGACTTGACATGCTTTGGCAACCTGCCTCCTCCTCTTCGGGGAAACTCACTCACCCCTCTTTGAAAGCCACTGAGCTGAGGGGAAATGTATGTTGAAAATGAAAAGACCTTATTCAACACAGACATGTTTGGGTAGAGTGAAAAAGAGCCAACAAAAGAGCTGCTGCCGCTGAGCTGCATGATTATGGTGACATGACAACCCGCTGAGAAACAGCTATAGACGGTATAGGAGAGGTGTGGGATAACTCCAGCAGGGAACATCTTCTTTCATCATGTTACACCTCGAGATGCGGGGAATCTATTATTTTCTATCGAGTCCTTTATTACTGTCCTTGTTTGGTGTGTTGGCGATTGATTGACAGGTCTGAGGTGTAACCATGGGAACGCGGATGGAGGTGGCACAGCTTGAGGAAAGGATGAACATTGAGGACTACAGAAAGCTACAGGGACTGTTCCTGGTGAGGGTTATTATGTCAGTTTTAAAGACTTATATTATGCTCTTATCTATGGTGGCCCACAGGTGCAAACACACTGTCCAAAACATTTCCATTAGGAGAAGCGTGTTATAAACCAAGATACAGGACGCAGGACCCAAAAGCAGGATTCGGAGACAGATGTCCAAAAATAGAATGTTCTTTAATCACAAATTAAAATCGTACTTTCACAAAAAATAGAAAGTAGATAAAAAGCCAAAACAAAGTTGTACAGCAACACAAAAACTCACTTGACAAAAGGTCTAAATCCCAAGGTAGGTATCAGGAGTCAAAAGGCCTGGGTGCTCACGACATGAAACATAACGAACTGACAAAGGAACAGAGAAACACCAGGACTATATATAGGTGAGGGGGATGGGCACAGGTGAAAACAATCAGGGCAGGGCCAAGCAATCTCACTGGCGGGAAACACACAAAGACAGGAACTGTGGGATCTGAAATGACAGGAAAGATTACTTTCAAAATAAAAACATAACTAAACCTAACATATCTGTCGAGTCACAACATTACCCCCCCCTCTAGGGACGTCTCCTGACGGCCCAGGCAGATTAGGATGTTGCCTGTCGAAATCCCTGATCAACTCCTGATCCACAACGTAGCGAGACGGGATCCACATCCTATTCTCTGCTCCATAGCCTTTCCAGTCAACGAGGAACTGCCTGCCACGTCCCCTTCTCCGGACTGCCAGCAGTTTCTTTACTGTATAAACAAGGCCACCATCAACCATTCTGGGGGGTGGCGGAGGTTTAGTTGCGGGCACCAAACTGCTTTCCTTGACAGGCTTGATCTTCCCAACGTGGAATGTAGGGTGGACCCGCAGGGATCTGGAGAGTCGCAGGCGCACAGACACAGGGTTCACGATCTTCGTTATTGGAAAGGGACCAACAAACCTGGGGGCTAATTTTCTTGAAGCGACATGGAGGGGTAGATCTTTCGTGGACAACCACACCTTCTGCCCAGGCTGGTACACTGGAGCTGGCCGGTGGTGTCGGTCAGCCCCCCTTTTCATTGAAGAAGAACTCCTTAGAAGGGTTCGACGGGCAGCCGCCCAGATGCGATGGCAACGTCTGACCAGGGCATGTGCAGACGGGACCAAGACCTCCTTTTCAGTCTCAGCAAACACGGGTGGTTGGTAGCCAAAGACGCACTGGAAGGGAGTCATACCAGTGGCAGAGGTAGGAAGAGAATTGTGGGCGTATTCCACCCAGGTTAGATGCTTGCTCCATGATGAGGGATTCTGAGCCACCAAGCACCTCAGACATGTCTCCAACACTTGATTTAATCTCTCCGTTTGTCCGTTGGACTGGGGGTGATACCCAGAGGAGAGGCTAGCGGTGGCTCCAATGAGACTGCAGAACTCCTTCCAGAACTTGGAAACAAACTGTGGGCCCCGGTCTGACACAATATCCCTGGGAAATCCATGTATCCGGAACACATTGACCATCATAATTTCCGCCGTTTCCTTGGCCGAGGGTAGCTTGGTCAATGGAATAAAATGAGTCATTTTCGAAAATCGATCTACCACTGTTAGTACAGTGGTCTTACCTTGAGACACCGGGAGTCCAGTAACAAAGTCCATGGATATGTCAGACCAGGGCCGTTGGGGAATGGGCAACGGCTGCAGCAACCCAGCCCGAGGCATGGAAGAGGTTTTGCTGCAAGCACAAACAGGACAGGCATTCACATATTCACCAACATCTTTAGCCATGGACGGCCACCAGAAACGCTGCTTAAGTGCGAACATGGTTCCTCTAATCCCAGGATGACAAGTGAGCAAGGACGTGTGAGCCCAGTGAATGATCTTGGAGCGTAAGGGCACTGTAACAAACAGCCTATTAGGCGGACACTCACTAGGTGCTGGACTCTCAACATTTGCTTGCTGCACCTCTTTTTCTATCTGCCAAGTTACCGCTCCTACCACACGGTTCAGTGGTAGGATGGGTTCTGGTTCCTTGGCAGCAGGCTCAGGGTCAAACAGACGGGACAAGGCATCTGGCTTGGTGTTCTGGGAGCCAGGTCTAAATGACAAGGTAAAATCAAAATGACTGAAAAAAAGTGTCCATCTAGCCTGGCGTGAATTCAGTCTCTTAGCCTTTTTCATGTATTCGAGGTTCTTATGGTCTGTCCATACCAGGAACGGCTGAGCGGCCCCCTCTAGCCAATGTCTCCACTCCTCCAAGGCTTGTTTCACTGCCAGTAGTTCACGATTTCCCACGTCGTAGTTCCTTTCCGCTGAGGACAACTTACGGGAGAGAAAAGCACAGGGATGGAGCTTATTATCCTTTGCAGCCGCTGAGAGAGAACTGCCCCCACACCGAGGTTAGAGGCATCCACCTCTACCACGAACTGTCGAAGTGGATCTGGGATGGTGAGGATGGGAGCAGAGGTGAACATCTCCTTTAGAGCTTGAAAAGCATTAGCAGCTTTGGAGTTCCATTCAAACGGGACATGAGGAGAGGTAAGTACATGTAGCGGGGAAGCAATAGAACTGAAATTTCTGATGAAACGTCTATAAAAATTTGCAAACCCCAGAAACTGCTGTAGTTTTTTCCCGTTGACAGGAACTGGCCACTCGGCCACGGCACTGACCTTGGCAGGGTCCATCTTTAGTTGACCGGGGGCAATGATGAAACCCAGGAACGATGTGGTTTGGACATGGAACTCGCACTTCTCTGCTTTAACATAAAGTTGGTTCTGTAGCAGGCGGTCGAGGACTTGACGGACATGCTGCTGGTGGGTTATGTTGTCAGGAGAAAAAATCAAAATGTCATCAAGATATACAAACACAAACTTATTCAGGAAGTCCCCCAACACCTCATTTATGAGGGCCTGAAATACTGCCGGTGCGTTTGTCAAGCCAAAAGGCATCACTAGGTACTCATAGTGTCCACTAGGTGTGTTAAATCCAGTCTTCCATTCGTCCCCCTCCCTGATTCTCACCAAATGATAAGCATTCCTTAAATCCAGTTTGGTGAAAATGTTGGCGTCTTGCAAAAGTTCAAAGGCGTAGGAGATGAGTGGGAGAGGGTACCTGTTTTTGATGGTGATTGCGTTCAGAGGGCTGTAGTCTATACAGGGCCGGAGTGATCCATCTTTTTTGTCTACGAAAAAGAAGCCCGCTCCCGCCGGTGACGAGGAAGGGCGAATGAGTCCGGCCTGCAAGGAGGTCTCAATATAATTGTTCATGGCCTCCCTTTCGGGTCCGGAAAGAGAGTAGAGGCGACCCTTTGGAATTGGGGAGCCAGGTACCAAGTTTATTGCACAGTCATTAGGCCTATGTGGTGGCAGGGCAGTGGCTCGGGCTTTACTAAAAACCTCCTTTAGGTCCCAATAGCAACTGGGCACCTTGGACTTGTCAGGGAAATCTTGCTCCTGTACTTGGATAGCCTCAGTCATTTCTGTACATGCAATCCTTCTTGCATGGGGAGTGTTGTCATCAGTCTTATTGTCTCTCAAACAGAAATGCTTGCAGTCCTCTCCCCATCCCTTAACTCTCCCAGATCTCCAGTCTATGTGTGGGTTGTGCTTGACTAACCATGGGTAACCAAGAATAAGTGGATGCTGAGCAGAGTCAAATAAATGGAAAGTCATGTGTTCAGTATGTGTTGCATTTACGGTTACTTCAATGGGCATAGTACAGTGGGTAACGGTAAACAATAACCGACCATCCAGAGCAGAGGCCTTTAACGGTTGCGTCAAAGGAATTACCCCACAGTTCCACTTCTTGGCCAACCCCCAATCCATTAAACTTTCATCCGCACTAGAGTCTATGAGAACCCCCTGAGTTAAAACATGTCTGTCTATTTTTACTTGTACCTGTGTCAAGGTACGAGGAGGGAATCCAGATGACAGTCGGCTCACCAGGGTCCTCCTCGTCCCTGATGAGCCCGATCTTTTGCTGTACATGAAGCCAGGAGGTGCCCCTGCTCCCCACAGTAAAAACACCTGCCCTCCTGAATGCGCCGAAGACGTTCTTCCGGAGTCAACTTAGCCCGACCCAACTGCATGGGCTCCTCTGAAACACTAGGGAGCACTCTTCTCTCAGGAGGAGTATCGGTAGGAGGTCTCCAGGCGGGACGATGGCTTGGTGTGTCCCCTTGGTGTCGAGGCAGACGTGCCACACTCTTGAACCTTTCTTTTTGTCTTTCGGCCAGTCTATTGTCTATTCGAACTGCCAGTGCAATGACAGAATCCAAGTCTTCTGGGAGGTCCAAAGGTATTAACTGGTCTTTAATGGAATCCGAAAGACCAGACAAAAAGGCGTCGAGCAGTGCTGCAGAATTCCAGCCACTATCTGCTGCAAGGGTCCTGAACTCAATGGCATAGTCCGATACTCTGCGCTGACTCTGCTTAATCTGCATCAGTGCTCTGGCTGCCTCCCTTCCAGGAGCCGTGCGATTAAACACCTTGTTGAGAGTGTCTGTAAATACATCCAGAGAATTACAGGTAGATGAATCTCTCGCCCATTCGGACGTAGCCCAGGCCGCTGCTCTCCCCGTTAAGTGGCTCACCATGAAGGCCACTTCGGAGTGATCAGTGGGGAATGCAGCAGGGTTATATTTATAATGGAGATCACAATGAACAATGAAAGGGCGGCAGTCACCGGAATCTCCGGAGAATCGCTCTGGAGATGCCAGACGAGGCGGTGGAGCATGGAGTGGCACATGGTCAGCTGGAACAATAGGTGTGTGAGCAACAGCAGGGTGCTGAGGGGATGAACCAGCTTCCAGGTGAGCGAGAACACGGTGCAGCTGTTCGGCAAGGTGATTCACCTGAGTATTGACTGAGGCTTGAAAGTTTTCCTGACGGCCGGTCAGTTCCCTCACCCCCAGGTTGATTGCGCCCAGCTGCTCCTCATGCTGGTGTAGTCTTGTTCCTTGAGCTCGTAGAGCTATCTTCACTGTCTCTGAATCCGCTGGGTCCATATTTTGGTCAGTTCGTACTGTTATGAACCGAGATACAGGACGCAGGACCCAAAAGCAGGATTCGGAGACAGATGTCCAAAAATAGAATGTTCTTTAATCACAAATTAAATCGTACTTTCACAAAAAATAGAAAGTAGATAAAAAGCCAAAACAAAGTTGTACAGCAACACAAAAACTCACTTGACAAAAGGTCTAAATCCCAAGGTAGGTATCAGGAGTCAAAAGGCCTGGGTGCTCACGACATGAAACATAACGAACTGACAAAGGAACAGAGAAACACCAGGGCTATATATAGGTGAGGGGGATGGGCACAGGTGAAAACAATCAGGGCAGGGCCAAGCAATCTCACTGGCGGGAAACACACAAAGACAGGAACTGTGGGATCTGAAATGACAGGAAAGATTACTTTCAAAATAAAAACATAACTAACCTAACATATCTGTCGAGTCACAACAAAGCGCACATGCAAATGAAGAAACATCTTCACTAACTCGACGAAACATGCCCAGCGTTGATCTGCTATAAGCTAACTAGCTTATGTGGCAAATCCTCAACAAGCGCTTCGTTCCAAGCTGTGCACATCACTAGTGTCCCCGTTTCCGTTATATTTGAAGCTTGTTGCATGTTTTAGTATTTGCAATGTCTCATTTTTGCAGCACTTTTAGTCATCGTTTTTGAAAGTGCAGTCGGTTTCAACTATCGGAAGTGTTTTTGCACCTGTCGGCCACCATGCAGAAAATACTTAAAGGTGGGGTAGGTACGTTTGAGAAACCGGCTCGAGATACACTTTGTTATATTCCATGGAATGCTCTTAACATCCCGATAGCAATGAATATCTGAAGTGCTTTGACAGAAAATCCATAAAAATGTAATCTGTGGAAGCTGTAGCGCTGTAAAAAGCACGACCAATCATCTGAGCCTTCTACATTACCTCAAGGTCTCATATGACATTTTGTACAAACCAGAGAAGTGCTTGTTGTGTTCGAATGCTAACAAGAGTTTTGTGTATGATTGTGTGAAGACATCATGCAATATCTCCAGTGGTGAAGTAAAATGTTTAAAATAGAAAGAAATACTCAAAATCAATGTACTTCATCTCATCCCACCACTAATCGACTCCTCTCTCCTTCAGGACTCCTCGGGTTCTCCTCGCTCGATGTCCAGAACTGAATTTGTCGATCTGGCTTGGTCATCGGTCGGCCGTGGCTCTGAAGAGGAATACGGCCTCCTGTTTGACAGCGTAGTCTTCACTCAGGAGCACAGCGGCCTCCTTCTGGACGTCGATGCGATAAAGGAAGAGGAACGCGTCGATTGGGGAGGCCTGTCATCCTTTTTGCTTCAAGAGCTTTCTGATAAAGTGAAGAACAGCAGAACCAGAAGTGGGCCTCGTTGGAAGCCAGTGCGCACTTTGACCTGTCCGCATCGAGACCCGGTTCAAAAGGTAAGAGGTCACTGATGAGAAGAGTTGGTTACGCTGCAATAGATCAAAAAATGGGCAACATGTGATAACCCTCGTGTTATCTGAAAAACATTCAGACAATGACTGACTGGAGAATCCATCGTTTTGCTGACTGTTTGAAAATCCCCATTATTAAACATTGTGCGAGAAAGGTATTAGGGTCTTGCTCATCAAAATGGCCCACCTCTTTTTGAGATAAATGGCTCTGGACTCCTTTAAGTTTAATATCTATCAATTAATATGGAAATGAAGCAGGCCGGTAAAAAGCGCCGACTGCTGTGGATAAAGTGATGGCTCACCACATCCTGAGAAAGTCAAAATGTCACAATGTTGTGGAAGTTGTTTTTCAAATGGTTTGAAGGTTTTGACCCCTCTAGCTCGGACCAGTTTTTAAAGAAGTGGGCTCACTTATTGGGCTTAAGGCAAGGCAAGTTTATTTATATAGCACCTTTCAACACAAGGCAATTCAAAGTGCTTTGAAGAGTAGGGGGCTAGTACACCCTCCTGAGGGTCCGATTGTGGATGTCATGCGAGCATAACATGGTGAAAACAATCAGTCTAAACAATCGGGACGGAAATGTTCGGATTTCCAAAGGGAGGTTCTGTGAATAAATTAAAAATCAAGAACCGAAATAATTGAACTATTCGTATCTTAGACTGCACTGTAACTTTTATCTTTTAATGTTTATTTTATTAGCTTTTCTTTTTAATGACTGATTTTAAATGCCATTTTCTTAATGTCTTTCATTTTTTGTTTTTCTTTTAATGTTTCTTTTATTATCTTTTACTGTTTTTAAATGCCTTTGTCTGAATGTCTTTCATTTTTGTAAAGCACCTTGAATTGCCTGGTGCTGAAAGGTGCTATATAAATAAACTTGCCTTGCCTTTACAAAAAACGAAAGACATTAAGAAAATGGCATTTAAAATCAGTCATTAAAAAGAAAAGATAATAAAATAAACATTGAAAGAAAAAATACATGGATAAAAGTTACAGTGCAGTTTAAGATGTGAATAGTTCAATTAAAAGCAGCAGCAAAAAGAAAAGTCTAGTCTGGATAATAGACTTAAAGGACTCTTCAGTATGTTGTGTCAGTAAAGCGTGGCACAAAAGGAGCAGGGTAGTGCAAAACATATTTAAGGTTGCACTCATTCATATTTTTGTACATAACATGTAATGCCCCTTTCACACCAATGCGGTTCCAGGGCCGGTTCAGAGCTGGAGCTTGAAAAGCACCGTTTTTTCTTGTTCACACCGCAGCGGAGCCGCCTCTAAGCTCCGGAATCCGGTTCTTTTCAAGCACCAAAAAGTTGTCGGTCTAGAAAGCAAGCACCGCGCACGTCACGCTTACGTCGGAGGCGGGGGCAGGGGCAGGGGCATCAGTTTTAATGTTATACCATATGCTGCAAAGCTGGGTATTTTGAGCTTGGCGCATGCAGAGGGTAACAACATCTAGCTCTAACGCCATCGAATAGGACGTATATTTACCTTCTTTCTCCTACGGAATCGTCGTTGAAGTTGATGATGATGATGATGATGATGATGATGATGATGATGATGATGATGATGATGATGATGATGATGATGATGATGATGATGATGATGATGATGATGATGATGATGATTGTAAAGAACTTTTTAATGTTGCATGTAACGACTGTAAAGTTGGTAGTAAAGTCGTCCCATTTCTTCCATTTCGTTTCGACAGAGAAAAACCAAAACGAGTAGCGCTTCAATCGGTCATTGTTGTTGTTGTCGATGTGAGGGGTTTCCGCGCGGTTTGGCTTTATGAAGCAGGCACGCAAACGGTTACGTCATGACAGAGCGGGAGCTGAACCGAAGAACCGGTTCCGAACCGGAAAAGCTCTAGCACGGAGCTTGAACCGGAAAAGGCTTGGTGTGAAAGGGGCATAATATGGAAGGTGTTGCTTGTAGTGAACCACTTCAGTTGGTGGAGACTAAAACTGAATTAAAATGAAAGTGAATATTTGACTTTTATGTGTCAGGTGGCTCGAAACACCAAATTAACAATAACGTTTTTTTTAACATTTTGCCGAGATATTGAAGTCTTTGCTAACATGGTGCAACTTCAAGCTAAATAGGAATCTACTGCCATTTAAAACAAAATAGACTTTGAGCACAGTGCCATTTAAACTGGGATATAACAATTTATCATTTTGAATGGCATGTGCACAATGTCAGGTTTGAGAGATATTTGTATTTATTTATTAAAGCAATAAACAGCAGGCAAACTGTCAGTGCCCCATTTGGTTAATGCAGTCGGCTGTGGGAACTGACTCTGCAGTAATTACATTGATAGTATATCTCAGCCCTGACCTCTTTTCTTAAGTATTAATAAACCCTTCTTCCATTAAAGATATTCAATGTGTCTTTCTCTCATACACTCTCAGCTCAAGCCCTTTTACTGCTGCTCTCAGTTCTTTTATTCTCGTAGCTTAGCCAATAAAATGGCATCATTCATTAAGCCTTTTTGTGTAGCACAGAAGAACATGCACTCACTTACGCTAAGAGGAAGATTTAAGATGAAGAAGTTATTAAAGTGAAGCAGGAACTTCTTCAAATTGATATATATTTTGAAGAGGCTCTACAATGTTTGGGGTTTTCCCTCTCCTGTAGTGTGTTATTTAGGATTTTGTGCATGTAAATAGTCCAGCCTGTCCTCCTAGAAAAAATGACCATATAGGCCGATTGTTCATGCCCTTATTACGACCCAGAGACACGTTTTAAAGTGTATGTTGTTTCTTACACGACCACTAGAGGTGCTCTAGTGGTCGTGTAAGAAACAACATGCTCCCGGCCCGTTCATCGCAAACCCTCCGGATTGATGTTTATTCACAAATAACCCTCTCTGGAAAATCCTAAATTGTGGAATAGTTTAGTCATTAAAATGCTTTTTGATTCGATTTCTGGCGAGAAGTGTGTATTGTACTCTTAGAATCCACGTCCAGTCGATGCAGGATCTATAGTTTGATAGATATTACGAAGATGATTTGAGGTCTCGCCAGGAGAACGTGTAAGTGGTAAGCTTCCATGTAAAGTTAGCGTGGGTGAAAACAGTTTTTCCGGTCTCGAAGTTTTCATAATAAAACCGGATATATTCCCCTCACTGTCAAATGATTACACAGTGATATCTGTATTACTCATCCACTAAAAAACACCAGTTTATCCTTGTTAATTACACAATATTGATTGGTTTAAATTGTGTACAATGCTTTTGTGTTTTTAACCTTCGATTCAGAGAAACAAATAGTTTGGGACTACAACATCCGCCTTGCTTTACAAACCCCGTGATTAGTCATCAAGCCCTGTGATTGGATATGGGAGTGGCAGTGCGACAAGGTTACGCTGAGCGTCAAACAGCTTTATGAAATGGAATGGAACCACGGCAGACTTTCCAAAACTGGAATTGGACGGGTCCAGCGCAGACCCCCCACCCACCCCCCAGAACTACACATGCTATTTCCCTCAATTAGAAGTTGCCAGTATTAAAGTGTACACCCTGGAGGTTTAGGGGATACGAAACACAGTGGTGTTATCAAATTTAAAACATATAATTAATAAATGGGTGAATTAATATACCCACATGACACCTAAGGTCAGAAGAGCTTTATTTAACAGCTGGTCTTATGTCTGTGACCCCTCCTGTTGTTCATTGATAAGCCTGAAACATGCACTTGTCAAGGTTCAGAGGCACATTTTGCAAATATAGCAGTAGCCATCGATCATAATCTCAGAATCGAAAGAGAAAAAGCTATGGGAAAAACACAAAAGCATTGTACACAATTTAAACCAATAAATGTCGTATAATTAGGATAAACTGATGTTTTTTTAGTGGATGAGTACTGCAGATATCACTGTTACATCATTTGACCATTGGTTTTATTATGAAAACGTCGAGACCGGAAATACTGTTTTCAACCCGTAACTTTACATGGAGGCTGCCGCATACCTCAAATCATCTTCATAATATCTATCAAACTATAGATCCTACATATCGACTGGACGTGGATTCTAAAAGTACAATATATACTTCTCGCTAGAAATCTAATGAAAAAGCGTTTTATGGCCAAACTATCCTACAATTTAGGATTTTACAGAGAGGGTTATTTGTGAATAAACGACCCTCTGTAACGTTTGCATTCAACGGGAGCACTAGAGGGCGAACACTTTAAAACATAATTATAGGACGTATTAAGCGCTTGAACAAACGACACCTTTGGTCGTATGAGTTGGAGGACTTGTTGAAATAGTCTGAAAACACTAAAATCTCACCCGATGCTGTTGTTTTGCGATGTCTCTCCAGGTGTTGTACCTGCACAGTTTAGGTCAGTATCTGACTGTGAGTAAAGGAGGAAGTGTGTGTCTGCGGGACAGAGAGGACATGTCCCTCCTGCACACACATCGACTGCAAAACAGCACGGTCAAACCCAAAGACCTCTGGGTAACGGACATGGTGCTGCTGCACAACGTACACAAGGTGACTTTCACTCGTGATCACTTGGTACAAACACTTCCTGTTTTCCTGGTTATGTTGTGACATAGTTTAAACAACGGTTTTGGTAAGAATTGAATAACATAAATTATTGATAAGTAGTCTGTAGTAGTTACTGGGGCAGATATTGTACGGTACAGGCGCAAACAAGCATTCCTCTCAATCAATGAATTATTGATCAGTGGTTTTGGTTAATGACATTGCAGACATGAAGCCACTGCATAATGCTTAGAGAAATACACAATCAGTAATAAGACCATCAATTATTGAACATATTTCACTAGCAATTCTTTATCGTGCAGATTTCCTGGTGACAGAAATAATTTAGTTGCATAACCCACATGAAGACCTTCCAGTTTTGCATGAATAATTAGTCAGAGGAATTGCTATTTTATATATCTATTGATACATTTATTTACTGTTTTTCCTAATGTATCTTTGTTTCCAATACATTTTTTAGATAGCTGTGTCTTTCACAAGTAAGGAGGTTTGTTTCTATGACATTCTGTCACACCAGGACTTCAGGTGCAAGTATAAACTCCAGGTGACTATACCCTGATGTTTCTGTTGGTTTGCGCAGTTTCTACCGTTGTATCACACTTTGGATATTGATTATCCAAAGTGTATATACCTGAGAAAAGTGTGTATTGACACGAAATAAAAATAATTGCACACACATTTCTTCTCTTCTCAAGGGTTTGATTTTTACTCCCTGGTGTTTGGATTACTGGGTGGATCCCTCTGACCCGGACCAGGCCGTCCTCACCATCGGAGACATCGGAGGACAGGTAATACACGGAATAATAAACGATGGACCAACCACAACAGAGCAGATAGTCCGTTATTCCATAAGTGTGTGTGTGTGTGTGTGTGTGTGTGTGTGTGTGTGTGTGTGTGTGTGTTCCCAGGTCAGTGCTTTATATTTCACCTCAGCTCAGATCTCTTTGTTTGAGAGACTTAATGTGAGGACGGACTCAGATTCAGCAGACATCATCCAATGGGACGAGCTGGTGAGAGGAAAGCATCGCTCCTGTTACATTGTGACACACCGAGCACACACACCTGCCTGGGTCAGGAAAGGTAAGAACACACACTAACACACACACGTATAAAGAAACATCTCTTTAATGAGCCAGATCAACTTGGTAAATGCACATAAGAATGTCGTTAAGTTTAAAATACTAGCATTTACTTGTATTTCTCATCTCGTCCCAAAATGGTGGGCAAGCTCCGCATGGATTTAAGAGCAGCAAAATGTCTACAAATCTTCGTCGCAAACTGAAAACCCACCTGTAGTACCTTGGCCCTTAATAAAAAAGAAAATAAATATCACTTAGCCCATTTGATACCAATCACTTGAACTTTGGGTTATTTAAAGTGAATACAAATGCATTTTTGTTGTTGTTCTGGGTTTGTATATTTATGTTTTATTGCAGTATTGTAAATCGCTTTCGATAAGACGTCAGTTAAATGAAATGCAATGTAACGCAACATGCCAAAGTATCCTAAAGTCTGGGTTTCAAAATGAGTTTCATGCCGGCTAAAGGAACCCTAAATCCTACCCTTTTATTTTCAATTAGTTAGCGCGGCACTCTTTTGGGGCCTCGGGTCAAAATACGTTTTAATTCGTGGGACAGAATGAAAGCAAGGATACAAAATCATTCTCTGGGCATCACAAACACAAACTCTCACCTTCACACCTGGGAGGAGAGCCACTGTCTTTGATCGCTTGCTTTTTTTTTTTTTCAGTATCTCTCACAAGAGGCTTATGCAACAGCATGGAAAACGCTTGGGAGGGACGCACAGACACACACGCAGAGTCCTGAGTCATCCACTTTATAGTCTTGCATAGCCAGGCTTTCGACTATTGGAATAAAGTCACAGGCTGGAGGTCATGCCTCCTGAGACTCGAACGCCGTCGCTTTAGTTGTATCTGGATTGCATCATTCGCACGGAGCCCCTCTGAACAGTCATTGGGCTGTTTGATAATGACTCAGCGCTCTGAGACTAGCTTGGCTGAGAGTGGGGATCACACCTTTAAATAAGCGCGACAAATGGGGAAACAAAGGGAAAACAATAAAAGGGGGAAACAGAGGAGACAGTGCCAGAACATTAAAAAGCACTGCTTAATTGAAATGTGCAGGCTGTGTGTGTGTGAAGGTCTGCTGTGTGTGTTTGGGTAGGGGAATGAGGGAGTTTGTGTGATTGTATGTGTGTGTTGGAATACCTCTGGGTGCTGGTGCAGTTCTTTTGAAGTTGTCCGCCCTGCAGTAGGCTGTGTACTATTAGACATGGCTGGTTATTCAGACCTCCAAACCTTCAGGCTCACAGGCCACCAGAGAGAAAGTGGGGGGAAGGAAACAGAGAGGAAATTAGGAGGAAATTGGGACAGACACAGATCCGTAAAGATAAGGAAGTAGAGCTCTGAATGTGTGTCTGTGAAAGAGAAAGACGTTAACATCCACATATGTTGTAACCAAAGAAAGGATCCCCAAGGACAGGATTTTAAAGCATAGTCTCAGGAGGCTGTTTGGTGGGCTATGGATTGCATGCTTTTTGCAGATGATGTCCTTCTTATATGGCGTCATCGGTCTGCAACCTTCAGCACTCATTGGATCGGTTCACAACCAAGTCTGAAGCGGACGGATGAGGATCAGCACCTCCTAATCTCTGAGACTATGGTTCTCAGCAGGAAAACGAAGGACTGTCCACTCCGAGTAGGGAATGAGTCCTTAGCCCAAGTTAAGGAGTTACATTACATTACATTTAGCTGACGCTTTTATCCAAAGCGACTTACAATAAGTACATTCGACCAGGAAGACACAACCTTGAAGAAAACAGAATCATATAAGTACATTAGGTTTCATAGAGCCAATCAGTTCAAGTGCTACTCAACTGGCTATAGATAAGCCAGTCCTTTATTAGTATATAAGTGCTCTGTTAGTAATTCTATCGCTCGAGGTGGAGTCGAAAGAGATGAGTTTTCAGTCTGCGCCGGAAGGTGTGTAAGCTTTCTGCCGTCCTGATGTCAATGGGGAGCTCATTCCACAATTTTGGAGCCAGGATAGCAAACCCTCGTGTTTTTGCTGATGGGAACTTGGGTCCCCCTCGCAGCGATGGTGCAGCGAGCCGTTTGGCTGATGCAGAGTGAAGTGCACGTGCTGGGGTGTACAGTTTAACCATGTCCTGGATGTAGGAAGGGCCAGATCCATTCACAGCATGGTACGCAAGTACCATTGTCTTGAAGTGGATTCTAGCAGTTACCGGAAGCCAGTGGAGGGAGCGGAGGAGCGGCGTGGTGTGGGAGAATTTAGGAAGGTTGAAGACCAGGCGAGCCGCTGCATTCTGGATGAGCTGCAGAGGTCGGATGGCACATGCAGGTAGACCAGCCAGGAGGGAGTTGCAGTAGTCTAGGCGTGAGGTGACGAAAGCCTGGACCAGAAGCTGGGTCGCTTTCTGGGTCAGCTGGGGACGCATCCTCCTGATGTTGTAGAGCGTGTATCTGCAGCAGCGGGTTGTAGCAGAGATGTTTGCCGTGAAGGACAGGTTGTTATCTAGGATCACACCCAGTTCAACTATCTCTGCATCTTGTTCTCGAGTGAGGGGACAATGGAGTGTGAGATGGGCTTGGAGAATCGGAGCAGCTGGAGTCTTACGATGAAGAGAGGCAGAAGGCAAAGCAGAAGCAAAGCTCTCAATCTACTGACCCATTTTGGTTCCTACTCCCACCTAGGGTCATGAACGATGGATCATGACCGAAAGATTGTGGAAACAAGCGGCCACAATTGGTTCCCTCCAGAGGGGGGCTGGCATCCGGGAGGGACTCGGAGTAGAGCTGACTTTGTGTAGAAAGGAGCCAGTTGGATGTATGGATGGATGGATGGATGGATGGTTGATGGATGGATGGATGGATGGTTTGATGGATGGATGGATGGATGGATGGTTTGATGGATGGATGGATGGTTTGATGGATGGATGGATGGATGGATGGTTTGATGGATGGATGGATGGATGGTTTGATGGATGGATGGATGGTTTGATGGATGGATGGATGGATGGATGGTTTGATGGATGGATGGATGGATGGTTTGATGGATGGATGGATGGTTTGATGGATGGATGGATGGATGGTTTGATGGATGTTGGATGGTTTGATGGTTTGATGGATGGATGGCTGGTTGCTGGCTGGCTGGTTTGCTGGCTGGCTGGCTGGCTGGTTTGCTGGCTGGCTGGCTGGCTGGTTTGCTCGCTGGCTGGTTTGCTGGTTTGCTGGCTGTCTGGCTGGTGCTGGCTGGCTGGCTGGCTGTTTGCTCGCTGGCTGGTTTGCTGGTTTGCTGGCTGGCTGCTGGCTGGTTTGCTGGTTTGCTGGCTGGCTTGGCTGGTTTGCTCGCTGGCTGGTTTGCTGGCTGGCTGGTGCTGGTTTGCTGCTGGCTGGCTGGCTGGTTTGCTGGCTGGCTGGTCCGCTGGCTGGCTGGCTGTTTGCTGGCTGGCTGGTTTGCTGTTCTGGCTGCTGGCTGGTTTGCTGGCTGGCTGTTGGCTGTTCTGCTGGCTGGCTGCTGGCTGGCTGGTTTGCTGGCTGGCTGGTTTGCTGTTCTGGCTGGCTGGCTGGTTTGCTGGCTGGCTGGCTGGGTTTGATGGATGGATGGATGGTTTGATGGATGGATGGATGGTTTGATGGATGGATGTTATGGATGTTATGGATGGATGGATGGTCAGATGGATGGTTTGATGGATGGATGGATGGTTTGATGGATGGATGGTTTGATGGTTATGGATGGATGGATGGTTTGATGGATGGATGGATGGTTTGATGGATGGATGGATGGTTTGATGGATGGATGGTTTGATGTTATGGATGGATGGATGGTTTGATGGATGGATGGATGGTTTGATGGATGGATGGTTTGATGGATGGATGGTCGGAGTAAGCTCTGTGTTGGTAAAATCTCCCGAAATGTGCAGCAATTTGATGCAGAACAAAAGATGCTTGCTTTGATTAAGTGCTGCCCTTTTTTAAATTACACACTCACAGCAATACAAATGTGCCGTTACATACAAACCTGGCTCGAGCAGATGTTCTGTATGCCGGCCTGGTTCACAAATAACTAGATGGATGATTGGGGTGTATCGGTGAAAGAGAGGAGGCCTCATTAATCAATGATAAGTCATGCGACAGTGTCAGAAAATCCACTGATCTTTCATTTTCACAGGCCGGAGAAAAGACGTGGAGTATGAAATGTAATCAGTCGTAATTATTTGCCCCAGCAAAGCGGCCGATCTTTTGACCTGCGACTGTCACATGCCGTCTCACAAGCCGCACTTATTTGTGCAGTATTTGAAAGCCAAGCAGCCTCTAATGGAGACGTGCAGCATCCAATTGAGCCGTTTTCACTCAAAGTGTTAATTGAGACAGATGGTGATGCAAGATCCATTACATTTTCTGTAATACCAGCGAGCAAATCAAACTAATTCTATGCTGTGCTGAGCGCCTGCAATTGGTTGGTTTACAGAAGGGCTGCGGTCAATGCACATTTAGCACAGAGTAAATGTCCTTCAGACGTCTGCTAATGAAAAACATTTTGGCATCAGAAGGGTGAAGTAACTAATGGACGGCGTGTCATCATCAAAATATGTTGCAATGTTGTTTTGCATTGAATTTGTTGCAGTTAAAAGTAATTTATTCCCTCTGCTGGTAAGTTCTGCTGCGTTATTGCTCCACAGAGAGGGGCTGCTTGGAAGACCCAGTTTTAATTTTCATCTCTTAAAATGAGTTAATTCGGAGATTGTGGAGATTAAATATGTGCAGATCAAATTTGTAATGAATTACTGTTCCCTGTCATAATGACACTTTCTCTCAGCTTCGTCCGGGTATTAGATTATAGATACCTTTTGTAACAGCTGCATGTAGACAAGGCATTATTTACATACTGAATTTAAGTCAATTTACACTATAATAGGCTAACTTACAACTAACAAAATGTAAACATATGGAGTGTGCAAAATAATTGCAGTTTCAGATTGAATTGAAATGCACAACCACAAACAATATATGTGAATATTCTTGTGATACTTGATTGTTATTCTGTAACTCCTAATTTCCTTTCACTTTCCACCTCTCTCCTGCAGTGCGTTACCTGGGCTCGCTGGAGGCCTTTGTGTCGTGCAGCACGCAGCCGCAGAGCAGCGTGGTGATTGGCTGGAGGGAGAAGGAGAGCAGGAGTCTACGAGTCACTTCCTTCTTCACAAAGAGAGGTGTGTGGGACATCGACCACCACCGTGAACTCAATCTGATCGGTGAGGACCAATGTGCAGTCAGACTTATATCCCTTACTCTTCTAAAAATAATACTAATAGTTTTTTTTTTAAATAAAAGGTTATGTTTGTCCACTCAACTGAATCCCCAACTGTTTCTTAGAGAGTAACGAAAGAGCAAATTTGAATCCACCCAAAGAAAGAATCAATGCTTAATGAAGGATTTGATGGCTGCAAAGAATCTCTATGCTATATAATAAATGTGTGTATGCATAAAAAAGGCTTTGGTTTTGAGACTATATTCAACACATAGACATACTGCAATGAATTAGATTCTCTGCTAATTTGGGACGTTCTGATTGGTTGTAACCAGAGGTGGGAAGTAGTAATAATAATAATAACAATATATTTAATTTATATAGCGCTTCTCATCTGCCAAGACAAATCTCGAAGTGCTTCACAACAAGGAGTAGTGGAGTACAAATACTTCGTTGCTGTACTTAAGTACATTTTTCTGGTATCAGTACTTTACTCCACTACTTATTTTTCTGACGACTTTTTACTTTTACTTCTTACATGTTGAACCCAAATACCTGTACTTTCTACTTCTCTCATGTTGAACTCAAATATCTGTACTTTCTTCTTCTTACATGTTGAACACAAATACCTGTACTTTCTACTTCTCTCATGTTGAACTCAAATATCTGTACTTTCTTCTTCTTACATGTTGAACACAAATACCTGTACTTTCTACTTCTCACATTTTCCAAACAGCTGGTTCCTTTAGTCTAAATGTGTGTTTGGTGGCGTGATCATTCTTTAGAGTCATTGCGTGCCTATTGATTTGAACACGATCCGTGTATCCATCACTTCCTGGTCTTCTCTAAAGAAGAGGGACCAATGGAAACGTTGTCATGCTGCCGTTGTTCAGCATGGAAACATTCATTAGCTAACAATGACATTATTGTTCTATTAATATAAAGGGAGGTCAGGTACTCTTTAAAACAGCTGCTAGTTATGGGTACTTTTTACTGAAGTACATTTTGAAGCCCTCTTTACTTTTACTTGAGTAAAGAAGTTTAGTCAGTACTTCTACTTTTACCAGAGTATTTTTAAGTATATCTGTACTTCTACTCGAGTAAAGGATGTGTGTACTTTTGCTATCTCTGGTTGCAGCCACAGCAGGTGTGGATCATCAGGTGTTGCTGTGGAACCCGTGTGTGACCTCGGGGCCGGTGTGTGTGCTCAGCGGACACACCGGCCCCGTCACTGCAGTCCGCTTCATGCAGGCCGAGCAACAACTGATCAGCTACTCCAAAGATAAGGTGTGTGTCTCTCTGCTAGAACAGATCATGATGAAGAGCGCTGTAATATTAATTGTGATACCTGGCTATGATTACTGCAGAGGAAGGACGCCATGGTGCAGATGATTGGAAGCCTATTTCTCACTGTTGCTGTTATGAGAGCCATCACTTTTTCTTTCTTCTCTCTGATGCAGAGAGGATGTTGCTGCTGTTCCTCGCCCCGCTTGTAGCTTTCTCTTTTGATTTTCATGAGATGATGATGAATATTTCACAAGCAATGTATGTTCCACCTGCCTTCTGCTCAAACACCATCTGCGCAAAGCTTTAAAGGTGACATGTCATGCTTTTCCGGTTATTACCCGTCCCCTTGTGTGTTATGAAGGTTTTTATGCATGTAAACGGTCTGCAGAGTCAAAACCCTCAAAGTACACCCTGTAGCGAGTAGAACTCTAACACAGAAAATACCTCCCCAAAGCGCCTCGTTGGAGATACGTCACTGTCCATTTGATTCTTCCGGGGACATCATGATGTCATGTCGTCCCCCGAACGAAATGGACCAATCCGTGGAGCCGTTACGTTACGTCCGCGGAGCCGTTACGTTACGCCCCCGCTGATTGGTCCAAATTGACCAATCCACGGACTTCCTCACACACTCAGTGCATTTCCCGGAACAGCGAAAGTTCTCTTGTTTTGTGTCCTCAAGCAAAAGGCAGAGTTGTGACTAAATGGCACTGCTTGAGTTCTTCTTGGCAATTATTGTATTTTTTCTGTAATTACTATAAGTTATCCTCCAGAGACCCACCCATTAATTGTTGTCCTCTGTGGAGCACATTGGGTTTTGGCCCATTACTTTGAGGTTATACATGCCACAGCATTAAGTCCAGTTGTACTCCACAGAGGACATCCTGGGCTTTTCAGACATGTGACATATGTGGGGGTATGGCTTTGAAAAAGATAATTTCATTGTATTTCAAAATAACGTCCATTAACACAAGCACTATTTATAGAAAGAGGTAATTTTGTAAGTTTGTAATTACCGGTGTTGTGAGGTCAATATTTGTATTAATTATAGTAAGGGAACATCTTAGGAGTTTAGTGAGTTTCAGAGCAGTGACCTAAACCTGCTGATGCTAAACCTTGTTTGACCTAAAACTAAATGTTTTTATGAATGTCCTCTGAGGAGGACATGGGGATTTGCTAACTTTTTATTTCCCCCATTTTACACAACACAAATGGAGTCCACTACGGGCCACGTAGGTTTCTGTAGGGGTCATGGTGGATGCAGTGGGAAAGCACACATCAAGTGTCAGATGTATCTCTGCATTTAAAAAAAGGATGGAGTACTACAAATGAGGGCTCAATATTTGTTGCATTGAGTTGTTGTGCTCTAATGTTGTCTAAATGTACTTGTATGTTAATGTTGCTTGTATACTATGCTTCGCATAACTAACACCCGATGTCGTCTACAAAGGACAAAACGAATTAAAATATATATTTTTAGTTTTTGTTAGTCATTATGTTAATACCACCCTAAAGACTTGTGTGACAAAAAACAGGACATTTGAAACCTCTTTCTTTCTGGGTCTCAGGAGGATAATGTCTTGTGATAAATATAGTCTTTTATAGTAGATTTTCTTTTTTTGTATCTGCGGTGCTTCATATAGCTTCTACCACTACAGCACACGTGAAAACCCACCAGTTACAATAACATGTAGATCTTACAAACATTTCAGAAGTCTGAGAAAAAAGTCTGAATTCTAAGAAACAAGTCAAAAATATCTCAGAAAATATCTCACTTATTTCTTCAAAATTTGGACAAAATAAATGTCGGTCGGATCTAAAAGCAAAAACTGCACATGTTCTTTCTGTACCTTCTCCAGGTCCTTTGTCTGTGGGATATTTCTCGTCAGCTGTGTGTTCACCGTCTGGCCGGAGTCTTCCCAAAGACGCAGGAGGACACACACACACTCCTGTTTCTCCACGACGAGCAGCACCTCCTCTTTCTCTCCTTCAACAGCCTGCTTCTCCTGCTGGAGAGGAAGGAGGCGGAGAGGAGCAGCAGCCATGAGCACCCTGTCACCTGTGTGCTGTACAACAGTCTGTTCAGACAGGTATGCAGCTGAACTGAGACTTTCTATTTCCCTCTCTCTGTTGATCTTTATTCCGAGGCATAAGGCAGGACATTGTAAGCATTAAATGTATTAAATGGAAACTGAACAATCTGGTGCCACTAAATGTTTTTAAAGCTCGGTTGGATGCTAGTCAATCGGAAGCTATTGGTACCTGTTTATGTGGATAATTATGTAAATGATGCTGTATGATGTCCTTTTGTTGTTCTGTTTATGCTTTTATGTTTCATGTGGAACAGGTCTCCCTTGGAAAAGAGATCAATGATCTCAATGGGATTTTATCTGTATAAATAAAGGTTTGAAATTAAATGAAATGAGGATATTTGAGAGCTCAATTTTGACCTTCGCAACAGCAGTTTTAAAATAGTCCATTTGGTAGAAGTCCCAGAGCTTTTAGTTATTTCACCTGCTCCTCATCATAACAGGACACTTTTTGCAACATATCAGGTTCATATTTGTATTTTGTGCGTCTACTGGGACATGTTTACGTGCTTCAACGTTCAAAAAGGTCTTTCTTTTTCTCATACGGCCTTTGATTGGCTATGTTTGTGGAGTATATACTATGTTGAAATCAAATACCTCGAAATACTTCATGATACTGTTTGACAGAAATGTAGTTTTTCTTACATTATTATTGGAGGAGCAGAGGTTTTACAGAGCATCAAAGCTTCATACGTTTTATTTTGATGCCCTTATTATGTATTATTGTATGTTTTAGATAAGTTATGTTCCCTTTACCCCACTCCATGGCACACTTGATATCAGTGTCCCTGCCAGTACACCAATAAAAGAAATAGCTCTTGCATTCAATATAACATTTTTAAAAGAGGGCATTCACTCTTGACACTCCTGCTTTTATTCCCACTTGACAGCAGCATTAGTCGCATACTTTCATCAGTGGCTTAGCACTAACATAAGAGTGTAACGAAGCGTGATGAATTGTTCTGCTTTACAGAGAACATCAGTGGAGCCCGGCTCTCTCAGGCAGCGTGGAGAGGATCAAACTCTCTCTGATGATGGATGTCCGTCCTTCTCTAGAGAATAGATATAGGAGAAATACAAGAGAGAGAGAGACGAGAAGAGAGAAGAAGAAGAGCGATAGGATAGGAGCAAGGCGTAGAGATAGAGCACTTCTCTCTAGATCTCTCTCTCTTCTATATCTCTCACTCTCTCGCTCTATTCTATCGATCGAGATCTCTCTCTCTCTCTCTCTCTCTCTCTCTCTCTCTCTCTCTCCCTCTCTCTCTGCAGGCCGTCAGCAGCGACTCGGCCTCCTCTGTGATCTGCTGGCGCGTCGACACGGGCCAAAAGGTCAAGCAGTTTCGCCGCTGCCATGGAGACGCAGAGATCTCCACGATGGCCCTGGACGGTACGCAGACCCGGCTGTTTACTGCGGGCGCTGATGGAGAGGTCAAAGTAGGTGGACACACGTACACCCACACACACTCAAGTTAAGACCGTATAGCCGCAGGTCAGTTGTCATATAAAAACTGAAACTCTGAAATGTAAATTCGTAAAAAACAAACAAACAGTAGTACCGTACTTTTCGGACTATAAACCGCGACTTTTTTCCCCATTTTTTGTGTACAGCTAACGGCCACTAGGGAACCTCCTAAATCTATGGATTTTACAGGTAAAATTAACCACCTTTAACCCTATGGGCTCTATGACCGGTCCGCGCCCGCCACCTTTAAGCGGCGGGCTCCAGCAGGAAAAGCTGGAGGCCGGAAAAGAGTGAGACAGGTAGCGCGGCAAAGTAAAAGTGGAACCGAGAGACAGAACGAGAGCAAGACAGACGGACAATTTAGCTGCTGCAGCTTATATGCAGGTGCGCTTTATAGTCCGAAAAGTACGGTAAGTGAGTTTTTCGTGCTTTGATGATGCTCCAATGTCGATGGGCAAACACAAGGTGACAATGGAAATTGTTGTTTTGTGACTTTCTTATGTTATCCTTCACGTCCTCTAACTGTGAATGCACATCCGTTTTGCCATCATCTAAGAAGTATTGAAAGGGTTGTAAAAATAAACAAACAAACATGTGGCGGTTGTTACTCTTGTACGTTATTTTGTTAGATGTTTTGTTTAAGAGGACATAGGGAGAGAAACCCCCTCTGGAGGGATTTTAGCCTTAGCAGACCATTTACATGCACAAAAACCTAAATAACACATTACAGGAAAAGGAAAACCCCAGAACGGATAATAGGGCCTCTTTAATTTCCTTTGTAGCCATAGCTAGCATTACAGCTTGACCTGACGCACCTTACGTGGCTGCAGCTAGCCTAGCCACCAGAGGCGGCGCTAGGGGGTGGCTACTTGGGCTCAAGCCCCGGATGTTTTCTGAAAAGCCCCGGATGTTTCACTTAAAAAAAAAAGAAAAAAAATTAAAATATATATATATTTTTTAAATGTCTCGGGAGTAATGTGCAGTACCGGAGTCCACCAGAGAGGCAGCCGCTGCAGGACATTAGCCTGCGTACTGCGTAGCCTTCCCTGCCCTGAAGAAGAAGTGATCCTTCCTAGTGCCTGACGAGTTTTAAGCTAATAGCCTATAAAGTTATGGATATTAGAAAGTTATTTTCATCGAAGCAGGCGCCACAAGCTGCAGCAGCAGCAGCAGCAGCAGCAGCAGTATCAGCAGCTGACAACAATGTCATCACCAGCAGTGAAGAAATGGATGTTTCAGGTTTGTGAATCTAATGGTGATATCTGCACTCTGGCTGACTGAGTAAGGAGTGAAAAAGAGTGATGTACTGTAACGTTAATCTTATAGCTCGTAAACATGGAGTAACCAAGGCAAGGCAAGTTTATTTATATAGCACCTTTCAACACAAGGCAATTCAAGGTGCTTTACAAAAATGAAAGACATTCAGACAAAGGCATTTAAAAACAGTAAAAGATAATAAAAGAAACATTAAAAGAAAAAATACATGAATAAAAAGTTACAGTGCAGTTTAAGATATGAATAGTTCACACAGAAGTTCCACTTTACTGATGAACACAACAGCTCAGTTTAAATTAAAAGCAGTGACAAAAAGATAAACCACACTAAGTCAATACCCTTATATGTTAGTATGTATACAGAACATGACTACAAATTATCCTAAGATGTAACGTTAACCCTTCATACCTCAGTCTACTTTTAAGACACTAAAATAACGTATTCCAATTTTTATTTTGTTTTCGCGCATGGAATTATACCGGCTCTCGTTTCAGTACACATAACAACGGAACCATAGCAACGGAACTGACAGGCAACACTCTGAATCCGATTGGCTGTGACTGCATCCACTCAGAGTGCCCGATTCAGAAACGTGACTCTTACACTCTTTACGTCACAAACAAAGATGGTGGATGAGAATAGATCTATAAAACGATAAGCAATGCGCAGTGGATCGGAAGAGGACGGTGTGTCGGCGTTGTTCGATAGCGGTGCGGTATGCTAATGGGAACACACGCCAAACATGCTAAATCACATCAGAAGGCATCACCCAGATTTTCCAATCACCGGAGCCCGGCAAAAGACAACAGCAGTTCAACAGCTGATCCCCGCTGTTTTTAAGAAGCCAATAGGCATGAGAGCCGAGAGACCAAAATAAATAACGGAAGCTTTTGGCATATTTTTTCAACGACTTTGCGTTCTTGAAACACTTTCTTATTATTTATGATGTAATATTTTCAAGACATTCTTTTTAGTTTTACAGCTTGATGAAACCTTTTTGTTTGACATCAGCCATTATAGATACTATGGCCATCTGAGTGTGTGTGGTACTGTTTGTGGTTTGTTTTTAACTGTTTAATACAGTTAATTATTCAAAATGTCAGAGTTCCTTATTTTTAAACTGAAACTTGCACTACTGTTCAAAAGTAAATAACAACAAACCTGGAATTATGCATTTGGGACTTTTTTTTGCTTTTTTTTGTTGAACCGTACCGAACCGTGACCCCCAAACCGAGGTACGAACCGAACCGTGACTTCTGTGAACCGTTACACCCCTAGTCCTCTGTGTTCCAGGGAACTCACCAAGTGTCAGAAAACACAACCCTCTCTCTTTTCCTCCATACCCAAATCTCTAAAAACGGGGCTGCAACGGATCTGATACAGACTGATCTTGAATTATTTTCTACGTCACAGAAGTGGTGCTCCGCTTATTGGTCAATTCTCCACCTATCAGGGGAATGTGGGGTTGGGCCACGGCCGGCCATTGCGCTGGAGACGCTGTAGTACATATGCCAGGCCTGTAAGTGGCGCTGTAGTCTGCCACAAAAGCAGCGAAGAAGACTTTATACTCTGCTCTGGCTCTTTTTCTCCCTCCCCGAGGCAAGCGTTTGCTCCCGCTGCTGTAATTCAATGCAATCCCTCCCTCGCTGTAATTCTCTCCGGTAGTCCACCAGCAGATGACAAACACCCTCCTCTCCGGCTCTTCCAAGGAATGAGGGGACCGTGCGGCAGAGTTTCAGTTAGATTTTTATTTCGCCGGTCAACATGTCCGTTAAAGTTTAAATCTTCCGGACAAAATTAGAAAAGTGCCGGTCAAAGGTCTTCTTTGTTATTTATTGAGCTTTAAAACAAATGAATAACGACTCTATATAATAATAATATAAGAATAAAACACAGAGGACGGAGATCTCTTTTCTCCCCGCTGCAGCCCAGCAACTGATCTAAAAGCACGCTCCCCTCTCCTGCAGGGGGGCGTGGTGCAGCTCACAGAATCAGCCCCCTGCAAAAACAGCGCTGGAAAGAGCAAATAGAGCGAAATGAGGCATGGCTAAAATGCAGGATCTGTTTGGTATTTTGAAAGAAAAACTATTTATATACTTTATATAGGTATGGCCCTACAATATATTGTTCAAATATAGCATGATATGTCCCCTTTAAGGTATTATTAAGGTAGGGTTAATGTTGCTCTCAAAGTGCACCAGATTGATGCTTTTAACTTCAATATTTAAAAAAAATTCTTCCCGAGGGGAGCATGCCCCCGGACCCCCCTAGAGGAGGTGACGACCCCCCTAAAGGATGTTTGGTCCACCCCCCACTTGTAAAAAAAATAGCACTTTACCCCTGCACCCCCGCCCAACAACTCCTGGGCTAAGCCCCGGATCTCCTACAATCCTAAATCCGCCTCTGCTAGCCACTGTAGCGAGTTTGACTGATTGATAACATTTTTGGATGTTTTTTACGCTTTTGCACAAGAGAGGCATATTAATGATAATTTTTAGCATTTTAGAAAAAATAAAAGCCTCATCTGTCGTCCTAATTACAACGTGTGTGTGTGTGTGTGTGTGTGTGTGTGTGTGTGTGTGTGTGTGTGTGTGTGTGTGTGTGTGTGTGTGTGTGTGTGTGTGTGTGTGTGTGTGTGTGTGTGTGTGTGTGTGTGTGTGTGTGTGTTCTATTGGCAGAATCGTTTCTTGCGTTTTTTTCCTTTCATTTTCTAATTTGGTCGTAATTTCAAACGTGTGGTGCTCTCTGAATTAGCACTGACTCAACGCTCAGTGTAATTGTTCTCAACAGATGAGTGCAGTAATTATACACATGGTAATCAATATAATCAACCACATCAGCTCTCTGACCGTGAGCCCTCGTGAGGATGCAGCCTTGTGCATCCTGTGCATGAGAAGCAGCCTCAGGTAGGCCTTTTGGGCAAATAGCAACTCCATGCATCGACTCTCCAATTTTCATCAGCGCTGAACCTGCGGCGTTGCAGTTCAGGCGGTTCCTTTTAACGACGGTGTTCCCATCGGGCCAATCAGCTTCTTTCTTTGTTAAATGCCACGACACAACATTGAACAAATTGGTGTGAAATATTACCTGAGCTGCCATGTTTGATGGATGTGAGGTAGGTTGGGGGATTTATATCCAAACAACATTTTAAAGATGTTCTTCTTGAAATAAAAGCCCTTAGACATTGTTTAAGAAAATACTGATCCTGTTACCTCTTGGTTTTACAGACGAGATAATAAAGTGAATTTTGCAAAAGGGAGTGACATGCAGAGTTGGGTCTATTTGTTTGCCTATGTGTTGCTTATAGATTGTTATGTGTGTTGCAGGTGTGGGACTTCAACGGCCGCTGCCTCCACAGAATGAACGCCGGCCTGGGTCGATCTGTGGACATCTCACAGGTGCTGCTGCTGAGGAGGAGTGTGCTGGTGATGGGCTGGGACAGGTACTGTGGTGCGTTTTGATGCCTTTACGTTTTAGTATTGCGAGCTTACTAATACAAGAAAACATGACAAACTGGAAAGAGACATCAGAGGGTTTTTTACTTTAACATGATTTCTGAATTATTGGAATGAAGTCTGACAGTTTTCCGGGAAAAACACTGTTATTCCCCGCTGTACAATGTGTGCATATTATCTCTCCTGCAGCGCTATCTGTTCCTACAGTGGTGACTCCATTTTCACCTAAAGAACCAGTCGATACCAAAAGTGGTTCTTCCTGATGTCCACCGGTCTCCAGTCAGTGTAACACATGTCTCTTGTGCTGATTCCTCTGCTCTCTTTGCCTTGTCACGGTCATTGGATCCATGGTAAACATCCATGCTGGAATTACAGGCGGACATTTGGTTCAAACTTGGTCATGTAATTAATCTGCGCAATTTTTTTCAATCAAATGTTACGTTTTAAATATGAATATCAAGCATTAATTCATTAAAGGTAAGGTATGTACGTTTGAGAAACCGGCTCGAGATACACTTTTTGTTATATTCCATGGAATGCTCTTAACATCCCGATAGCAATGAATATATGAAATGCTTTGACCAAAAATCCATACAAATATGTCATCTGTGGAAGCCGTGGCGCGGTAAAAAGCACGACCAATCATCTGAGCCGGCCCGGCTAAAGTAACTGGACGGCCTACCTGCCTGTCAGCCTTCCATCGGGGCACAAACTTATCTCGTGCCCTCATTGGTCATGTGCGCGTTCGTGTGTGATGGAGGAGGGGCTCTGTAAGGAAGGGGCAGATTTTTTCCGGCTGTGTATTTTCAAATTCTAGCGCACTCGAGCCGGTTTCTCCAAAATTACCTACCCCACCTTTAACGTAGACCGCCCCTATTTACAACACACCAAACTTCTGAAAAAAATAAAGTCAACAAATTCCTTTGAAGTCAAGAAAGGGCAAAGAGGAGCAAACACTATTGGCAAAGTTACTTGTTTGTCAGTCGCCGGGTCGGCTTTTTGTGTGTGTGTGTGTGTGTGTGTGTTTATGTTTGCCCTCTCCTGCTCCGTCTGCCTACGACTCAAAGCCATAAGACATCTGGACCCAGTGAGCTGATCTCAGCAGTGTGCCATCATCAAGTTATACGACTCTTCTTTCTCTGTCCTCCTCCACACACACACACACACACACACACACACACACACACACACACACACACACACACACACACACACACACACACACACACACACACACACACACACACACACACACACACACACACACACACACACACACACACACACACACACACACACACACACACACACACACACACACACACACACACACACACACACACACACACACACACACACACACACACACACACACACACACACACACACAGGGGGTGTCGCAGCATGGGAGACAGACAACAAAATACAGCCGTTATGACTTTCATCAATCATATTATTTCCTGTTTCTCTCACACACCTGGAGCTCAGTTTAATCCGTGCTGCGCGGTGTGTCTCGTGGCGTCGTATCAAAGACTTCTGCTGACCCTCACCATCTCACACAGGCTGAACACACAGCATCCTTGTTTCACATATTCTTCAGAATGATACATGTTTTTTCATTTAATGTACCTGCACTTCCTTAGCAACGGTCTTCAAGCAGACTTCTGAATGTCCAAATCGATCAATTACAATTCAGTATTCAACTCAGCCGTGTTAGAAGGCTTTTTAAAGTGTGTGTGGCAACAGGTGATGCTTCCTTTCTGGTCCATCTTGCTCTTTATGCTGTGGTAGAAATAGGATGTACAGTGTTTGGGTGTCCATGTTGTTCACCACAAATATACAGTAAAGAAAGTCTTTAAGAGGTTTCTATTGAAAACACAAACCTCTGAACCTTACCTTCTCCTTCTTTCTCTCTGCAGGATGTTCACAGTTTTCCGTCTGCGTTCCTTCTCTCAGTCTTACGTTGAGCCGTCAGAGTGGAAGGGAGGCGTTCATCATCGCAGCGACGTGCTCTGTGCCGCCTTCCAGCCTCCACAGACGCTGGTCACAGGTGTGTGTGTGTGTGTGTGTGTGTGTGCATTGCTAGCACTTGAAGAAGGATATTTTATTGAAATAAACCCAAAAGCTAGCGTAGTTGTTGGCAATGAACATCTGAAGTCCCATACTTCCTATGAGAATACAACATACAACATATTTAAAGAGTAAATATTTTTGCTCATTTTCAGGTATTTAGTGTCTCCATGCTTTAATGTTCAAAAGGGTCTTTATTTTTCTCACACACGCACACACACACACACACACACACACACACACACGCACACGCACACACACGCACACATGTCTCATTTCCCCTCACTCCCACTGAGAGAGCGCTAATAAACATAATTTAAATTGGACATGTGGATTAAATTGGTAGTGGAGGCTGCAGCGCGGGGCAGTGTGTGTGTGTGTGTGTGTGTGTGTGTGTGTGTGTGTGTGTGTGTGTGTGTGTGTGTGTGTGTGTGTGTGTGTGTGTGTGTGTGTGTGTGTGTGTGTGTGTGTGTGTGTGTGTGTGTGTGTGTGTGTGTGTGTGTGTGTGTGTGTGTGTGTGTGTGTGTGTGTGTGTGTGTGTGTGTGTGTGTGGGAGGGAGGGAGGGAGGAAGAAATGCATCAGTCTAACTAGTGGTGAAGAATAACTGGGAGTGTCAGTTGGAGGAAGCTGGCGGAGAGGAGCTGAACACAATGACAGAGAACACACACACACACACACACACACACACACACACACACACACACACACACACACACACACACACACACACACACACACACACACACACACACACACACACACACACACACACACACACACACACACACACACACACACACACACACACACACACACACACACACACACACACACGTGAAACTGGCTTTTTGCTCCAGCTCCAGCTATTCATTTCCTTCTGAACCATTTCTCCCTCTAACTTAGAAAAACACCCACTCTTATCCACCTTCCCACCTCCATTTCTCACTCTCTATACTTATCTCTAATGTTGACACGGTCTGCAGTTTATATCTGCGCTCGCACACACACCGGTAAACTCAGACTGAACTTCCAGAGCGTGAGGTGAAGTGATACAACTTTTTAAACTAAAGAGTAAATACGGTTCCGAGTGTTTGTGGTTTGATGGTTATGGAAGTGGACAGTTACGGCCCGTCCACACTACAGCTTCAAAGAAAGCTTGCCGGCGGGCGTGTCTGAAGCTCGACCAACAACCAATCACATGAATCTCCCGCCCCTGACACACAAGCAGCAGTTTGATTGGCTAGAGCTTGTACTGGCATATGATTTGATTGGCTGACGCTTCCACCGAAAGCTTCAGAAGCTTCAAAAGTTGAACATTGCTCAACTTTTGCAGCCTGACACGCCAGGAAAGCTCCGCTCTGCTTCCCACAATGCAGTTCGGCGAAAAGTGACGTCACCCCATTCAAAGTGGATGGGCAGACGCGTTGGAAACCGTTTTTGAAGCTGTCGAAGCTGTAGTGTGGACGGGCCGTTACTGGAGGACTGTCAGTTCAAACTCTCTGGCAGAAAAATCTTTGTGACAAGCTGTGGCGCCTTCCTGGCATTTTAAAGAATGTTTGCGTAAAGTAAGTTAAAATGGTGGCAGCAGTGATCGAGGTTTTCTGTAACTGTCCAAGTCTGTTCATTTTCTCTTCCATTAACCAGTCTTTAAACACCAGAGCCAATACTGTGTTCCTGTATGTCTTCTTCTGCTGTTCCCTTTAGTGTTTACTTCCTGTCTGTCTTCTTCTGTAGATTTGTCTGACGTCCAGCTCTCTGGGTGTTTCTCAATGTCGAGGACGCTTCCTTGGTAGGACATGTCTTCCGAGTCAGGTCCTTCAGAAGCGAGGCAAGAATCCTTCCTAGCCTCGGAAAACGAAGAAATGTGGAACAGGCTAACAGGTGTGCAGGTGTGCGTCATATGCGAGGCCCCGCCTTAAATGGAGCGCCATTTCCACTAAAGATTTGGGAAATTGGTCCGTGCGCAAAGCATTGTGGGGATTTTAAGACCGCGGAGTCTACACATGTGCAGCCTCGAAATTTCTCGCTACGAAGGACGCCGGCCTCGGTAGAATTCCAAGGAGCCTGGACATTGGAACAGTCCTTCGGCGGGACTCGATGACGTAGCATCCTTGAAATAGTGGCTCTGGAGCATCCTTCCTTGACATTGAGAAACACCCTCTGTCTTGTATCCACTTTCCTTCTCTTGCGCTCTACTTATTTTCTTTACTGGGGACAGTTTAGCCATCATGAATCCAACGTTTCCTACTCTCCACAAATATAAACATTTATGCTTCTTAAGTCCTCCATGGTGTTTTCTGACAGAGAAAAATAATGTTTGTTGACCGGACTTATTTTTGCGGATTGATATGACTGCACATAGTCCCTTGATCAGAGGGGCCTTCTTATCAACAGTCTGCTATCCTTAGCAACGGTCTTCTAAAAATAACAGACCTCTGGAATGTCCAAATTGACCAATCAGAATCAAGTATTTAGCCAAGCTGCTTAAGAGTTCTGCTTATCTTTTGTTAAGATGTTTAATGTTTTAAGTTACCTCCAAATTGTTTGTGTCTTTGGTTAATGCGGTTTCTTGATGTGACATAGCTTGCCAAACAGGATGAAGCACCAACACCATAAAAACCTGTAAAAAAGTCATGCTCACAAACTTTGTAAACGCATGCCAAAGTTTATATAAACTCAATAGTGGAATAAGAAAGGGAATGATTGATAGCAGAGAAAATGAAATCAATGCATGATCCTATCTTTCTATTTTAAACAGAAATACCATCGGTTAGATAATAAATACAGACACAACAACGACCCCCTGCTGCTCCAACCTACTACTTTTGTGGACAAAAACAAAACAATGATGAAGACTGAAAAAGAAATGTGTCGGAGTAACTGTCCCTTGACGATTTCTGTGGGCAGTTCCTTGCTCACACAGAAGAAGGAAAAAGTGTGTGAAACTTTTCTTTGTAAATAAACTGTGCCTGATCTCTCGTGCAGAGTACTGTATGTCGTTTAAAAAAAGATATATCATATATACTGCTTGACCTTTCCACTTCACCTGCTCTTAATACGTCTCTAATTAAGAACTTAATTAGGACGGAGCTTGTTAATTAAAGGGCTCTGACAAGTAAAGGATTCAGCCTGTGGTGAAGGAAAATATAATTAAATTAATGAAGCTATTGTTGCGCTAAGGAATGAAACACTGATTTATATAATTTCAAAAGTACATTTGTCTTTCAGCAGCGTGACAAAGGACAAAAGCAAACCTGCCAGTTTTTAATTGGATCATTTTCAATTCAATTATACCTGTATCATCTTGTTTTATTGTGCCTATTTAATAAAATGCACTACTGTCAATTGTGAAATATTAAAATAAAGGTTTTTTTCAAAGTTCCCATCACACATAAAAGATGAAGCCATTTCCAGAAGAGAGTAACGTGTGAAGCTCATTCCTGTGACAACAACACCACTTACTTTAATCAGCAGTTATATTTCATTTCACTGACGATTTTATATTTCTTTCATTTTTATATCCAAGGCTTTGTTATTTTTTCCCTTCTTCCATCTGTCTTCTCTGCATGTGCCCTCATTCTTAAGCTAAGTCATGAAAGTGTATTTTTCTGTTATTATTGTAGAATAGAGAATACACAGAAACTCTCATCACATTTTGTTTTAAATGAAAGCAGACTTCACAATAGGTCAAATGTATTATCAAAGTGTGTTGGTGAAATGGAATCCTTAGATCAACACAGTCTTTTTTTATATTAGTATTATTATTTTACAGTAGGCTACTTATTTTACACTCCGTTTCATTTTATGTCATTACACATATCCTAGCTTACTTTTCAGGGCCCTATTATGCTTTGGGGGTTTCCCCTTCCCTGTATTGTGTTTATATAGGTTTTTCGTGCATGTAAATGGTCTCCAAAGGCTAGAACCCCTGAGTTTCTCTCCCACACACTCCCTCTGAAACGTCTTTTGTTTACTTCCATTACATAATGACATCACTATGTAATACTCGCGCTTCTATTGGCTAGTGCTCTAATACAACAAATTAGCACAATAGGGTCCCTTTAAAAAATAACCATAACTTCTTCCTATGCTTTAAAATCCTATTGGATCTTTTTTTCTGGCCTATTGGCAAATGTGAGGAATTACCAGCTATTTATCTTTTGCACTATAACCGTGAACTGAAGTAAAAGGTGGATGTGAACTATTGCAGTGCTTTTGTCTACTTTGATACTTTTTTTGGACTAATTCTTTCATCCCCAAATCTGAGTGTAAAGACATCGTCTTGAAGCGATGACGCATCAGTTACAGCTGACAGCACATTTCTTCAGGGTTGCAGTCAGTAATGCCGTTTTCACATCCAAGCGTGCATGCTGCCAAACGCACCTGTGTGCCAAGCGAAAGTGGTGGTGCTATCAAGACCACCAGGGAAAACATTCAATTTAAAGTTATTTTGGACTCACACACAAGCTCAGGACTGTGTGTGTGTGTGTGTGTGTGTGTGTGTGTGTGTGTGTGTGTGTGTGTGTGTGTGTGTGTGTGTGTGTGTGTGTGTGTGTGTGTGTGTGTGTGTGTGTGTGTGTGTGTGTGTGTGTGTGTGTGTGTGTGTGTGTGTGTGTGTGTGTGTGCATCTGTTTGTTTGTGTCCCAAATGTAATGAAGTTGCAGAAGCAGGAGCGTTTGGCTGATGTGGGACTGAAGCCTCCTCATCCATATTCAGAGTCTGAGCTAGGTTCCGCTTGGCTTCTCACACACATACACCGTCACACACACACGCACGCATGCACGCACGCACGCACGCACACACACACACACACACACACACACTCAGCAGGGTACTTGTACACAGGGGTCCTGTGTACCTCTCTCAGTCACTACCCTCCCTTATTTTCACTACTCTCCTTGGATCCGTTAATCCTCCATGGCTGAACGCCTTCCAAGAGACCAACTCCTCTGAACTTTGATGGGTTGCCAAATATGTTTTAAGAAATGGAAATGCCAGCATAGAAATTGGAAACATTGAATGACAACTTCGAGCAGAAGATAATCTGATTTATATATTTCATTCTTTTCAAGTTAGTGAGCTAAAGGGGAAAGTTAAATAAAACCTTTTGGAGGTTTGACTGGTTATGTCTATGTGACATGCTTTTAGTCACTCTGACCCCTAAATACATTTGAGTTGTAAACACCATTGGAAAGAGGAAATTCTAAGCTTTCCAATGATATCCTTCACGTTTTTTAGTGAGAGGCGGCGGTGATTGCTAAAGTTGTCACTCAGTCTTTCCAAGCTTCAAAAATGTATTTATTGTCTAAATATGGCAAATTAAAGTTTGATATTCAGAAAGCCTAGACCCCACAATTACCAAAACACGATGTATCCTATACTATAATGCAATTGTTTGCTTACCAGACCTCTGTATCCGGCTTCTTAACTCTGCTTGTCCACTGAAATGACGGCAGCGAAGTTGCATTGTGGGTAAATTATGCTCCATGTTGTTGACAAGGACAAAAATACATTCATCTAATGTTATTCCAGCTCAATATTATAATTAACCATTGTGTGAATTATGTGGATAGCTTCACCTCCTTTATCTCCTTTATCCCTCTATCATACAAACAAACACACGGCATGATAAAAGTCATTTGAAATACAGACGCTGGCCGTGGGCTGCATGAATAATGCAGAAGACCCACACACTCATAAACTTTATACCTCCTATTGCTCACACACACATACACATCTTCAATTGCTAACCCACTCCTCACATATCTCATTAACTCCTGCTGTTCAACTGCAGCCACCTGATGAGATTCCTGCCGCATATAATAAACACACACTGGCTTATATATAATGTAGATTATTTGAAAAGCACTTTCTCACGAGGTGAGTGTGGTGGTACAGATGGTGGTGGGGACGGGCGTGGTGGTTTATAAGTGGTGTTTTGCATGATTCAACAGCACGAGGAAAGCAAAAGGAGAATGGTTGTTGATGTACATTTTGCATGAAATATAATGTTACACAATGTAAGTAATCAGAATGTGATCATTAAGGTATGTTAAAAGTAGAATGTCTGTGATCTATGTTTAAAAAAACTTGTCCAAATGAACTGTGGAACAAAGAGTGTCATGGTTGAACGAAAGGCAACTTTTAGTGGATTCAGGTAAACTGTCCTTCACCTTTCGAAAGTTAATGGAGTACGAAGTTATGATAGTAAAGTGGAAAACAGTAAAACTCCTTTCTAATATGCTAGAAAACAAAGTCAAGTGTCAGTTGAAGTAGTGAAAACATGGCCATGGACACCTGTAAAGAAACGTGACCATGGACTCCTCTAGGAAACATGACCATGGACACCTGTAAAGAAACATGACCATGGACTCCTCTAGGAAATGCGATTATGGACACCTGTAAAGAAACATGACCATGGACACCTGTAGGAAATGTGACCATGGACACCTGTAGGAAATGTGATTATGGACACCTGTAGGAAACATGACCATGGACACCTGTAGGAAACATGACCATGGACACCTGTAGGAAACATGACCATGGACACCTGTAATGAAACGTGACCATGGACTCCTCTAGGAAATGTGATTATAGACACCTGTAGGAAACATGACCATGGACACCTGTAAAGAAACATGACCATCACCTGTAGGAAACATGACCATGGACACCTGTAGGAAACATGACCATGGACACCTGTAAAGAAACATGACCATCACCTGTAGGAAACATGACCATGGACACCTGTAGGAAACATGACCATGGACACCTGTAGGAAACATGACCATGGACACCTGTAGGAAACATGACCATGGACACTGTAGGAAACATGACCATGGACACCTGTAGGAAACATGACCATGGCCACCTGTAGGAAACATGACCATGGACACCTGTAAAGAAACATGACCATGGACACCTGTAGGAAACATGACCATGGACACCTGTAAAGAAACGTGACCATGGACACCTGTAAAGAAACGTGACCATGGACTCCTCTAGGAAACATGACCATGGACACCTGTAAAGAAACATGACCATGGACTCCTCTAGGAAATGCGATTATGGACACCTGTAAAGAAACATGACCATGGACACCTGTAGGAAACATGACCATGGACTCCTCTAGGAAATGCGATTATGGACACCTGTAAAGAAACATGACCATGGACACCTGTAGGAAACATGACCATGGACACCTGTAGGAAATGTGACCATGGACACCTGTAGGAAATGTGATTATGGACACCTGTAGGAAACATGACCATCACCTGTAGGAAACATGACCATGGACACCTGTAGGAAACATGACCATGGACACCTGTAGGAAACATGACCATGGACACCTGTAACGAAACGTGACCATGGACTCCTCTAGGAAATGTGATTATAGACACCTGTAGGAAACATGACCATGGACACCTGTAAAGAAACATGACCATCACCTGTAGGAAACATGACCATGGACACCTGTAGGAAACATGACCATGGACACCTGTAAAGAAACATGACCATCACCTGTAGGAAACATGACCATGGACACCTGTAGGAAACATGACCATGGACACCTGTAGGAAACATGACCATGGACACCTGTAGGAAACATGACCATGGACACTGTAGGAAACATGACCATGGACACCTGTAGGAAACATGACCATGGCCACCTGTAGGAAACATGACCATGGACACCTGTAAAGAAACATGACCATGGACACCTGTAGGAAACATGACCATGGACACCTGTAAAGAAACGTGACCATGGACTCCTCTAGGAAATGTGATTATGGACACCTGTAGGAAACATGACCATGGACACCTGTAGGAAACATGACCATGGACACCTGTAGGAAACATGACCATGGACACCTGTAGGAAACATGACCATGGACACCTGTAGGAAACATGACCATGGACACCTGTAGGAAACATGACCATGGACACCTGTAGGAAACATGACCATGGACACCTGTAAAGAAACATGACCATGGACACCTGTAGGAAACATGACCATGGACACCTGTAGGAAACATGACCATCACCTGTAAAGAAACATGACCATGGACACCGGTAGGAAACATGACCATGGACACCTGTAGGAAACATTACCATGGACACCTGTAGGAAACAAGACCATGGACACCTGTAGGAAACATGACCATGGACACCTGTAGGAAACATGACCATGGACACCTGTAGGAAACATGACCATGGACACCTGTAAAGAAACATGACCATGGACACCTGTAGGAAACATGACCAAGGACACCTGTAAAGAAACATGACCATGGACACCTGTAGGAAACATGACCATGGACACCTGTAGGAAACATGACCAAGGACACCTGTAAAGAAACATGACCATGGACACCTGTAGGAAACATGACCATGGACACCTGTAGGAAACATGACCATGGACACCTGTAGGAAACATGACCATGGACACCTGTAAAGAAACATGACCATGGACACCTGTAGGAAACATGACCAAGGACACCTGTAAAGAAACATGACCATGGACACCTGTAGGAAACATGACCATGGACACCTGTAAAGAAACATGACCATGGACACCTGTAGGAAACATGACCAAGGACACCTGTAGGAAACATGACCATGGACACCTGTAGGGAACAAGACCATGGACACCTGTAGGAAACATTACCATGCATGTACACCTGTAAGGAAACGTATGCGAAACAGTGTTTACAACAAATACAGTTGGATATGGAACGTCATTGTCTGCCAAGGTGAACCGAAGACAAACAGAGATGTTTTATCTACAAAAATAATAATAACTGTTGTTTAACAATGTGATCCCGGCCTGGCTGTTTTTGCTGTGTTTTTACCGCTACAAAAATACTTTAAATATGTATCATAAGCTTTTGCACAATGTTTTGCTTTGTGTGCAGGAAGCTATGATGGAGAGATTATCGAGTGGAATAGCAGCACAGAAAATGCTTTGAAGAAACTGCGGCCACTTACTGAACACAGAGAAGGCAAGAAGGCTCAATTTCACACACAAATGCAACATTTTTTATTTTGAGACTTTTAAGTAAATGCTTTTCTGCCTCTATTTCTCAATGCTTTGTATACTGATTTCCCAGATACTCATCTTGGTGCAAATGGAAAAGAAGATGCTGATAACTCCATCGCCGTCACTAGACTGTTCTTTATAGCGGGACGCACACCTAAAGGTGAAATATTGAAAACTAAAAATGAAATGAATAATCCTACCGAAGAGGATTCGGGCCACATGGAAACATTTTCTTTGAGTTCTCAATTTAATCTCCGAATTCTGAGATTAAATGTTGGATTCTGAGATTCCTTCTGCATTTTTTCCTCAGGAATCTGTCTTTTTTTTCACATCATTTTCACATATCAACCTTAAACTGTCTTGTTTGTTAAAATAGGTTCTGTAATATGTGGGATATGGCATATTGTTTGTGTAAACATGCAAGTACCACACAGGAGCTCCTCCAAAATAAAGGCAGTAAATACAAACCAAATTCCTTTTTACTAAAAATCAATTGAAGTCCAAAAAATGTGTTGATTCTGCCTTAATATTTTAAAGCAGAAGCCTATTTAAACGTATATTCTTCCACAAAATAGTATAATGTAATTTGAGATATTTAGTTATAGCCTTCAATTCGAAGAGTTATTGTTGATGAAAACATAGTTACTTCAAAGAGTTCTGTAATCAAAAGCCTTTTTGAAATGCTAAATAAAATTCATATACTGCCTTGTTTTTATTGTTGCAATACACAGATGCACTCTGTTTTTGCACGTCACTAAGACAGTAAGGCTTCGGGTATGTTGAGCTTTGTTACCGCGTAGAGTAGCTTCACATCAATGATTGTTGGATTTGCTGAAATTGCTTCAAGTTTTCCAATTATTTATTTTGTACTTCTGTTCATATGCAATCCTCAAAACTCTCTCTTCTCTCTGGCTCTATTTTAAATATACTGTGGATGCTTGAGTTTTGAATTTTAGTGTGATGGATGCATTTCTCTCTGCAGCTGCTAGGTAAACAATCTGCATCTAGACCATAGATCTAGACCCTGTTCCTCACACTGATTGAGTATACAATGTGTGTTTGTATTGTAAAGCATTAATTTACTGCATATTCCCATATTTCCAACAGGCGGTGCAGACTTGGTGTCATGTGGAGGTTCAGGTGTGGTCAGACTCTGGAACAGCGCCCACAGCCGTCTAGTGGGACAGTTCACAGCTCACAACAGCGACCTGGGGTCTATTGTTATGACCGTCAGTCCCTGCGGGAAATATTTAGTCACAGCTGATAGAGAGGGGACACTCAAGACCTGGGACATACAGGTGGGTCTCCGTCACAATCACTTGTGTTATTGTGTCCAAGCTGCATGACACCATGCCATTAAAAGGGAATTATGTCAAAATGACAGACAGTGCTTGTATTTTGACATCTGTAGCTCGCTTGAGCAGGTCAGTCAATCATGTAAAAAGCCTCTATTGGTATATTATCATCTTCCTTGGTATTTTATTTTGAGTTGCAGAAGCTGTTGAAATAAATGGGAGGAGTATTGTTTGAAATTAGCATTCCCCTTTTAACATATTGAAGTGGATGTGTAAAAGAATGACACGTTTTGGAGGATTACATCGTTATTGCGTGATAATTTAGCTGTTTGGAGACTTGGATCGTATCATTGGGAGGCTAAAGGCGTAGCTTCATCACTGTCATGCTTATAATCGCAGTAAAAGAACACCCTCACGGGTATTATTGCCACAATATTCAGAGCTCAACTCTCTGTCACAGTTTATAAGAGGGGATGAATTCAGATGGGTGCGTCTCATTTGGCTCCCAGTTTAATTTATGGAGATTTATGTATATATGTAGCATCGTTGAAGAAGTTAGACAAGCTCAGTGCTCGAGTAGAGATCCTGTCCTGTGGCAAGTTTGTAATCAGCTGGATGACTAACATGATTGCGCAGTACAGTGCTCTCAGACGTGATATTTCTGCAGTTCAGAACCAGGTCTCACCCTAACATGATATATCTCAGTAGTTTGTGTTAACTTCACATCTTACATAACATGCCATATTATTAGTGTTGATAACATATGTCAACCCAGTCTCACAGTATTTCGTGTTATAGTCACGAAATTAATTTCATCTATTGATTCGTGTTCACCAACACGATTTTCGCATTTTTTCCGTGTCACACAGAACAATGTGTAAAAGTAACCTATTTCTATTGGTAGTATGTTTCGTGCCTGCACCACGTCTTTTTGTCCGGTCGGGTCTTGGAAGACCGGAAGCTGTGTGGTTCATGAAAACTTTTTCTGACTCAATATCTTACCCTAAGCCTAACCCTATCCCTTTTATTTTAAATGGTATAATGTCGGAGTTTTTTTGCCGTCCGCGAGGAAAATATGATTCTTTTTTTCCTTCTAATCTGTTATTATTTGGTGCAGGCACGAAACACACTACCAATAGAAATACATTGCTTCTAAAATCGTTCTGTGTCAGAATACTGAAATCTGTATTTTTAAATCTCTTTTCCCTTCTAATTTGTTATTATTTACATTGCTTTTAAAATCGTTCTGTGTGACATGAAAAAAATGGTGAAATCGTGTTGGTGAAAACGAATCAATAGATTCATTTTGTGACTATAACACGAAATGCTGTGAGACTAGGTTGCATATGTACTGCATAATAATAATAATAATAATCATTTAAATTTATATAGCGCCTTTCACGAAACCCAAGGACGCTTTACAGTGAGAAGTAACAAAACAAAAGGTAATAATAGACATACAGAGCAATAGCAGGAAATAAGTGACTATAATTTAGTTGAGGCCGAAGGCCTGAGTGAACAGATGGTGTTTGAGGTGTTTTTTAAAGGTGTCCAGAGTGTCTGCATTCCTGATTGCAGAGGGCAGAGAATTCCAGAGGGTGGGGGCTGCGACACTGAAGGCTCTGTTGCCAAATGTTTTTAGCTTGGAGCGCTGGATGGAGAGCAGCCCTTTGTCAGAGGACCGCAGGTGACGAGAGGGGGTGTAGGGCTGAAGGAGGTCAGAGATGTATGGAGGGGCTAGGGAGTGGAGAGATTTGTAGGTTAGCAGGAGGAGCATACTTCTCTTTCAGAAAAACAAACAAGGTCGTATCTTTTTTTTAATGTAGATTTATTAACTGTTGACTTCACCTCTTCTCAGAATGGGGATATTAATCTTTGCTTATATAACGTTGGACTTGTTTTACTATAATGTGTGTATCAGACACATATTACATTTTAAACAACAAACAAACAATCACTTGGTGGCCCCGGTGTAGAACCTCTTCGACCCCCTCTTATATCTGTCTGCTTGACTCTGAGATTCCTTTTTATAATATTTCTCCAGGTAGTGTAGTTAGTGACAACAACAAAACAAATGCTCATGCTAGCTTTTACAACTTGAAGTAGCAAGGAGTGGGCCTTAGCAAAGAGTCCAACAAGCTGGCTAATGTGGAAATTGATGTGAGATATTGTACCAAAGAAGTGTGATACATGTAAAAGGGCAAAAAGTCTTGTTGCAATTTCCAGACACTAAAAGAGGTCTGTTGAGTTCCCTGGTAATTATCAAATAGTAGCAGTTAAGTGAATACTGTTCAAGCAATACCTGTGTTTGTGTTTTATAGTGATTTCTCTGTTTTGATCCTTTCATAAATGTGAGGACTAAAATGGCGAGAGACAAAGGGCTGTAAAAAATAAGTTTTATTGCAGTGGGGGAGGTCGAGGTATGCAGCACAGGGTGTGGGGAGAGGAAATTCTGTTTGAGATCTCTGGCAGGCCAGGTTTTAAGGAAATCTATGTATCTTGGATAAGTATATGTGTGAGTTTATACATTCCTGTGTGTTAATAGTTGAAGGAACAAAAGGTACATTTTTCCTCTCCAATATAGAGAGGTTTTTTATAGATTTCTGAAACAATGTTCCCTTTTTTGTTAGAAATAGATGAGCACAATAGTTTTTTCTTTGACTGTTTACCTGTTTAGCAAAAGAGTGTTTTAAGCTATTTGTGAAGAAGGAAGATGCAGAATTAAGGGTGATTTCTGTTTGGAGTGTAAAGATTATCCCTGATAATGTTTTCTGGGTTAAACCATCGATATGTTTTACAAATGGGAGGGACATTTTCCTTGAGTTTCAAATGGGGTGCCTTCCCAACACCTGTGGCTTTCAAAGCTGCCAGACGCTGATTGCCCTGTGAGATAGCGTTTTGGTATCTCCCCAATGAAACGCCACCCCTTCTTTTGTATTAGGGAAATGTTTTTCTGGTTGTTAGCCCTCTCTTCATGTGCTGACAAGACGATAGGATGTCCGCAGGGCGTGAATAAGGGCGGGAGTACTCCACACATTGCTTATATGATTCTTTGAATTGTATAAGTAATGTATTATATTATATCGTATTGCATTATTACTACTTTGTTTAATTAAAACGGATTATTGTTTAACTGGTATCCTGGTGTCTTCTAATTCCTTCCCTGTTATGATTTCAAGCAGGACTCGTCAAAACAACACGCGGTGAGGAGTTGGGTTGTAAACACCCCCACCTCGCAACACTAGCTAGATACATCTATTATATTTGAGAAAGAGGATTGTTTTTATTTCAGCTGGCAAAACAGTGTTGCTTTTAGTTACTTCTATCTGGATCTAAGGACTCATCGGTTTCTAAAATGATGTAGCTAGCTAGCCAAGGTTGAATTAGCTAGCTAGCTTGCTACAGCTAATCAGCTATTTTTTATCTCAGCAAAACATTGCCGTTTTTGTTTGTATTGTAAACCTTTGACATACATAGAAAGGTAGCTTAACTGAGGGGGGCATAGCTTATTTCACTCTTATTTATAAAAGTAAAATGCATTTTATGTATCCAGCCTGAACAGTAAAAGCAACTTGCTGCTTTTCCTCTCTGTCCCTCAGCATTATTATCTTGAGCTACATGATGGAATAACTGACGAACCTCCGAAACTACTGAGCAGTTTCCGTCCTCACCTTGATCGTGTGATGCACTTGGAGACGTGTCTCCATGGCAACAGACTCCTCGTTCTCTCGGCGTCATCAGACTGCAGTGTTGCACTTAGCTACCTGCGGGGAGATAACGTGGGTCTGTTCGGACAGGTACACACACACACACACACACACACACACACACACACACACACACACACACACACACACACACACACACACACACACACACACACACACACACACACACACACACACACACACACACACACACACACACACACACACACACACACACACACACACACACACACACACACACACACACACACACACACACACACACACACACACACACACACACACAATTGCATCAGGTCATTTAAGTACCCTGCAGCAGCTTCAGTTACACAACATTACCTGATTGTGAGATTTTCTTTTTTAAAGCAGTGATATTGTTTCACACTGTCAAGGTAATGGTGTCAGATCTCCTCGGTTCAAACAAACAGTGGTGCAGGCAGTCTAAAGACTTTACCTCCCACTCTGCTTCACGCTGGTGGGTGGCTTCCAGTTGACGAAATGGATGTGAAACCCAGCATCAAGCTTTGGTTAGGCGTGTGTGTGTTTGTGTTAAAGGACACCCATATTAAGTTAGCCCGGGGCAGTGTTGGCTCAGTGTTGCTTCATTTCAGATTGCCTTAGGCTCACAGAGATACACACAAGGCCCACACGCAGACCTACAAATCTTAAAGAAACTTAAAGAAAAACAACTTAAAGAAAAACAACTTAAAGAAAAACAACTTAAAGAAAAACATGCTTTAATAGAAGGCAATCATGCATGTACACCCACATACATACAGCATGGCACATTTCACTAGACATTGTTGGATTCATACATTATCGGAGGTTAATGATGACAATAAAAGACTGCATCCATATTCAGCAACAGGTTATCAAAGGATACACTATGAATATGTTACAGAAGACACAGAGACAGTGACTCGCATTAAACAGATTTCCACTCCAGTTTGATGAGAGTTCCTCAGGGAGATGAGGCTGCATGTTTTAGTCCTTACATCTACATGACCCCAGCAATTACATCAGAGATTCAAAGGAGCAATGTTGTTGTAATCTTGCGCTGATCCCAAATGTTCTTTCTCTTTTGTCTCTTTTGTCTTTTTTACTTATTTTTCCTCCCAAACCCCATCCCCTCAGGAAGCCTTTGCCTACTGTCAGGTCATCATTGTAAATAAGAATTTGTTCTCAATAGATTTTCCTGGATACATAAAGGTTCTACTACTACTACTACTACTTACAATACCATAACACTTAATTGTCAGATCAAGTCTGAAATTGTTCTAGCATCACAGTAGCTCCATACACAACATCAACAAGGACACATGTTGAGACAGGAAACAAGGAAACAGACATTTGGCATATAATCACAATCACTGAAGAGAAACATGTTCAGGACTTAACGTACTTATGACTTGTGATTTAACTCTGTATTTATTTAAGGATTAATTGGTGCACAAAAGAGTGCGTCAGTCTATTAACATGATTATGTCGGGGGCACCTGTAACTTGAATGTAATGGTAATAAGTCTTATTCCAAGTTCAGGACACGGTTTGAGTCAGAGACAATCTTTATATATCTTTTATATGTTTGATTGGTGGAGCAGTTTTAACTTTAAAGCGGTTGACAGACACTTGTAACATGCAAGAAGAAGATTTTGTCTACTTGCCCCAAAGACCTAATGCTGCAGAGAAAATACATTATTTGTATTCAATGTGGTTGTAATGGGATAGAAGATGGTCTATCGACACACCCAAGTATTTATACAAGAGTACCAGCTTTCTTATGAATGATATGAAGTCTTCACTGCTCTATGTAGGAGGAGCAATGGTGCTTGGAGAGAACTGGACCTTTGCACCCTCAGCAGGAAGCAGAGCGGAATCCGAGAAAGGAGGGAGGTGAGAGGTCACCTCCCAACGAGACACTCCCTGACCCAGGACCCTCTGCAGGGGGGGGAGAGGGGGGGGTAAAAGACGAAGGAGAGGACTGTGGCAGCATCGCGGGAGACAGCAGGAAACATTTATCCCGGTGAAGAGTTGAGTCTTCAGTGTTCCAGTTTCACCACGCTGTTTCAAGGTTTCAAGGCTTTTATTGTCATGTGTGCATCGCTGCAGTGTAGTTACGACGGTGAACATCTTAGGTTGTCTCCCCCAAAACAAAATAACTATACAATTCTGGAAAACTTAAGATAATGGAGACAGGAGATGTACGTGTTTTACTTGCATGAAAAACTATAATATAGACGTTTTAAACTATAATATAGACGTTCTGTCTTAAGTAGTGTGTCGATACCGCACACACACACACACACACACACACACACACACACACACACACACACACACACACACACACACACACACACACACACACACACACACACACACACACACACACACACACACACACACACACACACACACACACACACACACACACACACACACACACACACACACACACACACACACACACACACACACATTCACAATAGACGCTACATGACTTACCGTCGCAGGAGGAGGCAATAACAGGAAATGTACGAGGTAGGTCTTCTATTTTTCTCAGAATTTAAACAATGGTTATATAACTGTGCTGTTTTGTGTTTCAACCATATTCTTGAGCTCTCCTGCAAAGTAAGCCATCGTTCCAAAGTACAAGGTTACTTCACACAGACTGAAAAACTGAGACGTATGTTTACTCAATATAAAAATATATTCATATGCTCTAAAAGCTGCTGTCATGTTAACTGTCCTGTACAGTATGTATGTGTAATGATCTTCCATTATTTTTAAATGGCTTTCAGAGGAACAGAAACATTTGATCTTGAAAAAAGTCTTTGTCAAGTTTCTCTTGATATCATGAATAGTCCTGAGACAAATGAGCCATTGTCTATCTTATATACTGGACAGTGAAGCAGTGAATAGTCATGGCTGCCTTTGACAACCACAAAGAAAAAAATGGCTTTGTGACACGGCCAATTCTATGATTCTTACTCAGAAAGAGATCACAGAAAACGTGATTTTTCCTGGGAAGTATGCATGTGCATTGTGGTTGGAAAGTGATTATGCTGTTGCAAAATAATACTCAAAGTCAGTCCTCTACTCCCATTCGTTGCCAATGGAGTAGCTCCAGGCTACATTTGGCACCATGAATCTTATTCTCTGGTTTTTCTACATTAGTGGGAATAATTTGTATGCCACAAATACTAATGAGGCTGTTTTTGAATGAATGCGAACTCATTAAAGTCATCACTGTAATCATTAAACTCAACTTTAAAAAGGGGTCTCTGAGTTTTACTTAAGGCAAGGCAAGTTTATTTATATAGCACTTTTCAACACAAGGCAATTCAAAGTGCTTTACAAAAAATGAAAGACATTAAGCATTAAAAAAGAAAAGCTAATAAAATAAACATTAAAAGAAAAAGTACATGGATAAAAGTTACAGTGCAGTTTAAGATGTGAATAGTTCAATTAAAAGCAGCGACAAAAAGAAAAGTCTTCAGCCTGGATTTAAAAGTAGTCAGAGTTGCAGCGGACCGGCAGTTGTTTTTTCTGGACTTTTTAGTGTCTCTATACGAAGAGACACGGTGGCCCTAAAGCCATCTTGCCAATTCTGTATCTTGCTTCATTGAGCTTTAGTTGATATACATATACACATTTATGACAAAAAACTGTCCTTTTTCACAAAGACTGGCTACTGTTATTTGATGGTTTTGTGGCAATACTTTCCACCAGTTTGAGCTGATCTGGAAGAAGCCTGAGAACCACTTCCAAACCACAAAGTTAAACATAATATTGACTTGGAGAAACCAATCTCACATGTATGTCTGCAAAGGCAACATGCCTTTTAAATTAGAAATAAATGCCTTTTTGACCAGCAAATAAGTTTCAAGTAAAATTGTCCAATAAACCAACTGAAGCCTGCGGGCATTACGTTATCATTAGGCAAACATAGAGTCTGACATACTGAAATGTGCCCTAATGGAAGTAACCCAGTTGAAAGATGTTTCATATTCACTCCAGCTGGTTTCTGAATTAGGATAAGGCAGCAAATAAGTGTGAAAAGTCAATATCTGCTAAAATGAGTTGTGCACTAAACTGAAGAAGAAACAAAATGGCCTGACTGCAGATCTCTGCCTCTCTTAAGCGCTAATAAAAGAGTGGCTTAACAACTGATTGGCTGAGAGAGGAAATGCACCAAGCTGCTTTCAATAATTAGTTAGCAGTAACTCCACACACCCTGGTGCAACAGGTGATCTAAATAACCTCCAATCAACTCAGAGGAATTTAAATGTTCAGCTAAAATGAATTAGGAAAAGGAAAAAATTAATACTAATAATAATAATATGTGGACGGGTGGCGCAGTGGTCTGTGCATCTGATCATCAGATCAAGGGGGGTGCTGGGGAACTCCGGTTCGAAACCCGCTCCTGCCGCCACTGCGTCAGGCCGTTGTGTCCTTGGGCAAGACACTTCACCCGGATTTGCTCCTGTGGGTAACGTCCACAGTACATGTATGATATCAATGTGTACTTGTAAAAGCGCCTCGATGATCTCGAGGCGTGAAGATGGACGGTGTGGCGCAGTGCGCTGTGCAATGATCATCAGATCAAGGGGTGAAACCCGCCGCTGCTGCATCTGTAAAGCCGTTGGGCAAGACACTTCACCTGAACTTGCTTCTGTGGGTATTGTCCACAGTGACCATTGCATGTATATAACAAATATGTGTAATGTGTATCTGTAAAGCACTTTGAGCACTGGAAAAGCACTATAATAAATGCAAGGAATTATTATTATTAATACATACCAAAGATTCAGGGACTGCCATTGTTCATAGGGGATGTGAAGGGGTCTTTAAAAGAGTCCTTATTATGCTTTTAGGGGGTTTCCCTTTTGTCTTATATCGGTTTTTTTGCATGTAAATGGTAATTGGGACTCCACCAAAGTCCACTATGAGATATTTCTGTCGGGACCAAAGTGGTGGATTGATGGACTGACCGACATTGTCATGCTTAGAGCCACTTAGCTATTAAAATAATCTATTCAAATCATCAGCTATAATCAGAGGTAATCATATGACATGGAACAAGCTCAAGGGAAGATCAAATCCAAACCAATCAAGAGAACCATTTAATATGAATCTACATTGTAATACCTTTTGCAGGATAATGAAAACAGTGGATATGGAGAGGAGACAGAATGTAAGTGTTTAAGGGCAGGTCAAATGATAGAGGACCCCACATCTTAAAGGAATAACTAACTCTAGAAACGGCTGAAAAGTGTGAACTGGAGGGGAGGTGCCCACCAGGGAGAATTGTGTGTGTGTGTGTACTGTACTGTACTGAAGTCATCAGAAAAGTTTGTGTGTTTGAATTGGTGGAAGCTCCAATTGGCAAGTCTACCCTGGGCCTCCAGCCAGCGACTGGGCACGAGGTGAGGAGAGGGAATGGCCTCACTCCATCACTGGCTGAGTGCAAGTGTTTTGGGGCGAGTGTGTCTGAATCGCCTCAGTCCATCAGAGCACCCATTTACCAGTGAGTGAGAGCGTCAGGTCTGTTCCGCTCACTCCATCACTGTGTGTGTGTGTGTGTGTGTGTGTGTGTGTGTGTGTCTTTGTGAGTATCACCACGAGAAATAGCTGCCCTCTGACACACACACACACACACACAAAGAAAAGTGCGGGGTTTAATCTTTCTGATTTTGCACATGAATATCACGTGAAATTATAACAAACTAAATTATAAGAGAGACTATTAGGAACAAGTCTTACAAAACAAGCCCGTTAAATTTAGCAACACACACACACACACACACACACACACACACACACACACACACACACACACACACACACACACACACACACACACACACACACACACACACACACACACACACACACACACACACACACACACACACACACACACACACACACACACACACACACACACACACACACACACACACACACACACTGTAGAAGCAATTACAAGCAGGCAGGTTGATTTTGATTTTAATTGGAGCTCTTGCTGTGCGCTCCACCTGTTATCGTTGGCAGCCAACAAACACAAATGTGGAGTTTTCGATTCTGAAAAAGTATTTAGCTCAGTTTTATTGAATTTCCAGCAGGCTAATCATCAGTTCCTCCTCCAGGTTCTCTGAAAGTTAATTGGTGAAGCTGGTTTATTACGAACAAGTGATTGGCAGTATTTAGTGAATTGTGTTTTATTATGATTAAAACGTTTTTTTCAGAAGTTATTACTGAATCTTTGAAGAAACTTAGCATGGAATCAGATTTCCACTCAAATTAGGCCCTGCAGTTTTGACTTGTCAGTCTCGTTGTTTCACTGGCATCGTCTTTCACACAATGATACAAGTGGAAGCATGAGTGATGAAGTGTTTTTGAAGCCTAAATGATATCACCAGAAGTTAACATTACGGTCACATGGCTGCGTATCGTCACTGCTAAGCTAAAGGCGGCTAATGTGTCCGTGTGATGCGTTCAGTGGTCTTCACACATACCTTCCTGCGGGTAATCCTAGTATGTCAGTGTGCGTTTTCCCACACGTGTTACACTGGAGCCTGCCTGCTTAATTGAATGTGTACTGTGCAAATGTGCATACGTGATCGATTTAGTCATTCATTTCTTCTGCCTCATCCTTATCATTATCCCCCCTCCCTGCAAAGCCAACACGTCTCAGACAGATGATGGATTCTAATGAATGGGCTCGAGGTCATTACCATTAATGTAAGCTCTGCAGGACACACACACACACACACGCACGCACGCACGCACGCACGCACGCACGCACGCACGCACGCACGCACGCACGCACACACACACACACACACACACACACACACACACACACACACACACACACACACACACACACACACACACACACACACACACACACCAGATCACAAGGATTAGAAAAAAACACACACACTTAAGTATGATGCAGTATATTACAACCACTAATTTTTCTCCTTCTTCTTCTCAACTTATTTCCTAATTGCACATGAGGGACAAAGAAGGGTCAATCCTCACTGATCCAGAAGACTATAGACTGAAAAAAACTTGTACTGAAAGTTAAAAAACAACTCACCTAAACATTTGCTTTAATTTGTCTTATCTCAATCTGTATGGACATTTTTAAAGTGGGTAGCCTAAATGTTAATGGTGCCAAAGAAGCTTAAAAAAGGAAACTGTTCTACTCTCATGGCCTGGTGGATGTACGGAAGAGGATGCATGCAGACAGTGTATATCAGGGATCACCAACTACATTTGTCCAAGGGCCAAAATTATGCCTAGAGACACTTTCGGGGGCCAGCGATTTTTATATATAGCCCTGAATTTTGAAGTTGTTGACCGGGGGGGTGCTAGTGGAGCACGCTCATGTACTGTCAAGCCGCCGGAGCCTCGCAGTGGGGCTACTGCGGAGCTCATAAAGCAGACTCTTCACGCTAACGAAGGATCACTTCTTCTTCAGGGCAGGGAAGGCTACGCAGTATGCAGTCTACTGTCCCGCAGCTGCTGCCTCTCTGTTGGACTCCGGTACGGCACATTACTCACGAGACCTTGTAAATAAAAAACCGAGTCGAGGGCGAACCATGGATGTATAATAAGAAAAAAAATTATCCAACGATTTACAGACCACTCTTTCCCTAGGTAAGTCTATGGGAAAAAGTGTTTCCGGGCCTGGCAACCAAACGGAAGTGTAGTACCGCGGTTTGGCCACCACGAATATGTTTATCCCTGGTGGGTCGCGGAGGTACTGCAGGGGGGGCGCGGGGAGATTTTTTTATTTAATTATTTTCTTCTTTTAGCTTTGTGAAGCACCTTGAGATTACATTGTTTTTAAAGTGTGCTATATAAATCAAATGTATTATTATTAGTATTATTAATATTATTATTATTCAATTGTAAACAAACACTGCTCGAAAATATCTCATTGGTCAGAGAGCTGTGGGCATAATGCTGCCTTTTGCAACATCCTACTTGTGTGCGATAGGCTTTTCTTGCTGCCATCAAAACGAAATACAGATCAAAGCTGAACATTGAGAATGAACTGAGAGTGGCAGTTTCAAAACAACAGCCCCGGTTTGAGAAGATCTGCAAGCGAAAGCAAGCACAAGTCATTGATAAGCTATGGAATAGGAATGGTAAAGTGATGTGATTGTTTGCAACCTGCAGTAGAAATAGTAGTTCATTAATATATTTTCCTTAAAGAAATTTTAATTAAAAAAAATCTACTACTCTGGGAAGAAGGCCAACCAGTTTTAATTAGGCCAAATTAATTCACAGTATATTACAAGCACTTTTGTTCATGTGTAATCCATAATAAAATATACAATTATCGTTGGATCTTTATATCTTCTTATTATCAGCAGAGAAAATGTAATGTTTTTACAACAATATACAATACATCCTACCAATATAGATGGGAACCGGGTTGGGGGGGGTCCCAAAAATATTTCCAATTACCCAAGGGGGGCCCGACTGAAAAAATGTGGGAACCACTGGTCTAACCAGATGATGGCCTGACTCAATCCTTTTATCGTTTTAAACACCAGTTGTGTACTTTGCGAATGTGTAAAATTATGACAGCTGGCTATACTGACCACTTTATTTTTTAATCAGAAACGTTTTACCTAAAAGTGGATACTTGCATTTTAATAGAGTTTTAACTTTGAACTCTTAACTAAAAAGTGAAGTGACAGGGCAAATTAAATTGAATGAACAGAACCAGGCCAGATGAGAAAGAGGGCTGTTTTCCTCTCGTTGCTGTGAGTATAAAGTGGACGAGGAGCCGTTCGAAGGTTTCTTCCCTGAACTGCCTCAAATCCCTGAAAAGACAAACTCACAGCTGGATAGGCCTCACAGATGCAGGAGCTTTATGCTGCTCTATAGGGCGGAGGTCTCCTGGCTTTGACAGACTGACTGACATTTGTCATCTTGTGTTCGTCTCCTTCTCATTTTCTTCTTCTCATTTTCTTCTTCTTCTTCTTCTTCTTCTTCTTCTTCTTCTTCTTCTTCTTCTTCTTCTTCTTCTTCTTCTTCTTCTTCTTCTTCTTCTTCTTCTTCTTCTTCTTCTTCTTCTTCTTCTTCTTCTTCTTCTTCTTCTTCTTCTTCTTCTTCTTCTTCTTCTTCTTCTTCTTCTTCTTCTTCTTCTCATTTCATTTCATTTCAAACCTTTATTTAACCAGATTGGTCCCATTGAGATCATAGATCTCTTTTTCAAGGGAGACCTTCTAATTGGGTAGTCCCTTATCCTTCTTCCCAAATAATGTAATTGCTTGGCCATGCAGTGCAATTGCCAGGTAGTGGGCTGCTGCTGATACGAGCCCTCTGCTGCATGCTCCTGAGCCTGTGGCGGTGTTAGCATTTCAAATTGAGTTACACGCTAAACAAGCAAAGCAGTGCGCGACAGCTAACTCATCTGTTCATTGCAGACGCCACCTTGTTTGTTCACCTTACGTGCGTGTTTGGGTACAGATTTGTGTGTGTATCTTCTTCTAATTCTTTGTCTTAGCAGTAAGAAAACAAATGACGTTCCTGTTTGTGTGAAGGTGTTTGTGTGTACTTTTATTTTCTCACTCGTTTCCCAGGAGTTTGTCTATGGGGCTACACACTCATCATGTAAATCAGTGAGCTATTAGGAGCTGGCTCCCCTTCCTCTGCTTTTCTTATGAAGATAAATAAGAACCAGACCGGGAGTAAAGGAGAGAAGCGCAAATGAGATGAACTCTGGGATTTAAGTGCACTGCTACGGGGACATTTCAGGAAGTTATGGCATCCCTTTCAGCTGAAGTTTATTTTAATGTGATGTCCTTCTGCTCAGATTTCTTTGCAGACTGGGCTCTGGTTTCAGACAGAGGGTGAAAAGAGGTGCTGCAGCATGTAAACATGTCACCGTCGAGACATGAATCTGAGAAAGAGCATAACATGTGCTCTTTAAATGTTGTGAGGACCAACTCGTACACATTTTGTTCACATTCCCATAGTGAATGCATGCATCCTAATGATTCTTGTGTCTATATTTCAAAATGTGAATACGGTTTGTGAAACCATTAAATTGCAATTCCACAGTAAAGGTTCCTGAGCAGATTGCCTCCAGAGAATCCGTTCACTTAATGGTGATTTTAACTCATCATTGAGGTAATGGTTATTGCAAATACACATATATAATATGCACACAGAGTGTATGCATGCTCCACACATTAATTGGGCTTAAGCTCCCAAGCTTGTAACGTTGCCTTATCTGTTTGAATGGTGCATAAATCTCTATTTTAAAGATAGCTTCATTTGTATGTATGAGTTGGTGGCGGTGAATTAGTCAGCATGCACATTGCATCTCATTGCAGCACAATTACCATAAATCAAATGTACATTTGTCATGTAATTTAGAACTCATCTTGGTATAGGCTGGTTAATTTAAGCGTCCAGCACAGATAAGATTTATTGTCATACGGATTAATAACAGGAACCACATGCACACAAAAACCTCCCAGACATGCCTCAAGGGAGCTATAATAATACCCCCAATGTGTGTGAACATTTGACACCTCAGATACAGTATGTCACCGCTCAGCGTTCATGCTGGCAACACAGCGCTGCTTTACTGGTTGTCTCTTATGTGATTACTAGCCATGCTGAGAGCGGGCGGTACGACTCAGATTGAATTCATGGTTTGGATGAACTGCAAGAAGTCATCCTCACAGGAGAGACGTCGCAACAACACCGAACTGAACATGCTCCCATTCTGGCTGTGAAATGTTTGAATTTTTTTAATTAAAATCTATAGCATTTTATTACAGTATTTAATTACATACAATCAGCATTTTAAAACTCAATGCTGATTGGTCGATTTTTCACATTCCGAAGTCTGCTATTTTACTAGTCGACCACGGCTAAGGAGGCCTATATGCTGTCTATAGCTTATTCTTGTCTCATTTTGTGGTCTAAAAAACCCAGTAAATCCATCTTATTAAGTACCTTATATCACACTGTTCCTACCTACTGTGGCTGTCATAGGGACTGTTCATAAAAAACAAATACTATTTTCGGACAAATCCATAAATAAACATCTTAAAATAACCGCAGTCTGTCAAATAAATGACAGAAATGAAAAGGAAGACATTGCGAACTGTGATCATTTTATTTTCCGTTTGCTTTGGTTGGCTAACTAAAAAAGCACAATGGGCACTGCAGTGTTGTAGCCTGTCAGCGAAAGAAACCAAACACTTTGTTGTTGTAGTGCAGAGAGAAGAATATATCAAACTGTTTGAGCTAAAGTTAGGAATTTCTCCCGTCCAACATTTGATTTACCAAGGCTTTTGTGTTTTCACAGCTCCTGTATCAACTCTCTTGTCCATTACCATTAGAAGAGTCTAGTTGTGAGGAACCAAAACCAAGACAGATTCAGATGCCACACTTGTAATGTACGTTTGTTCCCTATTTGCTTGGAATCAGCTGCATTTTGGGTTATTTAATGACAATTACTCATGTATACACATAAAGAAAACACTAATCATTTAGTTTTTAAATGTTAAGAAGACATAATGATCCAAACACATTAGGCCATTCGCAAAAATGTGTCAGACACTTTGGAATTTAAAAAGTCACTTATTACTTGGGTCTAGTGAGCAAGCAAGCCAAACTCTTACAGTACGTGCATGTACCTGACATTTACTGCTTTATTTAACATGCACAACTCTTACTGAATAAAATGTGCACGAGGAGCCTGATTTTCTTCTAAAATCTCAACTTTTCTCGATATTTTCCATTTAATAATTATCCAAAAGTGCACACGTGGTGATTCTAGTGAAGAAGTAGAGGCAGGTGACCATGACACGCTGTGATCACCTTTTAAACAGTACATCCACACAATCCTATACAACACATTAAATGAAAGGGAAAACCCGCAAAAGCACCATAGGGCCTCTTCAAACCCTAAATATAAAACATATATCTTCATATGGAGAAGATAAAGCAACACAGAATATCCAACACAGTCTGTCATGGTTTTGGATTTATGTTTTCATTTTCCACCTTTTTATTTTGAAATGTTTTCCTCCTTGTGTCTTGTCTGATCCTACTTCCTGCGTCTGCCTTCCTGTCGTTAGTTTCCCTGGTGTGTCTGATTGTGTTCACCTGTTGCCCTTGTGTTTCTGCCTCCCCTGCCCAGCTGTGTCTTGTCCTGTGATTACCCTTCTGTGTATTTAGTCTTGTCTTCCCCCTGTGCTCCATGTCTGTTCGTCGTCTTTCCATGTCCATGCTACCTTGCCTCTTCATGTCCTTGTTCCCTGCCTCGCCTATCCTCGTCTTTGCTAGTCCATGTCTCCTGCCTGTTCCCGCCTGTAAGTTTGTTCCTGTCTGTCGTGCTCCCCAGTTTTGTTAATGTTAATTGGTATTTTGTTTTCTTTTGTCATCGGCTTTTTTTTTTAATAAAGCTCGCTTTTTGTTACCTTACCTTTTTTAGTCCTTCAAACTGCACTTGGGTCCTATTTTCCCCAAACCTGACACAGCCTCACAAAAAACGTGTAATAGCTACGTTGGTCGACAGGGCAAAACGCAGTATATTCACAAATAACCCTCTCAAGACG